>NC_036462.1:17233011-17567654 GCF_002775205.1 Xiphophorus maculatus
AGGGACGATAACCAATCATGTCTTTCACATTATCATAGTGACGATCTGCACCTGAAACATTAGATACTATTAGTTTGCTGACATGCAGCAGCACAGTAGAGGAAGCCATTAAAAACTTGAGTTAATCAAATGTGTTTGATCGCATACCATAAACCCATCCAATACAGATAGACTGAAGAAGAGCAAAAAATAGAAGTGTCATCCCGCTGCAAGCATAGTAGTCAAACAGCTGGAAAACATAAAGGCCTCCCTGAAAAAAACACAGTCTCCATCACTTGAAGTATTCTAGCTGTATACAAACTACAGAAAATCTTTATAGAAACACATTATTATTATTATTATTATTATAACTCTCATTTGAGTTTTACAGATGCCTCTTCATAACATGAGTCCAAATTACTCCAGGAAAATGTCTATTCACAGATTGTTTCATATAGCAAATCAAAAATTTGTCAAAAATAGCTGAAATACCTAGGTGCAATGCTCACAGTTGGCTTGGTGTTTGCAAGCAACCAATCAAGGAGCACCATTAATTTTCCTTGGAGCTGATTGGCTGTACCCCAGTAGCGTAAATAAGAAAAACTGTAGATATTAGCTTCTGTTGTAGTGCAAAGACTGTTTTTCCTGTGCATATTATTGCATATTGAGGTATATTTGGTGCTTTAACTATTAGAATAGACAGATGTAAGCATTCCCAAGAGTATCTCAAGTATTTGTGGATTTCATCTATTCATGAGTGGTTCAGATACTTAACCTAACCTCTGTAAATACCTTGGGTCCACTGTATTCATTGACCATGTTATGTACAATGTTACTGGTATTTCCAACGATATTGCCACTTAATATCAGTGTTGTATGTAGTGTTTTATTGTCATTAATCTAGTCATTTAAAATTCAAATCAACACACATCATCTCAAGTCAAGCATTTTATTACAGTTCATTTGTTTGAGGCTTGTGAGTTTTTAATGGTTGAGAAAACCTTTAGTTAAACTGCTCTATTTTATAAATAACTAAAACTCCCAAGATGCCAAACCAGAGTAGAGTTTTGTATTTAGGGCTCTACTTGAGGTGTAGACACCAAACTTGGTGGTTCATATGACTCAGATCATATGAACTGATCACTTTGTTGGTCTAGAAAGAAAATAGAAGACTTGTTTTCATAACAGTACATATATCAATATTTTCAATGTCATAATCTCGAGCGTCTGTCAAGATTCTGACCCGTTTTTAGGCGTATTTTGAAGTAAATTCAGCTTTGTTTGCATTTGTTCATACTTTAGATAAAGGATTAACTGTTCAAACCACTCACCTCCGTTACCATCACAAGACCAACCAGGAAACCTCCAGCACAAATTGTGAGAAGAAGCAATCTACGTAGAAGGGTTTTTTGAAAGAAGGATGGATACATGTCGGAGATGGTTGTAACCAAGGACTCCTGATATACAAACTGTTGAGGTAAGAGATATTGTTCAGTAAAATTACAGATGTACTTTCGTATAAGACTTTCAGTTTTAAATAAAAAAATACTATGTATCCTACCTGACTATCTAATCCCAAGAAGATGATCATAAAAAAGAAAAATATTGCCCAAAGCTGAGGCAGAGGCATTAAAGCCACAGCACGAGGATAAGCAATGAATGCCAAGCCTGGGCCTGTTAGATGACATCAAAAATTTTCTTTAGTATGTCTTATCACTATCACTTGGAATCTCTGTTAAACATAAATCATCAACTTGCAGTACCTGATTCAGCCACCATGGAAATTTCCACATTCTGCTCTTTTGCCATAAAACCGAGCACAGAGAAAATGGCAAAGCCGGCTACAAAGCTGGTTAAACTGTTCAGCAGGCATAGGTAAATACAATCCCTGTTTGGAGGAAGTGTAAAGAAATAGTGTTAATTATATCATAATGAAATAATTATATGCTGAGTGAAAAAAAATCACATCTACCTGTAACAGTTGTTGTTGTATTTGTTGTAACTTCCCAAAGATGTCAGAACACCTGTGCAAACCCCATAGGAGTAGAAAATTTGGCTGCCTGCATCCATCCATACCTGAAAATGTAAATTTTGTTGTGTTATCAGGACCTAAGTGTGCATATCTCATTGAAATGAAATTTGATATACCAAGAATGTCTACACACCCCATTAAACCACCAAAATATAACTTTCCCCACTTTTGTCTTCTTTAAATGTTTTTTTTTTACTTTTAGGTTCTGTAACAAAACTCAGACATCTTCACAGAACAGTTGTATTTATACTGACATTAATTTATGTGAGCAGAGAGGGATCTGGATACAGGCCACACTAAAAAAATGAAAACAATTCATAATTTGACTGCTATTTCACAAACAAGCACTACTTTGTGTTGGTCTATCCAATTACAACCCTTAAAATTCACTTATGTTGCTACGAAATTTGGAAAATCTCAAAGTGTAATAATATTACTGCAAAAGCACTGCATCTTGGCAATTGTGAAAGTTTCATGCTGCATATCTTAATACTCATCTTATGAGTCACTGAGTGTCACTGAGTGTGACTAATATTTTGTCACATTTCTGTAGAAGGAGTGTGAAAACAAGTTTGTGATAAACATGCTAACAAGTCAGGGCTTGAATGTAATTACGTTTTGACATGTCCTGTGAGAATATGTATTGAGTCACCAGCCTTCTATTTTATTGGTACAGCTGCACTTTGTAAAAAAATAAAATCAGCCCAATTTAAAAATCTGAAGTCAGCATTTTATGGTGCAAAAGACGTCATTTATAATGAGTCCCAAGTAGAAATCTGTGCATATTGTTAGAAGAATAGAAGGTTGAGTCACCGACCTTCTATTTTATTGGTACAGCTGCACTTTGTGCCCTTCCCTTATTACCACAAAATCCTAGAAGATAACAATCTTAATATTTGCATATTAGTAACACGATATGCCAGGATTCTCTGGATTACGGTCCCTTTTCAAAATATTTTGAATCATAAGGATTTTAAATGTGGAGAATCGATTACATTTGCTACAAAAGATAGATACAAAACCAAATATTTATGAATTAAGTCTTAGAAGACAAAAAAAACAGCTTTACAGGTTTAAAATGGTACCTCTGGGTCAGCGAGGCGGGACGGGTCAGGGTAGAGGTAGAAAAGAATGCCGTCTTTTGCTCCTGGTAATGTCAGTCCACGGACAAGCAACACTGCCAGCATCACGTACGGAAATGTAGCTGTGAAATACACCACCTAATACACAAAGATTACAGTGACTGTGACAAGAAATCAGAAATGAAAGGAAATCTGTTAGTTCTGTACTGTACCTTTCCTGTTGATTTAACTCCATTCCAGATGCAGAAATAACACAACACCCAAGCAAGGAGCAGACAAAGAGCCAGATCCCAACGAACACTTCCGATGTTATCAATTCCATTGGACAGCCCCAATATTCTCCTCCTGTGACAGATTTTATTCAGTAACGCACACAAACAGAAGATCTGAAATAATGTTTCGCTTCCTGATACTTACTCCCAAAACTGAACGACTGAAGATGTCGTGTTGGCGTACAGGTGGAAAGAGGATGTGTCATTGTGACCATGTTCAAAACAAGCGACTTACAAGGAAGCAGAGATGTTGTAATTAGCAGGGGAAAAACAAACTTAGGTGAACGATGACGTAAAAGATCCTGAAAACCAGCTTTTTACCTGTATTCCAACTGTTATTGCAGCTCACCCATGGAAGCTCAGTTCTGAAGGACGAAAACAGGTAGAGAAAAGTCCATGCCAGAATGACGATGTAATACACCCCAGTGTACAAAACAACAACTTGGCTTCCATAACCCAGGCCTATGGAGAGACAGGTATGCCTTTAGCAAGATATGTGGAATACTTATATATATATATATATATGAGCAGACATGCCTGTCCTACCCATTAAACTTTTTTCACATTTTTTTAACCTCACTTTCCAGCAGGACAATTGCTCAAAACATACAGTTCAGTTATAATGGAATCGTTTTGATCAAAACCTTTTTTGTGTTAGAAAATGTTTGCTTGATTCTACCCAGGTAGCATCAGTATTGTGACAGCTTTAGCACATACCTTCAAAAAGAGGACACATATTCCTCCAACATGTTATTCCACCCTGGCTGGTGAATTGACCCAAAGATGTCTCAAGGAAGAAGAGTGGGATGCCACAGGTGAATAGAAATAAAACATAAGGAATGAAGAAAACGCCTTCAAAACAAACAAGTCAGTGATTAGTATCTCAGAAATATCAACACAAGGTTGCTGTTGACTCTTACACCTTAGCCTTTTTTCTTACATTTAATAATGTCAACAGTGCTGAATATTTTTAATCATTCTTATTTATCAAGAAATACTCTACAAAACAATACTAACATAGCTATTTGCCAACTCTTCTCTTTGGCCGCCTTTTGAGGTGGTTTTGAGGTGTAACATTAGCAAAACTTTAACTCCTGACATTGCCCATTATTATTGCCCTCACATTAATCATACAAATCTCACTTTATTTTGACAACTGACTTTTCATTAGGATATAGCTAGCGAATGTCCAGCTCTCAACAACAACAAAGATTTACCTCCTCCATTTTTGTAGCAAAGGTAGGGAAATCTCCAAACGTTTCCAAGACCCACAATATGTCCAGCCACCGCCAGGATGAACTCCATCTTTGTGGCCCATTGGTCCCTCACATGAGTTTTTGGCTCAATGCTGAAAGGTCTTTCCCCAGGGTTTGGTTTTGTTTTCACATGGGAGGTTTGTTTTGGGTCCATTTTAACCTTGGTCAGGATTAGATAAGTATCATTAAGTATGCAATGGACACAGTGTTTATTAGTTAAATACATTTATAAACAGCATACATTTACAATCTGCAATACATTTAAGTTCAGTATGGCATAAGTAGACAGCATGAAATCATAAATTCAGTCAGTCAAATTTCCATTGCTAATATTACAATTTCTTTATTATTATCATCAATGGGTTTTTTTAAATAGTTTTTTTACATTATCATTGGTAGTATTATTTTTATTATGATCAGTAATGTAATGAAGGACTTGTACATATTTTTTTTTCTCATATAACAGTTTTTTATTTTCTTTCTTTATCTACCACGTCAACAAAAAACACTCTCCTTTCTATGAATACGTTAAGGACTGCTTATGATTTGTTTTTGCATATTTAGTTTTGTTTCTAACTGTTCACTTAAGCTTACTACCTTTATTCTATGTTTATATAACAATAAAAAAACTAATAAAATAAATAAATTCAGACAATTTTTATATGAATTATATATCTATATATATATCAATTAATTGGCGAGTAATTAGCACTTCTAGCTTCTTTTTTTCCTCCCGTTGCCATGGTGAATCGCGTTATTCACGTTCGATTGATGAGTGCTACTTTCTATGCTCACGCTTATCTCTATGTAACTGATCTGAAACTGAAAACAAGAGTATCATAGGGGTGAGGTGGAACTCTGCCCGCATCGGTGAGCACCGTCTGCGGGGTTTCTTTGGGAGGGTCGCAGATGATATTGGTTGCCTCTACGAGCAGCGCTTTTAGACATCATTTGTTTATATTTACAGGGTTGAGGTACGGCGGAGCTCATTGGCGAGCTAGGCGCAAGTTGAGGACAGCCGGTGTGCGACACGACGGAGCCAAAACCGAGACGGTTTAGGAGTTGAACGAAGAGGTTCCTTCTCCTGGATTTGACTGACATGATTCCAGCTTTTTAAGACTCCTCTAATTGAAAATAGAGAACAATCTTATCCTGGATTTGGGACCCTTCGACTGATGTTATTTTGGTTTAGCTCTGAAAGGAATTTTATTTTACAGTTTTGAAAACAAAGTGATTTATTCCTTTTGTGTTTGGGAATAAATATAGTTATTCAAACCTAAACCCGTCTCTGCTTCCCTGGGTTCTGACTCACTGGCTCCCCCTTGTTGTCGAAGAACTTGTCGATGTGACACTTATCCGTATCAGCTTGGTGCTTACACACACATCATGTATATGTGCATCAAATTTTTTTTTGTTCTTGTGTCTCCATTAACTTCCATATCATAGCTGTCAAATAAAAATTCACGAGTCTAACCATCTGTATAATACACCCACACACCTTCACACATGTATTAATAGATTAACACAGACTAACCAAATTAGCTCTTTTTTTCTCTAATAAGAAACTAACATATTATAACACTTATGTATCATGTCCATGCAAAGAGTCAAATTTTAAACAACTTTTAGTGCAGTTACACAAGTCTCTATCTTACCTTGAGCAGAACAGGTTCTTTCCTGTCGCTTCAGAAGATCAAATACCTGATGCTTCATGACACGTAGAGCGTGGTTTCTGAAGGAGTGGCCACTGAGAGTAATACAACCTATTTCCTCAAAACCAACAGAGACCAAAGTTACATTTAAGTTGTCAGTGACTGTTTTGTCCAGATAAGGCAGATAATCGCCTCAGACCCTATGTAGGGGCTCAAACTTATCTTAAGGGCTACAGGCCTTAGATATAGAACATTTGTTCCCCCCCCCTTACTCTTCTTATGGATTTTTTTAAATACAAGGAAACAAGTCTCTTTCAAACAATAGTGCATTTACTTATAAGTCAGACATTGTATCATTTGACTCAAAATGATGGAAAGTCAGCACTATTTTCACACACATGTCAAACTGTTGAATCTGGAGGCTTCCTAAAGTCTGTTCACGCTGTTCTTTTGTGTTACACTGCATATCCAGAACAAGTATTCACAGAAATACTAGATACGTTTCTTGGTAATTTATGGTCAGACAAAACAATCTGGTCAAAAATATGATATAAAGTTTCCAGAAGGAGCCACAGAAAGTTTTTTTTTTTTTAGAAACATCAAAAATACAAAATGAGCTAAAATGATCATATAATATAATAATTGGTGACATTGTGGCTGATATTCACAGAAATTATTTACATTTTAAAGGTATAGTGTAGACAGAAGTCATAAATATTGTTACAAATAAATGTGTTCAGAATAACTTTCTTTTCTCATTGCTATAAAAAAAAGTAAAATGCTTTTATGCTGTAGTGAACTGAATTAACGATTATTTCAATATTACCCTATTGTATGGAAGATCCTCCAAAGAGAATACCAGGACATATGGTAAATAATCATCTGTTTTCATTTCCTGTTGTGGTACATAACATCAACACAGACAATACAGGTGCGCTAAACATAGAACACAATGGACAGAATAAGTTTTTTTGGGGTTTTTTTCCAAAACAGATTAAACATTGCTTTTTTACATCATGGCATTATACAGTATATTTAAAAATATATATTTAACATATTTAATTACAATGACAAGTAACTATTCTAAATATTGACATTAAATAATAAAAGTTATATCTACAGGTAGAAATATTTGCTCTAACTTCTGAACTCTTAAAGTAAAGGAGCATTTTTGTCACTGAGCATCTCATTAAGGCCTTTTAAACGGCTAATTCTTCTATTTACCACAAGAGGTCAGTATTTAACATAACTTTCGACATTTGCTGCATTTCTCTGATCAGAATCAACGCTTCTCAGCGCTGCTTTTCATACTTACAGTTTCTCATTCCTTCCAACAAATTGCAAATTCTTGGGCATTCATCAATTGCTTCCATACAATTCTCCACTGGTTTATAACATTATCAATATATCATTTGCTGTCATGTCAGTCAAAATGAATTGTATTTATGAATGCCATAGTAGTAATTCCCTATTATTGATTGATTGGTTGGTTGGTTGATTGATGTTTGGACTCACTGTCCTGAAGAAAAGTGACAGACTCTTGTAGCATCCAACATGTCTACTGACAGGATTGCAATTAACTTAAAATTTGTGAAAATTTTATAGCTGTCTTACAAAAATGTTTCTTTTCTTGTAATTTTTACAAGGGATCGTTAGTGGGGGAAGCACACATTTGTTGGCCGCACAATTAATAGCTGAATAACTCCTCACTTCCTCCAGAGTTAATTCACTCTTCTTGCCTGGCTTGTCGCTTTAGGTGGGACGACGTCGCTTGAGGTTTTCTTCTCTCTGTAAGATGTCCAAAACTTGGACAATTGATTTCATAATCTAACCCTGCTTTAAACTTCACCACAACTCTCTCCCCATTGTGTTACTCTGTCTTCATTATATCATTTATTTGACCAATACTCTCCAAGAAATCATCATTGTAATTACACAGGTGGACTCGATGTCTTCAAAAGACAATTGTTGCACCAGATTTTATTGAGGGGAATGAGAGTAAAGGGGACTAAATATGTAAGTATGTATGTGTACCACAGTTTCAGACATGCTTTTTATTTTTAAAACCATGTATCATTTTCCTTCTATTTAACACTTATGCATTACTTTGTATTGGTCCATTACATTAAATACCAGTAAAATAGATTAGAGTTTGCTGTAACGTGACAAAATGTGATAAAGTTCAAAGGGTATGTTTACAAGCGTACGTTACCTGTTGTATTGTACTTTAGCATCTCAACATAAAACCCATCACAAAATGTATTGACTAAAAATAGCTAGAGAAAAATGTCTTGTCCTGTTAAATCTGCTCGCAGCTGCATTTCCGTGTATTTATGTAACTTTGTGCGGCATAGCTTTGAAAGACACTGCCAAAGATAATTCATTTACAACCCTGTAATGATTTGTACAACTTGTTTTCCTGTGATCATTGCAAGCCCTTCAGTCAGAGATTCACCAACAGATTTCAGAGCAGTGGCCCAAGAAAACCTGCTTTGAGATGGAAAATGCTGAAACAAAGACAGAGAAACTCCCAGGACATTATCAGGCTTCAGAGGGCGGCAATGAGTGAGTTCACTGACCATTTAATTCTCATATTTACTGTTAAAGAAATATCTCTCTGTGACTTTTATGAGTTATACAGTGTTATCAAGCTTTTTCTAACAATGCATGTCCTAACATGCATTTCATACCTGAAGTCATAGATAAGAGAAGCACATGAAAATAGCAGATCATTCATACTTTTTCATTTTGCACATTTTGGCTGTATAGACGGCTCCATGTCAGCAAAACATCCTGACATCTTCATGTTGTTGTTTATATGTAAACATCTAGACAACAAAAGTCATCTTCATTATTCTCAGTATCATTTATGATCCAAACTTTCAATTCAATTTAAGTTACTGATGTAGCAGAAATTCACAAGTCCCATCTCTCTACAAGAGAAAGAACTACAATAGACATACAGAAAAATATAACCATGTTTTCTTCTTTCTTTTATTGCCATTTTTGCTATCCAAGAAACGTAGATCACATCATTACATCATTGTACCTAAATCTGTGGCCTCGGCTGACAGCCTGTGGTGATAATGAGGATAATAATAGGAGGTTTTGTTTTTATTTATTTTGGCTTTATGTTTAATAATTCAGTTTTATGCTCATCTTTTCAAGAACATTATTGCAGAAGTACCAGTTTCGGTCTACATTTATTATATTAAACCTCAGTCTGACCTTCAGGGATTTCTTTGAGGGCAATTGTTCTTCCTTGCGTGCCTCTCTTTAAAGTTAAACCTCTTTGGTTTGTTTCTGATGCTGCAGACATCAACTTTCATATCAGTGGTAGTAAACGCCTGCTGCAGGTCCCAAACTGATATTTTAGGGTTTTCAGAGACTTACTTAAGCATTTTGCAGTCCCTCTTTTTGGGTAAACCTGTCACACCTTGGCATGCTGGTAGTAATTTTCAATGTCCTAGACCTTATTCCAGACAGTGGGCTATCTTATTTTAGATTTATTTTAGAAACAGAATAAACACAAGTTATTTCAGAGTGCCTGTCTCCACTAGAATTGAAAAATAGTAAGGTGAAAAATTGTGATTTTGATGCTAATAAGGCCTCCTCTCTCTAAATACTGCACAATTTTATTACCAAAATTCTTTGTTCACATTCAGGTTTTGTTGTGCATTATATTAAATCTGACTAGAACCTTAACAGGAAGCTCTAATAGGTACAGCTCTATATCTCCATAGGTCTTTCACCTACTTACTGTCTGCTTCCATATATTTTGAAGGTGAAAGGTGTTTCATTTAAAAACAGAGCTTTGTGCAGTTGCCCTATGATTCTCCTTCAGTCTATTTAGTTGATGAAAGGTTGTGAATCACCTTTATGCCCTTCAGCCCCAATCCTGTAAATATTATCAGCCATCTGTACTCTTTCCTACCTTTTTCAGAGTAACACAGTGGGGAGGGCTGAGCTCAAAGCTGAGGGTAAAGTTACACTTTGATTACATGTTAGAGGCTTTCTGCTAAGGCTCTAAAGTACAACTTGTACTACAATCAACCTTCAACACACTTAACCTCTTTTTTGTTTGAAAATAATTTTGATAATTTCAGCAGCAAAATATTTTGTTGTACTGCCACTAATATGTTTTCTGTATGGTCTTTTGTTTCATTTCATAATAAACTTGTTGTTTGTTTACTTTTGGTCTTTATTTAGAAATAACTTATTTTGAATTGCTGATTTTGAATTTGGGATGCGCAGTAATGGTTAGTAAATCCCAGAAACATGCATATTAGGTTACTTAGCCATGCTAAACCACCTTTGTTTGAGTATGTGTTTGCCTTTGCTCTACAGGACTTAGATCAAGATTAAGTTTCTTGAAACAATGCTCTGCCTTGCATTTTTGGGTTGTGTCCTGAACCCATTTAGCAGCAACTTCAGTCAAACCATTTCCAGGATTCAAGTTCAAACTGTCTATACAGGTCTGTGGCTCTATAGCTGCTTTTTTTTAATTCAAAATTGTGCTTCCACTTCTTTCAGTTTGAGGCTAAGTCTCTGTCCTTCAAAATTGTTTGTTGCGGTGACAACAAAGTTGTAACAAAGGTTAAAAATTTTTATTACTTTAAATTCCTGGGCACCATAAAAGAAAAAAAAAAAACGAAACAGCTTACGTATATCTGCATGAATGAATTTTAACATTGGTGTTTTATGACTATGTTTTCATTTGCAACTGTGGGACTTCAACTTGCAACAGGTCAAAGAGATCTTCCTCAGAAATGTTTAAGTCTAGTTTAACAATGCAGCAGTGTGAAAATCTTTAACTATTGAGACTTGGCAAACTTTTTTCAGGTTAAAATCTTGCCAGGATACATTCCAGTTCACATATACTGATGTCTGAGATGCAGTGTTATGCATTTGGTGAACAGTAAACCATTAAACCTGTAAAAATGGAACACTGGTATCTTCTAGAAATTAAACCCAAATGAACATCACATTTCATTTTTGTGACATTACAAGATGGATGTAGTGTAACGTTAAGTGGTACAAAGAGGTCTCATGATGCTATCTTGCTTTATTTAATCTGCCAACTCAAGGATGGCTTAATGAATGTCATTGCTGATAACAGCTGATAACAAAGGGTTTTATAAATTAATAAATCAATTTTCTATGGTTGACTTGAAGGCTTCTACTGAGTCGTTCATATCTATTTTGTAAACACAAAAAGAAAATAAATATTTGGGTTCAAGCATACAGCACATTAAATTAAAACCAAGTAAAAGTACGTAAAATACTCTCCATATTCCCAAAAAACCAGTAGAGGGAGCCAACTCACCTCTCCATTTAATATTTAATACCACCAATGAAAGTTTAAGCCTATTGTGTATTAAAAGCAGGCCAATTTTGTGTATATTTTTCCAATATTTTCAATTTATATATAATATATATTATGCATTTGTATGAACAAAATTACATATAAGTCTTAGTCTTTTAACATTTTTGGCACAGCTAAGCTTTTTTAAGTAAAAATTGTATATTCTTCATGCTTGTTACGGCCCGGCTCGGCTGGCCGCAACAAAAAATAGGGAGGACACGGCAACCAGACAAAGTTTTAGCCTTTTAGATCCATTTTATTTTAAAAGAACCTAATTGTCTAGGGCAGGGGTGTCAAACTCGTTCAGCAACAGTCCTCAAGGGCCGGTGTCCTGCAGTTTTTAGTTGTGCCACAGGTACAAAACCCTGGAATGAAATGGCTTAATTACCTCCTCCTTGTGTAGATCAGTTCTCCAGAGCCTTGATAATGATCTAATTATTCTATTCGGGTGTGGTGCAGCAGAGGCACATCTAAAAGTTGCAGGACAGCGGCGCTTGAGGACTGGAGTTTGACACCTGTGGTCTAGGGGATCCACAGACGGAGGCCCAAGATGTAATAGACCCGCGCTCCTTCAGCCTGGACCCTCCCCAACAGGAAGTCCAGTTCTCGGCGAGGCCTGGATCACCGGGTCGTCTGCGTCTGGTACTTGCGTCGGCCAGCCACACCCATGAATGGAACGGCGCTCCTTCCAGGTGGCCACGTAATTAGAGTCACCTCCCACAATCGAGGACCTAATTGATAAACAGTTTACTGTTATTGATAACAGTTTATTGCACACACACAGGGCCGTCACAATGCTGTATAAGAAAAATAAAAACATTTACACTACCATATATCTAAACTAATTGATTAAATAATAGGAAAGATTTTTAATTGCAATTTATATACATTTATTTTATCTACCTAACTAGAAATAACCACAGTTGTAATTTACTGCAGATGCGTTCGTGTTGTGGTTCCGGTTTGTAAAGCAATTTTTTAATCTAAATTCTGGAGCAGGTAATTCACAAAATATTTTTCTTACTCTCAGCAAACACCAGGTGGCGCCAACTCCCCCCTTTTTTTCTTTTTATTTTACATCTACAAACAATAAAAAGAAAGTTGGCTCACAAGGCAACTGACAGATCACACACCACACCTCATCCATAAATTTAAATTAAAGTTTCAGAGTGGCAATCATAAAATCTCAACCCCACAGAAATGCTTTCAGCAGTTTTGTCAGGAGGAATTATTGTGAGAAGCTTGTAGAAAGGTACACAAAGCATTTATTGCAAGTCATACAGCAAAACTACTTAATTTTAAGGAAATAGTAGTAGATATTCCTATGAAACAAGCTATTAAAACTTCTAAAAAAAATTGTCTTCTTATTTTAGTACAGGAAATCGAAAGTATTTTGTTAAAACTGGAAAAAGTTTTGTGAACATACAGAGAGCCTACATAAAAGCAAGTAAGCAGCAGTGAATGCCTCACTAGTGAATCTCCTTCGTTACCGAGACCATGTGGCCCGGGCTGCTGGAACAGTCCCCGCCTTAAGTTGCTCATTCAGAAACAGTCCCACCCCCTGCTTCCTCTGTCCTTCTTCTTACTCTGTGGCTCGGACTCATTGTCACACCACTCATCTCTCTCAAACCTCCTCATGGACTCGCTCATGGTCAGTTCTGGGCATAAAGTGTGTCCTAGTGAGGCTGGGGGTTCTGCACTTGTATTTTTCTCTGAAGGCACCAAATGAAGTCTCTTGGAATGGATGCATGACTCAAAAGTAAAGTGGCATCTTTTTAAGGTACTCCTCATTTTTCTCTATTGCCTCGGCATGGTTTTTCATAATGTGTTTAGTTTAGAACTTTTCCAAGTGAAGTCTTCTGTTATTTCAGTGCCGTAAAGCCAAAGACATAGCTGGTACCCTGGCAATTCAGCGGTACAGTGAGGCTTGGAGCTTGTAATATGTAGGCCAAAGGTTACTTGTTATGCTGCAGTGAGGCAGTTACTTCTCTTGTTTAGTACAACACTCTACACTGGCTGCAAAAAGCAAACAAAATCATTTATTCTTCTTAAACAAATATTTGAACAGTCTTCACATCAAGCTCTAAAAAAGATCTCCTCTAAGTTTCTAATTGTCATAGGAAAATATGTTTTACATGACCAATTGTGCTCTTTTGTTTTCTAATGTGTAAATATTTTTTATTGCAGCTCAGACACATGTATTGCACTTAACTAACAGCAGGTCAACATACATTTACATTTTATACTTGTCTGAATCTCTTGCATAAAAAGACTAAACTGAATGTTTAGTGGAAAGTTTCCACAGACTTCCTTGAAATCATGAGCTCATAATTTCAAGAAAGGAATGGCCCTGTGTTTCTAAAAGCAATAGTGGTAAATGATGCCTTATATTCCAAAGATACAAGTACGACCTGTCAAGGCTCAGATTGAACACATTGCTGAGGCAGTTGACCTGCTCTGCTAATGGATTTCTGGTTATTCTGTTAATACAGGTAGCTTACACTGTAAACATGTAATGAACCTTTTCTCGCAATAGGTCTGAAATACATATCTTACATAATATGCACTTTGCTGAATAGCTTGTACAAAGTTGTCTGGTCATTTGTAAAGTTGATACCAGAAGTTTACATAGACCAAATAAAAACCCACATACCTTTTTGACACTGAAGTTACGTCAGACCAAACTTCTCTTTTTGATCACAAAAAATTACGCAACCAATCTTACTTCTGTCAGGAAGTAGCGTTAGTTTATAATAATATTTATAAATTAATAAATATTATGATTAGCTTATTATGATAAACTAATAATAAAAAATATTACGTAGTTTATTATTAAATTAATACTTGTCATTATAAACTACTACTAATACCATTGATATACATTCTCTAAACTGAATTAATCAACTTGCACAATAGTCATATGATACAGTAAAAAAACAGTATCATATGACTATATGATTGTGCATAGTCATATACTGTATCAGTATCATTATTAGCCTACTAATAATACTTTTATAAGTAGGATATCAAAGTTTGCCATATTTAAAAAAAAATAGATATTTCATAATCATCTGAATTAAAAAAAAAATAGAATTTCTGGGATTTTCAAAAATTGCATAGCAGGAATAACAGATTATAGGAGCCAAGTGGAAATATTTTCTCTAACAAGAAATATGACCAAAGAAACTTGGAGATAAGACTGAATTTATATTTTTGGTTTGATGAGCCTCATTTTCCATATTCATCGGCTGCTGGTTAGGGAAGTTCTCATGTAGAGTGGTGATACTGATACCACTAGAAAGAAAAGTTGTTTCTTATTTCAAAGAGGCTGCTTCTGTAGCCAAGATAGTGTCGCACTAGGGTTGCTTGTTTTTAGAATATGTTGTCATGTTTGCCCAAAGGTTGACAAAATGTACAAGTTACTTTTTTTTCTTTCCCCTCTTCCTTTCTTCATGTTTTTGAAAAGCAAATGTAATAATTTTTCTGCGGTCAGATTGCATGTGTTTGCTCAGCAAAAGCTGTACCGCACTGCATGTGAATATACAGAAGTGCTCTTTTAAATCAAAGGACCAAATACTGTTTTAAACTTGACTTACAACACAATTTTGCAATAATAACTAATTTTATTTTTTTATTTGATGATGGGATGTAGCTGCACCCTGGTCATCTCGCTTTTATTTCACATTCGGCTTGTTGTGATTCTGTAGGTAACAATAAAACCAGTCCCAAGCCCTCCAGCTATGGTTCAAACAATTACATGGCAAGTATAAACATGAAGGGAATGCTCAACATCATAGCGCTGAGGAAGGAGACAGGTTCTGTGACCTAGTATTTTGGTCTGAAATGTGCAAATCGACCACAGAACAAAAGACAAAGACCTTGTGAAGATGCTGGTTGGAGCTGGTAAGACGGTGTCATTATCCACAGTGAAACCTGCCCTGTTTCACAGTAAAACAGGGCAGGTTTCTACTCATGAGTAGCCTTTCGTGAGTAGCCTCACGAAAGGCTACTCAGAGAGGAGGAGGCCATTACCCCAAAAGAAACATAAAAAATGTCAGATTGCAATTTGCAAATGCACACAGGGACAAAAACCTTCTTTTTTGGAGACATGTGCTGTGTTCTAAAGGAACTAAAGTGGAACTGTTTGGGCTTATGACCAATTTGGATGACGATTATAAGCCTTGGAGCACCATCCCAAGCATAATTGTTTGGGGCTGTTTTGTTGCAGGAGGAACTGGTGCATATCGTAAAGTAAATGGCATCATGAGGAATATTGAAATATCTAACGGCAGGACGTTAAGCTCAGGCACAAATGGGTCTTCCGGATGGACAGTATCCATACGCACACAGTCTGAATATAAAATACCTTGAAGACAACAAAGTCAGTGTTTTCACATCACAAAGCCCTGATCTCAGTTGTAAGAAGAAGTTGTAAGCAGATCAAAAAAGGTGTGTGCAAATGAGGCAGCCTACAAACCTGACTGAGTCATAGCAGTTCTGTTAGTGCAGATGGGCCAGAACTCCAGGAAACAATTGCAAGATGCTTGTGGAAGGAAACCCAAAATGTCTGACAGACGTCAGACATTTTATGTGTAAACTTCTGATTTTAAAGATATTAATAAATAAATATCCAAGAGATTCTCTCAATACTGTAGCATCAAGCAAAAAAAAGAGAAGAATTTCGGTGATTCTAATGAACAGGAGAAGTTTGGTTTGATTTAACTTCAGGCAGTGAGGAAAAATATGTTTCTTTTCATTCAGTATATGTAAACGTCTGATTTTAACCATACATCTGTTTTCTGCACTATAGCTTATTTACTTTCCTACCACCACAGAAACCCAACACCACCTTGTTTACTCTATCTGATCCCCTTTTTACGCAAGCCCTAAAGCTGTAGAGGAAAATATTCTAAAGGAATTTATCCACTTGCTGCCAAGAGAGTGTTGATCCAGGACCTGCAATGTACTCAAAAGCAACTTTCTTTCTGCCCCATCAAACCTGCGGCTGCACTAAAAAAGAAACTGGAATAAGCAAAAATATAAAATAAAGCACCGCTCAATCACAGTTGTTTTCTAACCAAGCCACAGTGTTATAGTCATATGACACATAAAAATAGAGAGCTCTAAATGAGTTTGGCAACTGATATCAACCGATATCAGGTTTCTTTTAAGTTTGTGTTAACTCTCTTTACATAGTTATCTCTTTCTATAAATATTATATATTTAGACTGTCTTGGTGTCAGTTTTCAAGGATGAACTGATTGAATGTTAATGTTCAAATCAAAGGATGGCATAACCTCTGAAATGCAATAGGCAAGGAAACTTTATTTATAAAGCACCTTTCAGCCAAAGACAATTCAAAGTGCTTGTACAAGAAAGTTAAAAACAACATACAAGAAGATAGTGAAAAACATTTTTTCAAGCAGATTAAAAATAGACAAAGTAAACATTAAAATTTTAAATATAGTGAATGAATAGAATTAAAAAAAAATTAAGAATAGACAACTTCAAGTAAGAAGGTTTTTAACCTTGTTTTAAATAAACTCAAGGTAGGGGCAGTCTTACAATGAGCAGGAAGCTTATTCCAGAGTGCTGGAACATAAAAACTAAAAGCTGCTTCACCATGTTTAGTTCTGTAGTCAGTAGGTTTGATTCTGATGATCTTAAAGGTCTGAGTGGTGTATATGGTTGAAGAACATCAGAAATGTAGACTGGGTTTCTCTTATGAAGTGATTTGTAAACTATTAAGCAGATTTTAAATTCTATTCTTTGAGCAACAGGCAGCCAGTGAATGGATCTTAGAACTGGACTGATATGCTGATCTCTTTTTGTTTTAGTAAGGACTCTTGCATTCTGGAGCTGCTGGAGCTGTCTTATTGCTTTTTTGATAATCCAGTAAAAATGCCATTGCAGTAATCGAGTCTACTAAAAACACAGGCATGAACTAATTTTTCAGAATCTTGTGGGGACATAAGTCGTCTAATTTTAGCAATATTTTTTAGATGGTGGCTTGATGTGTTTATGATGGATTTGATGTGATTATTAAAGTTCAGCTCAGGATCCATGATCACCCCAGATTCTTGGCTTTGTCAGAGCATTTTAATCCAATGGACTGAAGGTGGGTGACAATAGTCATACTCAATGTTACAAGTCACAGTAGACAACAAGCACAGGGAAGCTTTTAAGCTTCAGGGTCTCCAAGGCCAAAACAACAAACAAAACATCCCCCTTTTAATTATAAAATAAAAACACTTTCTAGAAGAGAACTGAAAAGAAAGTACAATACCTGAACTCCCTGACTAACCAAAAAAAACAAAAAACAGGAGAAAACAGTTAAACAAAATGGCAGAGAACCCCTATCAGCTTCCACTGTGAATAGAAACAAAACTTTAGTTATACACTTAATGCTTCACAAAAAAGCTCACAGCAAAACCATCCAAAGTTTCCACAAACAATCAGACAAGATCACATCAGATCAAGGCCCAGAGAAAAAAAAGAAGGGATCTGACAGCTCTGGTTGTAGCTCTTTATGGGGTGGCTGACGAGCTCCAACACTTTGCACCTGTGGCAGCCAGGTAAAGCTGAAACACAAAGAAAGAGCTCTCTCATGAAGAGAGCCCCTAGAGGTCAGTGACCGTACCACTCAAAACAAAACAGAGGGAATGTCCCAACAATATTTGAAACTCAGTCAAGAACTAAAACGGTGATAAACACTTGCATTACTTTGCTAATGTTTCAAATTCTAACGTGGAGTTAAAACTTTTAACTCCACGTCCTCCTCCACATGTCCATTGTATGTGTTTTAGTAGAATATTAAATTTTTTTCAATAATTGCTCACTTTTTTGTCACTTTCCAATAAAGGTCAACTTACTAAAATACATGGCTATTAGTTGCTGTGTTAACAAGTACAACTGCACATTAAGGGGCTTTTATAAGAGGGGTTGGGGAGGCATTCATGTACAAACACTTAATCTTAAAAATATGAACAGTTCAAGACTTCACCAGAACAACAACATAAAAAATAGAAAGTAAAGGTAACTTTGAGCATTCAAATTCTCCCATCTGAGCTGTGGATCTCTGCAGCTCCTCCAAACTTACAATGAATTGCTTCTTTTAATAATGTTAATCTGCAGTCTATTAGTTGAGATAGGTAGCCATGTTCATCTGGTTCACATGCGTACTATGATCTTTCTAGTTTCATATAATTGAGTGAACAGTGCATAGAAATGTAGCAAATTAAAATTATTTTTCACTAGTTGGTTCCACAGTTGATTTTTTTACCATGTGAAAAACCATTTTAGTCGTATTGTAGTTTAATGTTGGTTTTGCATAAAATTTCTTGCCTCAAGGATGACTAGTGCCCAGTGTTCATGATGTAGTAAGACTGCCTGAAATTAAGCAAAATGTCCTCCTATAGATGGGATTTTAAATGAGCTCTGGTTTATTATGTAGGATGTCAGGAGGTGAAAGCTGATGCTTAGCAAAATGAAACCTTCATTTCCTGTTGTTCATGTGAAGCATATAGCTATGGGGCAAAAAAAACAACTAAAAAATTAAAAATAATTTAAATTTAACAGCATGGATTATTTGAACTGGTTATATGCTTTATAAATATATAAAAGTCTTTATCTGCATGGTTGCTTGTGTTATTGAGTACCTAGAAAGTGTGAGGCAGCTTCATGAACTGTTTCGCTGACATAATTCAGATAAATATCAATACACTAGACCCATAGCAGCTGTGAAAAGACTCTTCCTGTGTTGAGCGGTTCTGTTCTCACACTGCGTTGTTTAACTGGACAACAATGTTGCCTTTTGTAGGGCATGAACTGAGCAGATGTTAAGCATGGCAGCGACATGCTGTGTGTCTGTATAATGGACTTTTGAAGCAAAAAACAATAGAGAGGAATTCCTCTCATAAACAAAAACACAAAGTTCTAAAGAACTGGCAGACGAACCTATAGTTCAGCACACAACTTGTAGGAAATGAACTCCTCAAAGTGAAAGCAACATTTGCAAATTTGTTCAAATGTCAGACCAAGAAAACAAGTCAATGATGCCTCAAGAGTTTGTGACTGTTTATACAATGAACTAAAGAAAGTATTCTGGGCAATCTCAATCAAGAAAGATATTTTCCCATTTTATTTGAAATTCCAAAAACCAAAGATCCAAATGATATTTCTTTCTTCTATTTGAAAAATATCCAGTATAAAAAACTGCATGTATTATTTTGTTCTTTCTGTCCACCGAGTTTATAGATAACTGAGTTTGGAAGTTATGCATGATTCTATTACAATAAATAATTTTAATCCACACAGTAAATCATTAAGGCTGCATGGGGGCAGAGTTGGACTAAGAAGGTCCTAAGTTCAAATCCTGGCCAGTAGTCTTGCATGAAGTTTGCATATTCTCTTTGTGCATGCATGGACTCTCATGCTTCCTCCCATAATCACAAAACATCACTGTTAGGATAATTGGTCATGACAATAAAATGATTAAAACTTGCATTAATAGTAGGTGAGCCATGCCTATCATGCCGGTAGAGACCATGTCTCTGTTTTAACATCACTGAGAATAACATTAAATCTGCATCTTTTTTTGTTTAAATCAGCATTGTTTCTATTTACATTGCAAAAATAGTCAATTTATTTTTCTTTAAAATAAATGGACTATTTACTTTATTATATTAACATTGTAGTTTCTTATACAGAACTGTCCAGGCCTTGGCGTTGCCAACATAAATCCATCAGTGATCTTCCCACCTCTTCAGATCCCTAAATGATCAATAAAGGACTTCAGGAATGTTGTTTTCAGCATCTCAGGATTTTAAGCTTTTAACATTGTTGGACAGCACATATTTTCCACTCTACTTGCAGCTCCCACTGTGAAACTAGAGCAGCCACACAAAAGCAACATTGATGAAAAGAATTACCCTCTGTTAACCTAATGCAGAAAGACTGCTCACACTGTGCATGTAGTAGAGAGCAACATGCTTTGCTGAATAGCTGTCATGTCTTAGACACGTTTCAGCTTGTGACATGGTGTCCTCAAGTTGATCTGTAACATAACACATGTTGATCTGTAACATAACACATGTTGATCTGTAGCATAACACATGTTGATCTGTAACATAACACATGTTGATCTGTAACATACTGTAGCACATGATGTCCTGTGTTATGCTACAGATCAACTTGTGCTATGTGCATTTAGTTATTTTTTAAATACATAAAATATTTTTCTGGTTGGAAAAAAAAACATAAGTCTCCCAACTTAAAAGTTTGTTCTTCTCCCATCATAGCACAATGGATAACGCCCACAGTCCAGAGGTCAGGTTCAGACTGGACGAGGGCCCTGATCATCCCACAACCCTGAGGGGACAATGGTCAAGCAAAATTGAGTTTCTTCTGGCTGTGGCGGGGCAAATTATCGGGCTGGGAAATGTGTGGAGGTTTCCTTACCTGTGCTACAAAAATGGAGGAGGTAGGTTTCTTTAAAATTGACAAAAAGCTTTTTTTCCTTAGTAATGATAAGATTGCTTAGCAATTCAAAATGTGAAAGAGTAATTTACAAACAATTTTGGTTAAATATAGCCAACAATATTTAGAAACTACAATCAGAGGCAGAGCAACAGAGAAGCTACTGATCCAGTTAAATTAATCTTCACAAAGAAAAAATGTTACTTTGAAACAAATGTAAAAAAAAAATACTCGAAGTTATTATAGCTAATTTTCTTTGCTCAAACTATAATTCTCATTTGGATAATCCTGGAATCAGAATTATAGCTTGAACAAAAATCATAAAACTACAAATTAGATTAATTCCTTCTAAGCTGGTTCAAATATTTTTTTTCAGTTAAGAGGCATAAAGTGACATGTTTAATATTTTTCAGGTGTGTTCTTCATCCCGTACGTACTTTTCCTCTTCTCCTGCGGCATTCCCTTGTTTTTGCTGGAGACATCCCTCGGCCAGTACACCAAGCAGGGATGCATCACCTGTTGGAGGAAAATTTGTCCACTCTTCGAGGGTAAAATGATCAATATAAAAATAAACTGAAGCACAATTAAATAGGAACATTATTGTAATTCTGAACACATCTAATCTTAAAAATGAGGTTTGCATGAATGACCATCTGTAATTCTTTATGTTTGTGACACCATTTTTACATTTCTAGAACAAAAAAGCAATAACAAAAAATATAAAAGTGGACCATGTTACAAATATGTTATGTCCATGTGTTTTGCTCTGCTGGTTGCTTCCTAATGATTTTGTTCAATAAAAATTTTCTGATATAACACTTTAATATGAAAATAGTCTGCTTAGCTACAGAATATTAACATCTGTTCATGTCGTAAGGCTTCAACAACTTATTAGTTAACAAATCAGTTAACTGATTATACCACTCTGTTTTTCTTTCTCTTTCAGGGATGGGTTATGGCAGTCAGGTGGTTGTTTTATACTCCAGTATCTACTACATAGTGATACTAGCCTGGGCATTCCTGTATCTCTTCTCTTCCTTCAGCTCTGAACTTCCTTGGGCGACCTGCAGGAACAGCTGGAACACAGGTAGGCCCACCACATCCCAACCAGGAGGATGAAACAGACAATAAAACAAGAAACTTCATTTTTGGGCGATTTTTGGATTTTTGATTTGCAGCTCATCTGCAGTGACAGTCAGAACTCTAATAAGTTTCTTCGCTTATAAGAGAAAACCAAATGTTAAAGAGAAAACTGAATGTCAACTGTGTGCTTTTCATATGCTGACCCGGTGCAGTTGCTGCAATGCATTTGATGTGCAAAATATTCCCATTCAACTCAGGGTTTTAAGCAGTTTGTTCAAAAACCTTTAAGTGGCACATTATTTTTTCTCTTTCAGATTTACACCAAGCTTTCAGAAAAACCTTTGCACAACCTTGTTAGACTTTCCTGCAAAGTACCTGCTTTTTCTTTAACATGATGATTTATTGTCTTGAAATACTGGTTCTGTTTCTGTTGACTAATCTTCCAACTGCTTTTTGCAAATAAGTAGGCAGAAAAAACACCATCAAAATATTCTCTTTCCTGCTGCTGCAAGCCAATTTGCAAAGTTTTGCATGTCCGTGCGTTAAAGACTATAAGCCTAAGCTGATAAATTATATAAACCATAAAAAAAGATAAGAGTCACAAACATCCTGGTGACGTAAGAATATGTCAAACCTTAATAAGAATGTACTGCAAAAATAAGTTACCAATGTTATGTTAATAATTATCCAAAAAACAGCATTATGCTGTTTGTAGCTTTAACAAGGTTTCTACATTTGCTTGGACATATTTTTCAAAATTTCTGTATTTTTGCAGAAAATTGTGTGGAGTTTGATCAAAGACGGGATTATTTCAACCTAACAATACCTGAGAATGCAACTTCACCAGTGAGAGAGTTTTGGGAGTGAGTATGAAAAAAAAGACACAATTTAATGATTGTTCATGAAGATATTGAAGAAATGACTGGTGTGGTTGATTTTCAGGAGACGAGTTTTAAATATCACAGGCAGCATCAATGAGTTGGGCAGTGTTAGATGGGAGTTGGCTCTCTGTCTGCTGTTGTCTTGGATCATCTGTTACTTCTGCGTGTGGAAAGGAGTGAAGTCTACTGGGAAGGTAGAATAGTTTGAATGTCACATATACACAGAAAACAACCTTTACAACTAATAACATGTATTTCCTGTCGTAGCAGTTTTTTTGATACCACACTCCCATCAACATATTTTGATAGCATATTCTCAATTGCTCACGCCGATTCTTCCTCAGAAGTGATAAGATCATAATTTAGTGTGTTGTAATATTTTTTTTGTCTTTGTGTACCAGCGGGGGCAGAGTCATGTTGATTGTGCTAAGCTAAATTAGGAACGTGCTCCTAACGCTTAATTTTAAGATTCTTTCTCATCTCGATGCGTTCCTCCTTTCTTATGGAAACAGCTCTTACTGTACTGCCTTTTGACAATATAGAAAACTAAACAAAAAAAAACATATTAAAGGATTTCAGAAGTGTAACTCTCAAATTGAATTTTAAATAATTTTGCATTTTTACACATGAAAACAACTACTGTAGACTGTTTCCCCACAAATAAATCTCCTCATGTTTGCCCCACAGGTCGTTTACTTTACTGCTACTTTTCCTTATGTGATGCTCGCTGTGCTACTCATTCGTGGACTCACATTGCCAGGAGCCATGGACGGGATCAAGTTCTACCTTTACCCAGATGCATCCCGCCTCGCCGACCCGCAGGTCAAAATCATTTATTCACGATTCAGTGCCTGCATTGAAGAGTAATTTTTTAAAATTTAGATTTCAAATAAATTCTCATTCTCTTTGTGACTTACTCAAGGCTTTAGCTCCTAACGACAACAGCATGATGCAGAAATGACCAGAAGTGTTAACACTTTTTATACCATTTGTGTACAACCACAAACATTGATGTATTTTATTCAGATTTTGTGTGAGTCTGCATAAGAAAAAGGAAACCAGATTAGCAATAAACAGTTTTGTTTTTATTCTGACTGTTAGTGGTGTATTATTACAACCAAGAACATGAAAGTAAAGGGAATGCTCCTTGAAGTGAATATCAGAAGAGGTTTCCTTGGGTTTTCTCTCTACTTTGAATTGCAGTTTGCCGTTTCCAGAAGATTTTTGACTCCATTTTTTTTTCAGTAAACATGTGATATTGCCAAGTTTCTTTTTGAGCCACAAATAAAAGTTGCATGTCAAACAAGCAGAATGGTGATGAAGTAAAAGGGAAATAATTAATAGTGTTAGCATTTTTAGTTTTTGAACAGTCTGTCATGCCTTTGTCTTTTAGTTTTGGTTTGCCACTTCAAGAATAATCTTCTGGCTGTTGCTTTAAAAACTTTCTATCTCGGCATGCCACACAAGTAGAGAGCCTTTTAAAAATAAACACTCAATAATGATTGCATACTTGCTGAGGTAGTAATATGCAACACAGTGCTTATTGCAAATTTTGTGTAGCAGATTTTTAAAATATGACATCGGTTTGTCTTGTAGGTATGGATGGATGCCGGGACACAAATATTTTATTCCTATGCAATTTGCATTGGCTGTCTAGTTGCATTGGGCAGCTATAACAAGTACAACAATAACTGCTACAAGTAAGTTCAATAGTTTTAATACAAAATACACTATTTGTTTAATAAAAAAGAAAACGAAGGTCACAGTATTTGGTGCTTCAGGTGGTCATACAACTCATCGATAAACTTTCGGAGATTTTATGAGGAATATTTTATTTAAAAAAAATAAAATTATATATATACTGTATATATATATATATATAAATAAAAGAAAATAACTTGAATGAAGACCTGTTTGGTTTCTGCAGGGATTGTGTATATTTGTGCCTTTTGAATAGTGGAACCAGTTTCGTTGCTGGTTTTGCCATCTTCTCTGCTCTTGGATTCATGGCCTATGAGCAGAACACTGACATATCAAAAGTGGCAGAATCAGGTGAGCTTGTAAAAAAACAACAACTTTAGTTTAGATTTAAAATGCAAGTTCAAGTTCCATAGCAAAAATCGCCATGGATGCTGAGGAAATGTTCACCTTTGTGTTTCTGCAGGACCTGGTTTGGCATTTATTGCCTACCCTCGGGCAGTCGCCATGATGCCTTTTCCTCAACTTTGGGCCATATTCTTTTTTGTTATGATCATTCTTCTGGGACTGGACAGTGAGGTGGAGCACTGTTTCGCTTTGTGTGATCAAAATAAATCAGAAAATTATTTTTTAAATGATAATATTAAACAAGGTTGTTACTTTCTGATAAAGAAGAAAATTATTGAAAACTGTGAAAACTTTAGATTGTATTTTCAGTGATATAATTGTGATTTTTTTTCATCAAAAAGAAAAACTATAAAAACTCCAGATTTTCCAGAGGTTGTAGCATGTTTGGTCCTGTAGAAATTTTGACTCAGGCGTCTGTGATTCAGTTTGTAGGTCTGGAAGCTCTCACAACGTCAATATCTGACCTGTATCCTGCCTTCTTTCTTGTCGGCCATCGACGTAAACTTCTGCTCCTGTTCGTCTGCGTCTTCAGCTTTTTCATTGGTCTTGTTATGGTGACAGAAGTAAGATTAAATCTCGTGGTAAAATTCACACTTCCTACGACATGACAGTGAAATATCGAGTATCGCACACAGGGAGGACTGTACGTCTTCCAGGTGTTTGACTACTACGCCTGCAGTGGGATGACTTTGCTTCTGTTTGCCATTCTGCAGTCTGTGTGTGTTGGATGGGTGTACGGTGAGTCCATCTCCAGGAGAAAATTTGCACAGATTCTTCACAGTGGATCTTAATTGTTTTTATTCCCATGCTTTCACAGGTGCTGAGCACTTTTACGACAACATTGAGGACATGATCGGATACCGGCCTTTTCCCTTCATTAAGTACTGCTTGAAATACGTCACTCCAGTGATTTGCCTGGTGGGTTCCAATTAAAATGAGAAAACTCAGCACAGCCTCCTACCTTTGCATTGTAAGACCTGTCAGTTTTAAATATTTTTAAGCAAATTTAGTCATGAATCCAGCTGCAGATGTTTGATCTAAAATGTGCTGTTTGGTTTCTGTTTTCCATGTAGAGGTAAATACTTTAAGGTTACATGTTAATTAGGTTTGTCATTCATTGTCTGTAAAGATACACATTCTAAATATAACTTTAACTTTTTTACATCACAGTTTGCTATATATATATATCAAAGTCTATGTTACATAGACTTAGACTTTACTGTCGTTCCACTGCACATTCACAATGTACATATTGAGTGAAATTTTATCTCAAGACATACAACATATAAACAAGTAAAGACAAAATAAATACATATAAATATATAAAATAAAAAGACTGACGCAATGTTATCAGTCTTATGACATGGAAATGAAGCTGCCGTGGAATCTGATTGTTTAGCATTTTGAGCTGCTGCACCTTTTGCCAGGTGGCAGCTAAATATTTTTTGTTAATTAAATATTTACTTTGCATTTAAAATTGCTGTGGAGGACTGTGTGAGTTAGGCTGTTTTATAAACTGTTTGAAAACTGTTGCTTAAACTTGCTTTTTTGACATTGACTAGTAAGAAAATGTATTTGATTATTTGAAATATTATTAAATAAAAGCAAATATACAGATTTGAGAAAAATATTGAAACCAAATTCATCAAATCAGTTGCCAAGACTTATCATTTATTATCTTTTTCTCATTAATATTTTCAGGGCACTTTTGTTTTTTCCTTGGTCAAGTACACCCCTCTGAAGTTCGACAACACAATAGAGTATCCGTGGTGGGGTTACGCTCTGGGCTTGTGGTTCACTCTCTCCTCAACACTCATGGTTCCCCTCTGGATGCTGTACAATCTGCTCATCACTCCTGGCACCCTGCGGGAGGTAAATTATGGTCATACCACCAAAGATTAAAAAAACAGTTTCAAACAAACTTCAATTAAAACTAATGTGCTTCTGTTGCAGAGATTCTCTATCTTGTGCACTCCAGCTGAAGACCTTCCTCTGACCAAATCAGAAAAGGCTCTCGAACTTCTCAGCCCGCCGCCATCTCAGAGCAACATGGATTGACGAGGTGAATCTGTCCTCACAGATTCCTACATACCATCATTAAGGCGTAGAGTTAGACCCCAAAACAGCTTTGCATTTTTATTCAAACAAGGCTGTTCATAGAAACTGAAATGCACAAAAACCTTATCAATTTTCAAACAATGTTTTTCTATCTTTCTTTTAATGTTAGGCTCTCATAAGACATCACTATAAGAACCAATGCACTTAAAATGTGTTACTTTACACTTTGTTGAGCATCTCGGAATTTAAAAGACTGTTTAAAATGTAGTTTGTTGTTAAAACAAAAATAAGCACAAAATGTTTTGTTCCTTGGAAAATAATTCCTAAAAAATTGACATTTTATAAATCCTGTTACATTAAATCAAACCATACTAACGCTCTTATTATGATCCTGTCAGCACAGACAAGCTGTTGCATGAGCTTGTTGTTGCAATCAAAACATATAGTAATACTGAATAGCTGACACATTTTTCTACCGGCATAAAATCAATAAATTTAGGTGGTGCTTTGGTTGCTAATTTTGAATAGTTTTTAATGTAACTGTACTTGAACTTGTATATTCCTTGAGATTATTTATTTTTTTCCAGAAAACAACACAAGGCACAGCTGCAATTTATGCATATCCCTGGCAGATTTATACCAAAAGTATACTTTTGAAGGGGCAGAATTATGTATTTTCCAGGCACATAGAGGCATTTAATAGCACAATCAAGTAATTATGTTACCTTCACTTGTTAAAAATACTGTACATACATAAAACATGACTTAAAAGAAATTTGACTTTGCAATTTATTACCTTGAAATTGGGTCTCTGTCTCTTTAAGAAGCTCCTTCACTTTCCAACACTCTGCCTTCAGTACCTCATCAGAGCAGAACTCCTTTATTGTCTTTTCAACATTGTTTTTACCT
The DNA here is from genome assembly GCF_002775205.1 of Xiphophorus maculatus. Taxonomy (NCBI): domain Eukaryota; kingdom Metazoa; phylum Chordata; class Actinopteri; order Cyprinodontiformes; family Poeciliidae; genus Xiphophorus; species Xiphophorus maculatus. The sequence goes on from NC_036462.1 coordinate 17,261,164, forward strand.
GCGTTGAACAGAGAAACCTTATCAATTTCCAGACAATTCTGGGTGATCTGAGTGGGGGAGTCGTGTGGGAGGGGTCCTCTGTAAGGAAGAAGCTCGACTTGAAGACTGAAGCTCCAAGGAGGAACTTTGTGGAAGAGGCAGCGCTTGGTGAAAGTAAAAGTTTAGGCACCACAAATGGCTGCCTCAGTAGATTGAAGGATTTCTCAAACAAATACAAAAGAGTGAAAGCAACAATACCTGTTAAAGGCATTGGACTCTTTAATATCTTAAATAGGTATTAAAGAGTCAAAGCAACAATCCAGGCATGTTTTTGATGAGGGGATAACATAGCATGATTTAAACTTCAAAAAAGTCAATTTTGCACAATACTGCCCCCTTAATTCTAACAATATAGACCAGGATTTAAGTAATTTTAAGATTTTTGTAAGGCAAAATTTCGTCTTGAATGATAGAGAACCCCTGGAGGAAGCCAAAGAGGAGGCAAAGGAGGAGGCCAGGGAAGAAGACTTGGAGTTCATCACCAGAGATAAATTGTCAAAATAACAATGGAAACATGTAAAAAAAAAAAAAAAAAAAGCTGCATAGCAATTATTATAAGGGATAACTATCTTATTTCCTAACAGAAACAATGTCTTTGTTATTTAAATCTGCCAGGGGTATGAATAATTTTGGGTTTGAATTGTCATTCTGATTTTTAGGTCAAGGTAAAAACTCCCTGCTCAATTGTTGGGCAGTCTACAAACAAACTAGAATAAAATAAGATTTAAAATAACAAAAAAAAAGTTGGAAAAAAAATCTTCCCATTAAGAAAGTGTTTGGCTTATGTTCCCTGTTTCAAAGCATCCAGGTGTTTAAGCTGTTTCCATTTGACCATATGTTCCTTACCAATATTTAAAATTATATTTCTTTGGTTTCTTTTCATGGCAGTATAAAAGGGAGAAACATAAATGTGAAATTGTCTTTTGGTGATCCAATTTCTCACACCCAAATGGCCTGACTGATGCAGAAAGTCTGCACTTGTCAGGCTCCTTTGGTTACCAGCATTTACACAAAGAGTTGTGTGTCTAGTCAACCTTTTTCAACCACACTGTGCCAACACAGATTAACATCCTTGTTTATTTAACGCGATGTGGAATGTTGAATGCTAATAGGCAAAGATCTCTGCAGACTTACTCAACATATCAGAGTTGATGTGCTTTACTTTCACTTTAACCTGCTGTTTGGTTCAAGACTCTGAGAGAACTCCTGAAGTGTAGAAAACATCTGTTGTAAAAATATAATAGTTTTCATTATGTTTTTTACATCCTGCACAAAGACAACACAACTAATGTTTAATTGCTGTAGCCTAGACTTTACTCAACGACTTTAAAAATAACAAATTTGTCGTCATCTGTACAAATGAATTATTCTAATCATTCTTATGCTTTTACAATCATTAACTACAAACTAGTTAAATATGCTGTAACTTAAAGTTGTGTTTGCAATCAACAAAATGTAGAAGGTGTGTCCATTTGTAAAAACAATATATTTTTGATGTCTACTACTTGCCCCTTTTGTAGAACGTATTCTGTGTTGAGCAGCATGTTTAATGCACATATGGACTTGCAAGTGATTTTCAGTCTTTTTGCAGCGAAGACATCAAAGGACTAAACTGTTAATGCCTCGTAAATTGTCTCTGAGTCAAATTCTGTGTTTACAAACATAACTGACTGTGTCTTTTTTAATATTTCTAAGATAATCAGAGATTTCTGATCAGAGACAAAAGAATCTATTTTTTTTAAATAAATGTAATGTTGCAAAGTGGCCTATAGGTTAGTCCTACAGAAATACAATAAGATGTAAAGTCAGTAACAGATTTTTAAAGAGGAATGTGGCATTGAAGTACATAAACATAAAATTTTTTAGCATGTATAATCATGAACTACCTAGTATTTGTTACTGATGCTGCTTTTAAAGACGATGTAAAGAAAGACCAACTGTGATTTTGTCTCTCTGCCACTCTGATCGCAGAGTGGATGAGTTGTTAATGTCAGTTTTGAGTTGAATGTGATGATTGGTCAAATCTGTTGATTCTCACACTATAAATCACTGTTAGTATATGAAATATATGTATTTTTTGACATCTTTTTTCCCCCATAATCTAACTTTTAGCTCTAGTCTTTGGAAATTCTTGTTTGGAGGTTATTGTTTATGCTATTTTTGTGTGATTTTATCATGTATCACTAGAATTTGTGTCAGTATTGTTGACTAATGGTTTTATGATACTGAGAAATGCATCAAGAGCAAGCATTGTGCAGATGCTGTTGTGTGTAATGTGTGTGATTGGTTTCATTGAAGCTGTTCAGGATGTCTTCCTATGACCTCTCTGTTCCTACAAACTAACTGGTAACAACAATTCAGAACCTCAGATTATGACAGAAATTGTGGCAGCATTAAAAATAGATAATGAATTATTCATGAACTGTTCAAACTAATCTGTTACCAGTTTTGTTGAGCAAAGTTTGATATTTAAAAATATTAATAAAGTCATAAATGACTGCTTAACACTAGTTCCAGGCTCTTTTGTTTGTAGTTCATCACTGACTATTAAAGATATAGTTCATATTTTATAATTAGTATTCTGTGAGTTGTACATTGCAAGAAGTAAATTAGTCTTTGGAGTTCTTCCTTTTAAATCAATAAATTTTCTTTGGTAAGCGAGTTATCTGCTGCAGGTAAGATACTGAAAGCAGGGGAAAACTTAAGTAAGTAAAGCTTTATTTATATAGCACCTTTCCAGATGAAAATCACAAAAATTCTTAAACAAACAGAATAAAAAAAACACATAAGGCAAAATTAAACAAAAGCAGATTAATAAAACCACACTTTGAAAAATCGGAACTATTCCTTTAACTGATAGAAAGTGACCAAATTTCTTTAAAAAAAAAACAAAAAAAAAACACCAGTATCACAGTTTTTCATTTTCAAGTTTCAAAGTGATTTCAAACTTTCAGTAACTCACTCCTCTAAGAAGAAAAGACAAACCTTCTGCTGGAACAGCAAAACTGTATTTTTATCATATCAAAGATATGCTAACATTAGGTATTTATTAAAAAATGATAAATGAAACGCACTAAATCTAAGTAAAGTAGTGACTCTTCATATGTTGCTTTCTAGAAGTAGTTCTACTGCCCTGTAGTGGTTAAATAAAGCAAACACTTCGTTTGTCATCAAAATGAAGATTGAGAGAAAACTGTTCCGACTTGTTATCATGTTGATTAAAGGTTTTAATCTTTAATCCAATGATAAAAGATAATGATATAAAATGCCCTGGATGTCGTATCTAATGGATATCACAACTAAACAGAAAATCGCTGCAAAATAAATTTTTATAAACAGATTTTTTTTGTACCTATGAGGGGAGTTAAATTCTAATCTACTGTTTTTATATAAACTAACAATAGCACTATTTGTTGAGCAACAAAAAATGCTATTTGAATTACATATAGTCATTTTAAATCAAACACATGCAGACATTTATTTTTATGTTGTTTTTTTTTTTACTATACAATAGATCCACACAGTATAGAGGTACAGTGCCACTCAGAGGTGTGAAGTTCTGTTAAAACACCAGAATTTAGTGATGCAAAACAATGAGGCCGTGATGAATCATTTCACAAGTATTTTACGTGTGACGTGGCATTTATCCACAATTCAATTAAAAACACATCTGTAGTACATAAATAGGTACAATAACCTGGTTCCGTAAATATGCATATCTTTAATATGCTGTTAAAGTTCTTTTGATTAAATTTCAGTATCCATACTTTTTTTGGTATCCCACACATAGTTTGCAATATTTACCAAACTCCATTTTATAAAGGTTCTCCAAATCAGTCAGGTGGTGGCAACAGCTCGTCATAAGATATCTATTTCTAAATGTCTTTTCTCTACCTCATTGATAATTCTGCACAATGAATTAACTTTGGTCACTTGTAGCCTCTCTGCGATGTACGACTGTAGCTAATGGAAGCAAATGTCAGGAAAATCCTTCTGGGACAGTGAAATATTATTTCACGTTCATCAAATTCACTATAAATGATGGTATTTATGGACACCAGGAAACTGAATGCTGATTTTGAATCAACAGGTGTTTAAACTGAGTAGCAATTTAAGGGTGTGGATATTTGCTGCTTTTGTACTCAAATAAATGAAATAAATGCCCTTGTTTTCCCACTGAATTTGAGTGAATGTCACATTAAAACATTTTTAAATTATTGATCAAAGTCTCCTATTTCACATCACAAAATCCTGACATTTGAACAGAGACTTATACATATTTAAGAGCGACTGTGGTTCCACCAGATGATTATTCTCTTAAAGAGTTGGTTTATTTTACTGACGTGTGCGGGTGATCGTGGATGTGCAAAGACGACATGAGTCACACACACATTTAGTCAGAAAATATTTCTTTTGCATAAATGCCGATTCAAAACATAGATCATTTCTTTACAAGACAATGATCATTTCAGTACATGTAAACACATTTTGTGACAGAAAAGCCTCAACAGTTTTGATAAATCCAATCACACATCAGACACACTGCAGTTTACCCAGCTGCTTTTTCTCTACAGTTTTTTTTTTAAATTTATTTCACATCTAGAATCTTTGATTAAAATTAACCAAAAGGTGACAAAAAAGAAGCCTGAAATATTTTACTTTTAGTTGCAAGTTGGTAAAATGGCCTGTAAATCCTAGTCTACAAATTAAAACGGCTAGGAAAAAGTACTTCATGCTCATTTTCACTATACAAAATATTTGAATATTTAGAGGCAGCAGCACTTGAAAACATTTAGCAACAAGCTGTTTAGAAACCTTGTCAAGATACAATAATATATACAGACACACAAACACAATGTTGTCACTGTGTTTTTTTTGTTTGTTTTTTTTTTTATGCAAAATCTTTAAGACAGCTAAGGTTTTCATTCTGAACCAGCCAAATGTTTCTAAAACATCTCAATATTATTGTCCAGAGACATTTGGACATGACATACAAAAATGACAGTGTTGTTTGGACAGACACCAAAGTGCAATATTGCCCTTTACACAAACATTAACACACTTTTTTTTTCTTTTTCGTTTTTAAAAAGAAATGGATTGAGTATGAAGTAAGAAAAAACATTTTCAGAGCTGAGGCAAAAAAATAATAATTCATATCACTAGAAAAATAAATTAAAGAAATTTGTGATGATTCCAAAGTTTCCCACACAGACGAAGAAGAAGCCAAATACAAAGGTAGAGGTGACGTCCTTTTGTTTCGGGTTCTATCGTTACTATAAGCCTTCAAACACATTGTGCCATTTTTACAGAGGACACGGGTTCAGTTTAACTCTTTAAATGTATTTAAAGCTCCAGAGTGTAAACAATAATTTAGGTTTGAAGGAGATGGGACTGCAAGCTACTCTATCTGACACAAAACACAAAGTTAAAACTAAATTGTGTTTTACCAATTAACCTAATGTGCACATCTTTGGACTGTGGGAGTGAACTGATGACAAGAAATAAACGTCTCACAGAAAGGCTTTGGGCGTCCTGCAGGATAAATCTTCCTGCTGTGCGAGGTCTAAGTGCTAAACCATTGCATCACTAATAACATAACACACAGGTGCATTTCAAAAACCTATGACATCATCCAAAAGTTTATTTACTTCAATAATTTAACTAGAGAATTTAAATTATATATTGTCTACAATCACTAAACACACAGTGTTGTATTTAAAGCACTTATTTCTGTTAATTGAGATGATTGTGACTTAAAGCAAATCAGAACTTAATAAGAAACTTAGAATATTACATAAAGTCAGTAGAAAGATCATTTTTATTAGAGAAATGTTATGTTGTGGCCTAAATACTGATGAAACAACTGTGAACTCCACAGTCATCCATCAGATAATAATTGACACCCTTTAGTAGGAGGGTTGGTCAGAAAATCACAGCTAAAAAAGCTGGCTGCTCACAGTCTGCTGTATCCAAGCACATTAAAAGAAAAGAAAGTGGAGCTGAAGGAAAAACTGCAACAGCCAAAAGGTGCACAAGGAAACCCCAGACAAGGGTATTCACAAAGCATGAAGTGGCTGGAGTCAAAGTTTTAAAAGCCACCACACACAGAATATATCCAGGAAATGGGCTGTAACTACTGCATTCATTATGTCAAGCTACTCCTGAAACACAGATGCCAGAAGTATCTTATCTGGGGCAATAAGAAAAAAGACTGGATAGTTGTCAGTGGTCCAAAGTCATATATTTAAATAAGAGTAAATTTAGTATGTCATTTGGATATCAAGGTCCCAGAGTCTGGATGAAGAGCAGAGAGGCACAGAATCCAAGTCGCTTAATGTCCTGAGTGAAGAGGATTTGGGAGTCATGTCTTCTGCTGGTGTTTGGTCCACAGTTTATTCTCAAGTCCAAAGTCAAAGAACTTCATGTTTATTTCTGCTAAAAAGCTTTAAGGAGACACTGATGTCATTTTTCAGCCGAACTTGGCACCTGTGCACCATGCCAAATGGCCAATACTTATTTGACAGTGGCATCGCTGTGCTTGAATAGGCTGGACAGAAAATATGGAGGTATGTCAAGAAGAAGATGAGACACACCCAATAACGCATAAGCCGATGGCCGGTCTTCTTCAGTACCTCAGAGCCACAGGCTGATCTCCTCTGTACCATGATGGCTTCATGCTAAAGGAGCCCTGACTGGGACTTTTTGTATACTGTACACTGTAAAGTACATACACATACCTTTTAGGACTTTGAGTTAAATTTCACTGTGCGAAAAGAGGTCTGACTAAAAATTCGATTGATTGATTGATTGATAGTCCCATATTTTCCGCGTAGAAAATATTTTTCCATTGATCTAATGTAATTTTCTAATATTTTGATGAAGATGTTGGGTTTTCATCAACGTAATCTGTGATCTTTAAATCCAGTGACAAACACTTTACATACACCATTCTGTGTTATGAATCTCTTTGACTTTCAATTTCTAAACTAAATTACTGAAATAAACTTTAAAATGATGTTAAAGTTTTAGAGAATACACTTCTATTCTGTATTTTGTTGTTTTCATCAGACTAACAGATTTGCAGCTGCAAGTGGCTTAAAATGTAATAAGTGCCTTTCATTAAACCTCGCACAGAAGTTTGTCCTCATTTAGTTGAACTTATCACAGTACCAGACTTGGCTTTTGTGTAATACTTTCTGATAGGTGAAGTATATAAAATTAAAAAAATAAAAAGATATTATCATGGACATATAAATTTTAGTGCATTATCATTGTCAAAACAAGTTTAGGAAAACAAAGTGCTCAATTTTCACTCCTTTTCAGCTGTTGACACATTTTAAAAAATATCTACAGACAAATGTCAATCAGGAATTTGCCACGCCTTAAAAATACAGATCTTCGTTTTCGGACCATTTTGGCATCTGTTTGTGCTTTTTTTTTAATTTTGATCTGTAATTTCTAAAATCTTTATTGTCTAAAAATGAGCTGTCCCTATTATTTATCCACGTTTAACCCAAGCTTAACCTAGGTCGTTGGGTGAAACATAATTTATTGTGTTTTTTTTTTTTTAAACACGACTGAGATAACAGGTTCTGCCTTTCTTTCATCCAAAGTTCATATTGCACATTTAAAATTTTGCGACGCTTCAAGTCTGAATCCCAAACATGATACACGCATGCAGCTGCCCTAAAAAGGCCTAATACCAAGTCAGAAGCCTGAAAACCAGCAAGACTGGTCTTGGAAACACACTATGGAGGCACATCTCAGCACAGTGGCCAAATGACTTTTAAAAAAGGGGTGGATTCTTGTGGTTTTTTTGTTTGTTTGTTTTTTTGAAGAAGAAGAAGAAATGAAAGTACTGTTTTTTCTAATAACAGACTGGACAAAAAAGTGTTCATATCAATATTCACTCTGTGATATTTGTAGTACTGTCCCTACAGGGAGGAACGTTCAGGCTGTCCAACAGTACACGTGACAAATAAATGCTGTTCAGCTCACTCTCTGCTTTATATGCAGGAATGGTCCCGCTGGATTTTGGGTTGAAGAGGTGCGGATTAGAGGCTTTTATTCAGCTTTTTCACCGCCTCTGCTCCCTGGAGATAGGAGGCTGTCTCCTCTCCCTTTTTCAAATGTTCCTGCTATGATGGGCAGTCCTGACTTCGTCGCCTTCGTTTAATGCCCACTTCGCCGTTCATGCCGCTCCGCATGCTCTCATCCTTTCTCCTCTTCGTTCTCCCAGTCTGTTTGGAGGAAATGGGATTTAACATGAGCATGCAGAAGAAACCACTGCCAGAGGTAAGGCTGATACTTGAAACACTGATTGTACATAAAAAACGATCATCTAAAAGAAAACTGTACAAAGCACTTTAAAGTTTCCAATGTTTATCAGACGTTTTTTTGAACAGTTTCTTTCTTTTCTTGTTCGAGTACTTGTGTGTTTTTCTACAGAGTCAGGAATCACCATGGGATGTTTCACCACTAGAGGTCAGTATAACACTGAAGACGTACAGGCAGGATGTGTCAGAACAATATATGATTTATTCCTTCAAGGAACTAAATAAATAAACGTTTCAGGTTGAAACAGATGTTTCGGATTAATCTCAGAATAGAAAAGGGAGAATCTCATACACTGTAAAATTTAACACATTTTTATAAATGTTTTGAAATGATTTCTATCTGGCTGTTTAACAAATTTTATGCCAAGGAATATGCAAAATTAGGTAGGATTATTTATGTAATTTTTGAGAAAATATATGTATTGTGTTGTGGTCACTATTTTAAAAATCTAGCACATATCAGAAAATATGTTTATTTATGCAGTTAACTCTCATTTTATGAACAGTTAAATAAGAACTATTATTTAAAAGTCTTACAAACATCAAAAAGTAAGTTCCTTTCTCAGTACACTAGTTTATGAAAGTATTTTAAAGCTACATTACGGCACTACTTAACTACATGAACTTATTAATTTTCAGTGCCTTTTCAGGAGGGTAAAAAGGGAAAAATGCGCCTCATCATGATTCCTAAACTATATTTAGCCAAGAATGGACAGTTTACAGACCTTGGAGTCCCTCTCCGCAAATTTCTGGAACATGTTGGCGTAGATCTTCTTTTCCTGCTCTTGATGTTCCTTCATTTTGCTTTGGCAGCTGGAAAGCTGAGCGCGAGCAGCACGATTCAAGGGGTTGACTTCCAGGACCTTCTGAAAGTCTGCCATGGCCAGGCTGTACTCGTTGCGGAGAAGCCGTGCTTCCCCTCGGCGATACAGAGCCTTCTCGTTGCTCTCATCGTGCTCAATTACCTTGCACAAACACAGGCACACGGAGAAACATTAACATGCAACAGCAGGTAAACATAGCCGGAGGGGTATAGACGTGCACTGCCATCCGGGTAACGCAGCTCACCTTATTACAGTTGTCCACTGCTTGAGAGAACTCTTTTAGCCGAAGGAAGCATAGTGCTAAATTGAGGTGAGCTGTTAAAACGTAGTCTTGTATCTTCTTATGCTGCTCCATCCCAGTACCACACTCCAACTCCAGCCAGGAAATGATCCGCTGGTACTGGATGACTGCCTGGTGGTGCCGTCCCGCCTACCGATGAAAAATACGGATCAGTTCTGAACAGATACATAACTAGAGCACTTTAATGGGAAACACCAGCATTGAAAACTATACCTTAAAATACTGATTCCCTTTAGTTTTCACTCCAGAGACGAGATCCAGCTTTTCATTCAAGTCCATTTCCCAGGATTCTTTAGCCTGATGAGAGAAATTATTATTATTGTAATAAGATATATTTTTCTGAAAGCAACATTTCTGCATTTTATTCATAAAATTACCAAAAGTAAAAACTGTCACTCACCCTTTTAAAGTTTTTTAGAGTAACTTCATACACAATGTCTTTATCTGGTCCAACTTTGTACTCTGGTTTGCCTTCATTACCAAACCCATACCTGTAAATGAATCAAAGCCACACAAATTTAATAATTAAGCAGAACAATAATCATTAATGGCCCAAATGGTAACTATGATGAATTAGTGATACTCGGCTTTTTGCACATTTTGCCATATTAAGCCTCTACTTCTCAATTTCTAAAGATATTTAATGTTTTCAAACCACCTAGATATTCTCTCAACAGATACATATAAGGAGTTTCAATTCCTTATCAGCCCTGGATTTTATTTAGGTGCATTGGAGTAAAGGAGTGTGAATTATGTGCGTAAAAGTAGCCAAAATCCCAATAAAAGACATTTGTGGCTGTAAAGTTGCAACATGTCAAGGTCTGCTTTTGCCAGCTACAGAAAATGCCTAATTTTCTGTGGCTGGCAAAAACCACATATCATACCAACCTTCAATTAAATTTGATAGTAAACCAGCATGACCAAACATCCTGTTTAGGAACTAATCACAGAAGGTTAATAATGATAGCACACAGCCTAACAAGACTTTGTGAAAGTTAACATCATTGCATTTTGAGGCAACCAAAGGATTTCAATATGAAGCACATTCTAGATCGTCTATTTCATTTGTTACAAACCAAATGATTAAGCTTAACTTCAAAAGGCTTCTAGTAACGTAAAGGATGGAAAAATGCATACATATATAAGTTAAACAAAGAACAGACTGCTGCAAATCAACACAATAAATCTGCAAATTTACATGGAGTCTCTGACGAAGGACAAGAGCCAGAAAGTACAGCTCTGATTCATGCATGAACAAAACTTTCCAGTCTTTAATGATCTGAGCCTGAGAAGCACTTGTTGCACTTGTTGCACTTGAAACTATGGCAGTGCCTTGACTCTCAAGGTTATCTACTGTGTGAGTGCAAAACATTTTTGCTACATATTTCTAATACCTCATTTCTCATGCTTTAGCAGAAAGAAGACAAATGGCCACTGTGAGTAAATTGATTTTTTTTTTTAAAAGTACTTAGTCTGTTTTCAGTTTCTCTAAAAGAGTTTTACATTTGCGCCAACGATTGCTAATGTGACGTGACATTAGCCATTGTCTGAGCAGTGATGTACTCTTTATTCATGTTTTCTTAGAAAAATTATGAATTTCGGCTGTTTTAGCACAAAATACACACAATTTGAAAAACTAGATTTTTCACTTATGATGTATAATGTTTAAGCAATTTAACTAACAAATCTAACAATCCTTAAAAAGTCGCATAGCACATTTTCCTACACAGTTGATATCTTGCTATAGGAATATTTAATGCCTATGATCTCTGCATTGTGACAAAAAATCCATAATCTCTGTCAACAAAGCAACTCATAAAGAATAAAAAAAAGTGTTGAAGAAGGTTGGAAATGTTACATGCACACTATAAATACATTTTTCTGCACATAAAGCAGAAAGATTATGTCAGTTTCTCAATATAATACCCTACAAAGGTTTTCATACCATTTGCAATTTCTAACAAGGCAAAGCAGGGCATAATAGTGAGAGGAACAAAATTTGTACATTGTTTAAATCTTTTTTTATAAAATAAAAAGGTTTGAAAATCAGAAATCTATCCCCATTTACATCAATAAATCAAAAATAAAATGTTCTTTCAGAGGACTTCAGAGAGCTTCTTGGCCAACAAGCTTTGTGTTACTTTTCTTTGTGTTGCAGAAAAGTAACACTTAAACACACCATCCCTACAGTGAAATACGGCAGTGGCAGCTCATGCTGTGTCGGTGCTTTGCTTCCAGAGGGGTCAAGATGGAAGAAAGATTTGTGATTCCACAAAATTTTGACCCAAATACAGGTGTGCTCCAAAAACGATTCCTTTCATTTCAAAAGCTACATTGAAGTCTTTGTTTGTAACAAGTTAAAAAGCGAAAATATTCAAGGAGTATGAATAATTTAACAAGCCACTGTATTTGTTTTGATTCAATCATTTTTTGGAATATAGACATTTATATATATTACACATTTTTGTTTAATTTTGGTCGACTTTGTAGTTAGTTATTGTAAACTTACAGTCAGCAGAATAAAACATTCAAGAATCACTCTCATTAGAAAATCGCAGAGGAAGCAGTGACACATTTTGCATGCTTTAAAGCTCTGTGAGAAACTTACTTTGGTTTAAGGTAAAGTAAACAGCATTCTCCTCTCTGCATCTTGTCCATCGCTCGGTCCACCCCCAGAGGAATGCCTTTGTCTTCACCTTGACCAACAATAAAGCCAACGTCCCTGCAGTCAAACAACCGGTCCCCACAGCGTCCCTCCAGGTGCACTGTGCGAAACATGACACACTTAACCTCCGGCAATATAATTTAATCGTAAAGGTATTGACCTCTAAAACAAATGTTGAGGTTACCATCGACGCTCGCTCCATCGTTAGGATTACTGTAACCTTCCCCTTTGACCTTTATTCTCCTCATAATGCCGCCATCAGCTGTAAGTATCTCTCCTTCAAAGTTAAGCAGCTCCATCTGTTGTAAAAAAAAAAAAGAAGAAAGAAATTCTTCTCACCATTTCTCTCAAATAAGATAATGTAAGGTAGAGCATGACATCGCATCTCTGTAAAACTTAGCATTTTAGTGAATGTAGGAGGAGAGAAAAGAGAGAACTTAAATAAAACAGGTAACATTAAAACAAAATGGGATAAAACTGTCTGCCAGAGACAACATGAAATTAATGGTAAACTTATCACAAGTCTGTTTTGCAATGGTATGTTATTTTGAATACTTTGAACAGTATTAAACAGTAATGAAGTTTTATCTAGCTTTGTAAAAGTAAACAGGTGGCGCCTGTGGGATTTGTAAATGACTGGTTACTGACAATAACAGTAACCAGTGACTGTGTGACTGTGAACTTGATGATTGGTTTTTAGTCCACAAGTTACCACTCTTTTTTTTAATGAAATGTAATTTCAAAAATTACATTTCAATGTAATTTCAGAAATTACATTTCATTGGGTTTATGCACTAATTTGGCACAGTAATAAAAGAATATCTTTTTAGCTACTGAAAAATCAAAAGTTTACATATATTTTCCACGTTTTAGTGGAATTGCCTTTTAAACTGTATTATTCATGTAAAATGTTTAAAATTTCCTGCCATAAATGTCTCACATTAATTTGATGAAATTTTGTCATTTTCTTCCAGACAGAGCTACTCTAATTTAGAAAGTTTTGCAGGCAACCTTGCTCAAAAACACACACACACACACGGACACTTACAGTACATCATGGCTTTGTGATTAGCACTCCAAACTAAATTTATTTAGTTATCTCCAAGCCACTAGTGTCATTGTCCATGTTTCAATATTTCCATACAATGTTCTATCCTCATGATGCCATCTGTTTTCGAAAGTGCACAAGTCTATCCTGCTGCAAAACTCCTACATAACGCGACGCTGCCGCCCCCACATAGTTAACAGTTGTGGTGGTGTTCTTCCCCTACTTTCCTCTAAATGTAACATAACATATATGTGTGTTATTGAGAAGAATAGTACAAAAATGCCTGATATGAAGTTTGGAAATGTTAAGCAAAATTACATTCCCTTTGAAATGTTCAATACCTTCAGTTAATTAAAACATCAGAATGTGTCTTTAAAGCTCTTTAAAGAACATGTGAAGCTTAGACAAGGCAGCTGTTTGGCCAATAAGGCATTAAAATAGATACACTTGTTAATTTTATAATCAGCAAACTCAGGGTTTAGACACAAAAGATATGCTTCCACATTAGAAGAGTTCCTTAAACTGACTTATAATTATTCTAAGGCTGCAGCAACAGGGCACACCTACCTCAAATACTACTAAAGAGTTGGGAGGAATTTTGTCTGGATTTCCAGTCGGTCCGTAGGCATAATCTGGTTTACAGAGCAGGGTGCACACCTCTCCTCTCTGCATGGACAACACACCAATGTCCCATGCTTTCAGGACTTGTCCTGTGAGAGGATAAAGATTCAGAAAAGTCATTAAAAATGTACAAAGAAATTAAAAATGTGGTTCACTATGAATACATTTGCTGTGAAACATGACGCTACTTCCAGAGAGTATTAGTTTATATTTGCATAAAAGCTAGACTGGAAACAAGGAAATGCTTCTCTGGTATTTGTTTAAGTAAAAAATTATATACCGGTATTTCCATCAGATATTAAAAAAGTAGGTCTGTCACTAAGTACTTTTGCATTTCTGCTAATTACTATTTAAAGTAAAATATAGCACAAAGGACTTAGGAAGTTTCACAGAAATGACCGATGGCAGCTACCTTTTCCTACATTAAAGCAAAAAGGCTCCTTCCGTTCCCAGCTGCAATCAAATTTCTTCCCAGTAAGCAGTTTTCCAGTGTAGTGTACGGTCACTTTGTCCCCAATCATTGGCCGGTCCCCATCGAGTCCCTGACGCTTCACAACCTGAAAAAAAAGGACGGAAAAAGAATTTTCCATTAAACAACATCTAAAGGAGCAGCAGCTGTAAAAGTCAAAGGAAGTTGAAAACAATATGCACAAAATGTAAGCAAAGATAATGCGCACCTTGAAAACTCCCTGATCTTTTCTTGGTGTTACGTCAATACCATTCGCAGCAAAGACAGCTGTTGCTGACTTTTCATCCATGGGCAAAAACTGATCTGTGGTCATTGCTGCTTTAAGGGCATCACACAATAACACTGCAAAAGATGCAAAGAAACACACAAGCACTAGTTAGCAGTCTGATCTCTGCTGATTCTTCTATGTTTTTAGCTTTGCTTATGGAAAATCAAACATTATGTAACTCCTTTTTGCAACAGTATGGCCTGAACCATGAATAAAACCACGAATAAAATGCGACACGTAATCAAGCCCGAATGAACAACTTTCATCTTCACATTATATAACCTGAACGTTTTAAGGACATGTGTTCTGAAGCTATGCATTGAGCTGGAGTCATTTTAATAGCTTTGCTGAAAAATGCCTCATTAACAGCTATATGAGGAGCACCACTGTAATACACCTTGTCTGATCCCCACACAGATTAGGTCATTACATAACCATAACTCTGTGCATGTCGCTTTCTTCACTCAGCCGTGTTCCCTCACAAATTACGTTATTTGGCATTGTGCTCTTTGACTCTCTCTAAATAATGTCAGGGTATTGCACAAGCACCACAACTACGCATGCAACACAGCAGAGTGGCATTCAAACGTTTGTACAGTGTATTTTTCTAAAAACCTCTTCATTATTAGTGACGTCTTCTCTCTGAGAGCCTTAAACACGCAGGGAAAGCGTGGGCTTAGCCACACGCTCACACTCTGTGCTCATAAAGCTGTGCCGTCTCAAAAAGAAAAACAAAGCTCAGATATTCCTGAAATGGATCAATACGCTCATAATATACCTCTTCAAAATTTGAGGTTTTGATTTTCTTAATTAAATGCTGTGCTATATTTCAAATATGATCTTTTCAGTTACGTTCTTGACTGTTTTTATATTTTTTGTGTCCATGTGATCTAGTGATGCGGCCATAGCTATAAGACTCTAGAAGGCCACAGAAATAGAAGTTCAAAAAAACGTGTATGATTAGATGTTATTTTAACAGCTAAATAACATTAAGAATGATTTAATTAAGCATTCTTAATTAAATGCTGTGGTATATTTCAAATATGATCTTTTCAGTTATGTTCTTGACTGTTTTGGTAACACAACAGAACTATTCACAAAATAGCAAAATAGTTACAGATATACAGTACTTCAGCTAAATTATGCCACAGGGTCATATAGCAATGTTTCTATTAGCATTCAATAACATTAGCATGCATTCACAGTGAAGGCCTTCACTGTGAATGCAGTGAAGGCCTTCGGGACTTCACTGCATTCACACTCTTTGCACACGGAGGTGCTAAAAAAACAGAGTAGGACAATATTTTATATACATTTTGAATAGATTGAAGTGAATTTGTTTCAACTTAAAGGAACATTTGACTGATTTGCCAAAAATAAAATGGAGGAAAAAATAAGAAAAAAAAAAAACATTGGCAAAGAAAGTCTGTATGGGCATGTGCGAAGAGAGCGCCATGATTATGGAGACCCACTAACGCACTTGCCTTATTGTGGTTAAAGAGCATAGCTATTTTACAAGCAAAACCAAACAATGCTTTATTTGCAAAGAAAATCACAGTTAGCTCTAGCAATGGCATTGAAAAGAACAGCAACAAAAACAACACAGATTAAACCAAAGCCCCCTTTGTTACTGTTTATGTACAAGAGGGTCACCATATTTTGATTTCCAAAAAAGAGGACACTTGTACCAGTCCTGAAACACTTCAATGAAACAATCAACATTGGTATTTTTATGCAGTTTTTAAACAGAAAGTACCACAACCAACATGGCTTGGCCATGTGGTATTTGTTCAGTGAAATTTATGAACAATTATCGAGTGTTTAAAAGAGGCAGAGAAGCAATGTAGGTGGTGTGGCTGCTTTTAAATGGTGTTGAAAGTGTAGGGAAATATTATGATATCATTAAGTATTGGTAAATACTGCCATACCAGCAGTATTAGTGTCAGATTTTCATACTAGCCCTCATTTTTGTACTGGTGCATCTTTAATGACTACTGTTCTGTAGCTTAGAAAATTTACCTTTAATAATTGTCTCTCACTTTTTAAGTCATCTGGGAATCCATTTACAAAAAAAAATCTGAAATGTTATTTAATCTAATAGTAAAAATAAAAATAAGGACACTAAAAATGTATTCTCTAGTCTTTAGTTTTCAGATTTATCCTCAGTCAATGAACTCTCACTCTGCGCAGGGCTTTTATATTTTTTGTGTCCACGTGATCTAGTGATGCGGCCATAGCTATAAGACTCTAGAAGGCCACAGAAATAGAAGTTCAAAAAAACATTTGTATGATTAGATGTTATTTTATTATTCAAATCAATTCAGATGTTGTTTGTATTATGCTAAATTACTTCA
Organism: Xiphophorus maculatus; assembly: GCF_002775205.1. Taxonomy (NCBI): domain Eukaryota; kingdom Metazoa; phylum Chordata; class Actinopteri; order Cyprinodontiformes; family Poeciliidae; genus Xiphophorus; species Xiphophorus maculatus. Next base: position 17,278,089 of record NC_036462.1, read on the forward strand.
GTATGAAAAGGTGTTTTATCAATACAATCTGCTACAACCGGCCCTTTGAGGACATTCATGATCTTGAGTTCTGAAATGAAAATGAGTTTAACAACCCTGGTTTTCAGTATATAACGTTTAGTCCTAAAAGTCACTCAATGACATTAGTTGATGCTTATATTACCATTTCCATAAAGGTATAACAGAGTGCTATGGAAGCATATTTTTTTAAACACTACTGCATTGTTACATGATAATTATATTGTATAAACATTTTAATATATTGAGCAAACATGACAATATATTGTACAGACGTGATAATTATCTTGCATAAACACATTATCAAACCCTACTTGATAATAATTTTATCTAGAAGGTGTTTACAGTATGTTTTTACTGCATCCATTATGAAGACTAGTGTAAAAGCCAAGTTAGTCAAATTTTAGTTTTACTACAAATTTTGCTATTTGGTCTAAGACATGGAGAGAAACTGATGCTGCTGTACATTGTTGTTGAAGTTATTGTAAGTACAATAAGGATTCTAAACAGAATGGGCCTGCACAGAAGAAACAATCTGACCAATCCTCTAGATATGGCAGCCCTCCTCATTGACCAGGTGGAGAGTTATGGGAGGCATCAGTTCCACTATCTTGAATGTTTTCAATATGGAGATGTTGTGAGTACAATAAGACATTTGTTAAAATTTATGGACCCTATCAGCGTGGAACGAAGGCAAAGTAGGCGGCTGACGAGACACTTTTATGTAAATCCTCTACCTAATTTCATGAGGCATAGATGTCATTGTTTACGTAGGAATCTAAACAAAGGGCTATCTATATTTTTAGTCATTCAATCCTCTCCACATGTATCCCAGATTAACCTGGTGTTCAAACTTCTACCTACTGTTGAGTCTCGCTTTCAATGCAGCATAAAAGGAAACCACCGCCATCCACCATCTGGATGAAATTATCACAATCACACAATATAACTATCAAGTCAATACACTATATTACCATGTTTGTACAATATAATTAGCATTTTATAATACGACAGTGTTCAAAAACTTACTTTCCTCCATGACAGAGGGACTACAGAGAAATCAATAACATTGTAAGAGTATCAATAAATTAGTAAAGCAAAACTACATTTATGTAGAACCACAAATGAACTTTTGTTTTAGCTCTTACACATATTTTTGAGTTTTTGTTTCTTTAGTTAAGTTTGCAAATTCTAGTTTTGCTTTTGGCCTTGTGGTTCATTTAGGAAATAACAAAGGTCACAGTACAACATTATGGTTACCTTTTTTGGCATACAATCTGCAACAACAATCTGAATGAACCAAAATTAGAAATGCATCTTTTTATCTTAGTGATCATTTTTTTTCTAGACAAACAAGATGTTATGTGTGCATCCTGGCTGGCTGTAGGGAGGCTCAGTCAGTGGCAACTTCACACATACATGATTTATTAGCAGTCAGGACCCAAAGGTAGCAGCTCTGACTGAAGCTGCGAGGGACTCGCTTTTTTGAAAAGGAGCCAGTAGAAAACTTACTGAACGTAACAACAGAGCATCTAAGTTGGCAAAACTGAGCCTTATACATGTTCAATTGGTGTCAGTGACTTCAATTATCTGCCCTCTATAGGTGTTGGGAGGTAAAACATGTTTTTGTTGCATTGAGCATCAGTTCAAATTTACTTACAGACACTGAGTTAATTTCCTGTGTGTATCTGTTCCCATACTTTTATAGTGGCAATTGTATTTATACACTAAATAACACTACAAGAAATATCAAACGCATTTTGCTAAAACCGGAATAGACATAACATAATTACTAAAACCTATAAAGTATCTTACTTAAAAAAAAAAAAAAGTATATCTACAATAACAACAGCTGTTTTCGGGGGTTTTGTTTCCAGCTAGCTGCTATACCAGGAATAAGATGAGCTGTTCCTGTTTACATTCCAGATATTGTTAGTGGTGCAGCACAACAAGAAGAGACAAAAAGTTAGAAAACTAATGGTTTGAAAATCTATTGAGGTTTACTGGTTGTGGGAGTCTATTGGATAGTTTTATTGTTGCATCCATATTGCAACTGTATAGGCTGGTAGTTGTGCTGGTGGTAACATTTTTGTTGTGGATGTTGCTTGTTGAACGACAGACGCAATTATTAAAGTCCCTCTGGCTATTAGTCAAGTGCTGTAAGTGTTTACTGGATGCCATTGCTGTGAATTTTTGGTTTTGAGAATGCAGCTGAAGTGTTTTTAAGTTGCTAGAATTTATTGCATAGAACGATGGGTCTAAATTTACTCACAGGAAGGAAATTTGATTCGAGTGTTTGAATTTATTGTCCTACCTCAGTATTGCTACTTGTGTTTATAAATCTGAATACTACCAACATTTTATCCAAGCTCATGCCAGAATAAATTTCAAACACATTTTAGTAACAACACTACAGCAGAATTTTTATTAGTAGTATTATTATAGGATAATGAGTATTCCAAAGATGTTAGAATGAATAACAATAGTATTGGATTATTTTTAGAAATACTTTTAGCACCAACTAATGAAAGACAAAAGACCTTCATAGATAAACTACAGACGTCCTTAGTCATAATAAAATAAAATTTTGGATTAAATGCTTCAAATAGCTATTCTCATTTTGACTGACAAAAACTGTGGTTATGATTAGACAAACAAACATGTTTAATTAAATAGAAAATGTAAAACTTTGCATTTTACAAACATGCTGATGCTCTGTTCTGATCAACACACTGCCACCCCAGTAAAATGGTTTCATACTTCAAAACAATTTGAATTTTATCACACAAATCTGACCTTTACACTGGCATTATCATGAGAACATCTCCAGCTGTAAAGCTTCACAGGAGTCAGAGGTAACAAAAATTACAGAAGTATTTGACACTTGCAGTGACATAACAGTCGATGATGAAACAGGTCTGTACGAAAAAATGTTCAGTATGTAGCCCAACAGACAGGTCTGTTGCCAACATCACAGACATCCATGTGGAGGGGAGAAGAGAAAACAGAAGTTTGCCAAGCCCATAAAAGCTGTAATGACACGTTGCTGTTAAAGCTGCTGCATGCTGACTCTTTCATCTCATCGGCAATTATGTTCCACTTTCCCAAATCAATCCCAACAACTAAGTCCTCTTTGATGGAATTATTCTGATATGGTGAAAGTACAATGGAAAAAGAACAGTCATGTTTAAAGCATGTTGTCAAGCAGGGTGGTTGCCAATATGCTTTCACAGGCAGCAGCTGAGATATTAACGCTTCTAGATTTTGACAACATTTGGGAAGTAACAAAAAAGGTTATTTTCACAATGAGATACTCTACATCTGACAGAAGAAAGAGTATTTTTGTCTCATTAGGTAGTGACATCTTTTCCTTTTTTTTGCTGCCATTACAATAATTAGTTTAGATTTTTTGATTGCAACATCAGGAGTCTGTTCTGGCCAATTATCTGATACAAGAAAACATAAAGGTCGTGGAGGAATAAGTCGGAAAGCATATATTTGACCTAAAACTGGACAAAAACCCTTTTTTCAGATATTCTGAATACAACAAAAGAATTTTTGTTTTAAACGTGTAAAAAATGACTCCTATAGAAATGCTAAATATTCTGCTCATTAGACAAATTGCAAGATAAGAGATTATATCTTCTCAGTGGGGGAAAAAAATCATGACTTTTTCAATTTTGTTCAAGTTAAGACAGATTAGGGGAAATTGCTTCTCTGTTTCCACTGATTAAACACTTACAATTCAGATCTAGTTTTCCGAAGCAAGTAAAAATCTTGGCTATAAAAGCAGGTGGTAACATTGAAGAGGATGGCCTACGCTTTGACTGCAATTCAGCAGTCAGCAAACATTTGCAAGGTGACTTTAACAGCAGCTTTAATTAGCTGCATCAATTTTCTGAATCTCATTTGATTTACAACTCTCTAAAAAAACATTTTGTTGCAGGGATTGCCTTCATAATGAATAATTTGAATTAATTTTATTATATAAACATTAAGCCTCAGCTGGATGAGCCAGCAACAAGATTGTCTTTCTGAACACAGGTCAAAATTTGAAATGATTCTTATAAATTGGCCATTGCAAGTTCTGCACACCTCAACCCACATATCAAAATTATGAAGACCTGAATGACTTGCATCCTGTCACTCTGCTCCTTGACTTTTTCTGCCTCTCTTAGAAATAAAGTGTTTATCTGCAAGAATAGTACAAAATGTTCCCTCCATCAGCCACAAAGCCCCTTTATGGCCTTACAAATTTTATAGATTTCATCTTAGATGTAACTTATGCATGCGTCAGTCTTTGTGTGTGTGTTTGTGTCTGAACACAATGTTCCTTCTATTCACAGTTCCCGCTGGCAAAGCCTGACAGCGTTCACCAATCGAAGACCCCCTCACGTACGATCCAGCTTCAAATCTTTTTTTGGGGGGGTGCAAAAACATCCTATTTAAAATTGTCAAACTGAGGGTGTACATTCACATTTTGGCTATCCCGGTGCATAATCTGAACCAGAAAACAACTACAACAACTCTAAATAACTGACATTTCACACAGCATGAGTAAAAGTTTCCAATTTCACCCATTTTGATCTTTTCGTCTGCTATGGTTTCCATCTGCTGTATTATCAAAGTGTGAGACACTAAAATAAACAGGGTGTGAATATGGCTACGATACAGATAAGATGGCAAGTATAGACTTCATGTACCAAAAAACTAAGATACCCTGCGGAGGAATGCGGGAAGAGAACACAATGAGCCAAAGAGCACATCCAGAGACACACGCAGTGTATCTGTACATTCTGTCTCACATCCGTACTCAGCTGCTGATTCATACCTAAACAAGTGGAGACACTATGTGTGTGATAAACCTGTACACCAACATCCCAAAGCACGGTCTGAGTCTGGTTTCCCTTTTTCGCTCCAACCTGTTACAATTTAGCATGAAAGCTTTGTAAAGTCAAGTTCACAGAGGTCACTTTTTGGAAATGTTGCAACAGTGGAAAGATTTTTTTTTTAATGACCAAGTATGCCTCTCAGTTTAATTTTTAAGTTTTAACCAATAAAATGACATAAACACTGTATAATTATATATCTGTATTACCTCAATTAACTATAAGCCTATTTTCAAAGACAGAAATAGTGAAAAAAAAAAAACTGCGTCTACTTTTATCCTCTTCACCTGGTTTGAATCTAATACAGCCATAAATTTAGAGTTACTCAGTGAACTTGCAATCTGCGCTGTAATAAGCATCATGGCTTTAAAAATGAAGCACACAATGTACCGGAGTTAATGTTATAATTCTAAGAAGTAGCCATGAAACCTGTAATTTATGAGAAAGACATCTAAGCCTTCTCGGGATTCTGGATGTTCTCATCCTCCTTCTCCTCCCCCGGGACCCACACAAACGTAGACCCATGCAGAAAAAAAAATAACAATCTAGCATCAACCCTAAAATTAACCAAATTTGTCTCACTTTTTTTATTATTATTTGCGTGTTTTTGAAATAAAATCGTTGCGCATAACAAGTGTCCATTCACTGCCAGTCGTGAATCAGAAAAGCCGGTAGGCTTGAAATCAACTTCTTGATCCAAGTTTTTCCTGCAACAGAGTTAATAAATAGAAAAAAATGCACTTACATTATCTGGTGATCCGCCTTTTTTTGTGTGTATATAATACGTATAAAAATGTTCCCGGTCGCTGCAGTTGAACGCGTCTTCTCCCTCTATTAATTCAAGTCTGCGCTTCTTCTTCTTATCTTAAATCCAGCTGGGTACTAAGTGTTCTGCCCATGTGGTTTTTAGGTAGCGCTCTTTTCTGTCTTTTACCCCACTCTCCCCTTTTTTCTTTCTTTCTTTTTCCTGTCCTCACTTGATGGTGACTGGCTGTGTCGGTGTAGTCCCCACACGCAGCTCTGTCTGACTTCAAAATGACACTGTGGAGACACTATAGACACATAGAGACGCACGGAGTCAGAAATTGACAGAGAGAGAGAGCGATAGAGAGGAGGTTGGAGGGGGGGGCAGAAAAAAAAGTGTGTGGTAGGGTAGGTGGGGGGGGGGGGGGGGGGGGGCAGAAACGTGTAGAGTTGTGGGAGGGTGTTTAGTGTAAAATTACGGGCAGGTCTTGGAAAGCAGCCACAAAGTAACACAATGTTCCGGCTGTACTGTAGCTGTACCGCTGCCGCTGCTGATGAGAACACTGTGTTCCAATAGACACCCTGACCTGTAACCCGTTCCGTGCCAGGCCGGGAACAGCCTGTTCCGCAGCAGACTGTCCTCTCTCTCTCTCTCTCTCTCTCTCTCTCTCTCTCTCTCTGTCTCTCTCTCTCTCTCTCTCTCTCTCTCTCTCTCTCTCTCTCTCTCTCTCTCTCTCTCTCTCTCTCTCTCTCTCTCTCTCTCTCTCTCTCTCTCTGTGCTCAGCTGACAACACATATCAACAACACTGCCTGCCTGCACTCATACACGGGGATGTGTAAGCACCGAAATAAATGTACACCTCAGAGCCCGATAAGACGCGCGCTTTGACGGATTACTGTGTCTGAGAGGGACGGTAAAAACCCCGCCTTTATGTCTTATCTTCCGACGTGTTTTCTACTTGCTTTTAAAGTACTAGCTGCCGTGTTTCCGCCAGGAAGTGCTGAAAAAAAAAGGCTATTTTTACTCAACATTGCCATCGTTTGTTTTAGTATGTGTATTTTATAATTTTTTTTAAAAGAAAATAAATCAGTAATGCGTTGGTGCCTTCAGGCTGCAGCGGTGAAACAAGCAGCGTCCAAAAACTAAGGGTGGAATATCAGCTAGACAACAAATGCAAATAATTTTTTTTTAAAAAACTTGAAAAATTGCGTTAATTGATTATTTAATGTATAGGGATTAATGCATTGAGATTAACATGTAAGAAAGAGAATAAAGCAATCGCATTAAACCAGCAACTTGACGCAAATACTTACGTTCCTATTAAGTTCCCAAAATACAGTGATATACATTCCCTGGCAAAAGGCTGGATCCAGAGCTTCAAAGTAAATGTCCTCATTTACCAGGGGCGTAAACACAAAGGCACACTGGGGCACAAGATCTGGACGCAAAGTTCAGACCAAAATTTTTATGAAGTGTTGCAGACGAAGTGTAAATAAAATATGTTTGTTCAGTTCTTCCCATGAGTTTGAATCACACATCACAGAAGAAAATATATCTAAAAACAAATCCAGCATAACTTTACACATGCACAACACGCACCCGCCCACACGTGGGTATCTATCTATCTATCTATCTATCTATCTATCTATCTATCTATCTATCTATCTATCTATCTATCTATCTATCTATCTATCTATCTATCTATCTATCTATCTATCTATCTATCTATCTTACAAACATACATACATACATACATACATACATACATACATACATACATACATACATACATACATACATACATACATACATACATACATACATACATACATACATACATACATACATACATACATACATACATACATACATCGAAATTGGAGCAATGGAACATCATTGTCTTCCAAAGTTTGGGCTAAGTTTATATTGGACTTTGTCCAATATAAAGTCCTTTTTCTAACTAAACTGGTCTAAGAAAGGCATCTCCTTTGCAAAAACAGCACCTTCATTATTTATTATTACCATGCATACATCCATGTTCTAATTCGAAGCAGTCAGACCTTTTTGTAATATTTAAGCATGGCTTTTTAGGCACTGCTGTTAAAAATGTTGAATGTTTAGTTTAAGTTTATTGGTGTGCAGAAGACATACTCCGAGCATGTGCCCAAGAAAATGTATCTGGTAAGATATTGTAACCCTGTAAAGTTGATATATAATTAAATGTAATTAATATGTCTAATCTAAAGCACATTTTATCATTCCTACTAGAAACAAAACATTGTGTCTTTTCGAAAGTACTTCAATATCTTCAGTATCTGATAATATAAACATATTTTGGAAATTAGTTAACTTCCATCTCAACCATTACTTTCTCCAGCTTTAAAACATGAAAAAAAAATAATGCATTACTTATGAAATTGATCAAATGATAACCCTGACTGAAAGTAGCTAAGGTTCACCTTAGAAGATTGTATTATCACCCCATTTTTAGGATCACAGCACATTCTAATAGTCATATAACAGCTGACATCACTTTTTTCTTTGCAAATGTTATTGATTTTTTTATCCATTCTAATCCATGGTTTAGTATTTTAATATATCATTTTAAATCTTCTGGAGAGGAGACAAATACAAAGAGGTTTCCTTATCTTTCTTTCCAGTTTCAAAGAAATAGAAACATGCATGAATATTTTATGATAATAACAATCGAAGGAAACCTTTCCACCTTTACTCTACCTTAAAGTTAGTATCTCATTTTTATCTAATATCTTTACTTACTTATGCTATATTTATGTTTCGCAAATGCTCTTTTTGTTACTGTTATCAGATTGTGCTGTTGACCCATATGGTTTACATTTCTAATTTATGGCACATATTAATATTTATATGACTGCTGACATCACTTGTAGCTATGCAGTGCTGCAGATACTTAATGTACTAAAACAAACCATATTGTTGGTTACTATGAAAGAATGTTAAACTTTGATTTGTCTTTGGAGGAAAGCTTTCACTCAATTCATGCAATCAAGTAAATCTGTATTTTTTAGTATCTTCATTATTATAGAGGTAAAAGAATGTATCATGCATGTGAACCCAGTTATGAATCTGGATGTACTTTTATTTTATGTGCAGTTTCCTAATGCTTTTAACTTGTCTCCCTTATGATTAGACAACACTATAAACATATTCAAGCCTTGTTTAGATTCGTTCCCTTTCACAGTGTTGAGAAATTTAATGTTTAATATTTTATTAAATGTTTTGCAAGTCAAACTTTAATCTATTTTAAAAAATCCTGCCACTGTTGTTAAATTACTTTTATAGGAACAACAAAAGAGATCCTGTTATTAAAATTTTCAAGTCATTCTCAAGCAGCCAAGTTGCAAGTACAGATTAATTCAATAAATTAGAATGTTACTGAAAAGTCAGATTACAGATTAATTACACACAGATGGGTGTGTAAAGAAAACTTTTATTTCAGTTAATTATGATGATTCTCCAATTATGGTTAATGAAAACATGACATTTAAAATCAGAATATTACACCAGACCAATAAAAATACAGAAATGGTTATAGAGAAATGTAGCCTTAATGACAAGTATGTGATTATATGTTTTAAATTTTTCAAAAAGTACTTGTAATCTGGAACAATTTGCCTAAGCAGAATTTATTGAATATAGCTGTATGTGTAACTTACCAGACCAAAGTCAACATTTTGGCCTGGTAAGGTGATTGAACAACAAAGAAATGTAAATGTTCATAAAATTTTATAACTGTAGTGGTGAATAATTCACAGTATCAACAAAGCACCCATAAGTAATGATTATAGTCAAACACAACACAGAGGTAATATCAATATTACCTGTTCATGATAGTTAGCTATAATGACAAAAAAAAAGTTTAATGTTCAGAGTCTATAGTTTTAAAAAATGTTAAAAGCAGTAAGTGATATAATCAAATTAACTTAGTAAAATAATTCATTATTTTCTGTGTTAAAGAACATTTTTACCAAGACAGTTTCACAGTCAGTTGCATTAATTTGTGGCTTATGGAGTTGTAAAGATTATTAAGACCATTTCTAAACTGTGGAAGTGAGAGCTAACATTGCCGTTTGTAGCTGATTTATGATTAATCAAAGAACTTAGTCTAATCTGAAATATTAACTTGTACTGGCATGGTGTCCTAAGTGTTAGTAACAAAAAACACTTTGCCAAAAAAGTGGTGACCATGGGGTTATTTAATACATTTCCATTTCATTAATAAATAACATTTTAATCAATGTGCTTTGACACGCGCACATACACACTTATATATATATAAATATATATAGGGGTGTGTGCGTGTGTGTCAAAACACATTTATTAAAATGTTATTTGTGTGCGTGTGTCAAAGGGTTTTATATATATTTACAGTATATATACGTATATACACAAGGCCACTAAAGTATTAAGGGTAAAATTATGTCTTTAAATCAAGTAGCAACATTTTGTGTAACAGTTTCTTAGTAAAAAATGATAGACAAACATTAAGGAATCTCCCCTGTCACATAAATGTTCCTGCAGTTTCCTGGTAGTCTAATTTATAGTCTAAGCTGAGATGTTTATAGTACATTGAATCACCTGTAAATTCTGACAATTAAAGCACGCTCCTAGTGGGAACCTAGGTTATTAAACATAATCAAAATGTTTGTGAGTATGCATGCATAGTTGGCGTTATAAGCATGACCTAAAACTAGAAAAATTGTTTGGTGGTTTAAGCAAAGGTTTATTTGACACGTAGATGAGATAAAGTAAGAAAGGCTTCAACATGACTGTAGGTCAAGGTACTTTCCATGTTACTGATTCAGACACATTTTTTTCCATTCTGAGTCAAAGGGTTCTTTTCATATGTTATTTTTGTTTTTTGTTTGAAGCAATAACATGAAGTATTTGAAGTGTAAATAATCGTAATGGATAAAATTACTCCTGTTCTCTGGAAGCGCACCAATTAGGCCATGGGTGTTCATCTTGAGTCTTCAAGTGCCAGTGTCCTTACAGGTTCATTTCCACTGAGTGATACAACACTTGTTGGTGTGGTTCAGTATGCTACTTTACGGTCCAGTTGATTCAGAAGAGCGTTTCCACGAGGGGTGTACCTGTAAATCGATTTGCATAAGAAGCTCAGTTTTCATTTACTGTACTATGATTCAAAATCGATATAAAATATCCTAAAATTGATTTTTAAAAACGAAACAAATCCACTTGTTGTCGGCCTCCTATAATTATGTGGAACGTATTAACATCACCATGCAACTGGTTTTGGAGCATACTCATGCACAGAGAGCACCAAAACCAAAAGCAAACCACAAAAATGAAAGAGGTTCAACCTGCCCCATTTTTGTTGAAGGCAAACATTTGGATTTGCTTAGTTTTTTACTTAAGTCTCAAGAAGACCAAAGTTGACATAGATTTCATCGTCAGCAAAATGAATACTAAGAACTTTGGAAAAACTGCAAATGTACAAAGACAAACAATCGCGGCGACAAGGTACTCAACCAGTTGGACCCTCAGTGCAGGCACGGTTAAATCCAAACGCCAGTGTTGAGTCATATCAGTTTGACAACAAACGTGACGCACTTGTTCTTGTCAAACAGTGACTTTTTTATCTGTACCCAATCAATGAATTGTGTTGAGCTACCCCAGTAGCTCCACCCTAACCGCACCATACCATTATTCTATGAACCTACAACTGAAGGAGGACCAGGGATGAGGCGGTACAGATTGGTTGTACCGACTGGTTTTATCATGGAAACAGACAAAATAGCATTTCAAACTGGTGGTGGAAAAGCTCTCCTGAATTGAACCACAAAGTAGCATATTAAACCAATCTGACCAGCGCCATCACGCTCAGTGGTAACAAGGCATTAGATGTGTCCATACTAAAACACAGCTGATTCAAATGATCTAACTTCTTCCACAGCATGCCAAAGTTTTGCAGAGGCTTGCTGTTGAACCATTCTTTGATTTAGCTGAACCATAGACAGAGATAAAATATATATGATACAGGCCCCTTGTATCTCAGAGTTTAAATGGAAGAGAAAGGGTCAAGATATCAAAATCCATTATTTCAGTGATAAGATACTGAATCATTGTGTTCTTATAGAATTGTTTTATATTAAACACTTTTGAGCCGCACTGATTGTCTCAAAGTTTTTCTCGGTTTTATTAGCAGCATATGCTGGTTAGCACACTAATCATTATACTGGTTAGTGTTTTTCTGGGTTTAATATAGGTTATAGGTTTCTGAACCTCTTATTCCAATTTCTCTTTCCTAAAGACTATGTCATATGAAAGAGAAAATATGTGCTGTAGGTTCTTTCATAAACCAATTAAAGAGCTACATGTTCATTGATACTTATTCAGTGTTAAAGTTCACCAAAGTACATGCTATTAGTTGCAGAACCAAAGAATTATTTGGAGTTTCTCCAAATGTAGTTATTTTTTGTGTCTGACCTTTCAGCAGTTTATCTCCAATCAGAACCATTCCAACAAAAATTGGTCATTTATAATCTTCGTGTACATTTCTGTACATTTCTGTAATAAATGACATTTCAAAGAAGTGACTATGTTCTAAGGAAAGCCTGATGTATTTTATGCAAAAACTATCTGTGATGTTTTTGCTTCTAAAATATAAGTAAGAATGCTTCTACTGCATAGCAAGCTGTGTCTCATTTTCTCATTATTATTTTCACCATATATGTTCTTTACTTGTTTCCAGAGGTGAATAGCATACCCAAATGAAGAAACATCACTACAAATACATAACATAGTTGCAAAAAGATAAACGCATGAGAAATACCTTTTCAAAATATTTTTTTGTCAATATAAAACCTATGAAATTAACACTTATAGTAGATAATGACGGGGTAAAGTAAAGTACTTCCAGTGACAAATCTAGTGTTTACTGGGTCTTCTTGACCTTCAAATGGCACAACTGGTTCAGCAGATGGCTTTTGAACAACAAAGCTGGTGTAAAAATGAGAAGTCTCACTTCAACATATTCTGTAGGTGTGTTTCTGAGTCTGGTGTATCTTTGGTTAAATCATGTTTGTTTTGTCATTCAGTGAAGTTGCTTATAATGGGTAGAGTATTCAGAAATTTTACTCAAGTAAGAGTACCAAATCTTAATTATATTACTCAAGTAAAAATTAATAGTACAGATTTCCCCCCCCAAAAGTTACTGAATAAAAGTGTTATTACACTCTTTTTAGTGTTTCATCTTGTTGTTCAGCACTAGTCCTAATGCTGTGGTCTTAAATGTGCTGATGAATAATTTTAACATTTGTAGAATGTGTGGTGTGAGAAATGAGTTGTGCAATTGTTGAATTTTATTATGTAGATCTCATGTAGGTCAATTGTAATACTTTAGTTTTATCTTGTCACGACATGCATAGACAAATATGTATTAATTTAAATAGTTGTGTTTTAAAACAAATCATAAAAGTGGATTTATTTGGCCCAAATCTCTTACAACAGCTGTAGTACAATTTTGTAAATGTAATAAAATAATGAAGAAGTATATCTAATTTCCAAGAGTTTTCTGTTTTTAAAATCAATGTGAGGAACCACTGTTTTCACTCAGACTCTGTAGCTTTATTATTTCTCCTCGTAGAGTGTTTCAGTAAAAACAATTTTGATATTGTTTTACTTAATGCTCATAACAATGTTTTTGATAACTTGTACTAAGCAGATATTTTAAATAAAGTTGTGTGAAATATAAAACATTTTTCTTTTGGTAATGCTGTGATGCTTTTGTGTTTTTAATGATTCTGGTGTTTGTGTGTCAATACTAACGTTTTTTATTTATTTATTTTACAATAAAATGCCTTACAAAAGACAATAGAGTATGGTTAGACTCATTTTTGTGAACATATCTTTATCAAGAAGTGAATCAGAAATTCTCCTTAAAGGTATGAAATGGGAACTTTGAACAGTTTAGAGCCTATTTCCGGTTGTTGAATCTTGAAGCCAGGTGTCACTGTTGACGACACGACCCGCTGACAACAGGGAGCTATTGGGAAGAACATTATGATCCTGTTAATTACAAAGGTGACATAACGCATGTCAACCTGATTCTGCAAACCCACAGGGATGTTGTCAACTAGCTGAGTAATCCTCCGACCATCTGGTTAACAGAAGAAAGCAGCTTTCACACTCACTTGTTTTAGAACATTTTGTTAAAAAAAGGAAAAAAATAGCACAGAAACAGAACTGCTATGGCCAAGTGATCTAGAAAAACAACCACAACCTCCTCACTTATCATCACCTCTTTGCAGCTATTAAAAATAGATGCACGCTTAATTAGAAGCAAAATTCTGAAGACAGTGAACTGCTGAGTTGAGTTCAGGCAAATGAGTTCTGCCCTAACTCTTGACCTGCTATGCCCCAGTAGCTTTGTTGGCACTGACCTCGGTCTTACTATTTAAGAGGAGGTCAAATAAACTTTTGTGACCTGAGTCAGACTGTCACGCCTGGTTAGATTTCAAAAGAAACACATGGCTTGAAATGTTGTTTTTCCTTCCTGGAGCACTGAGGGGATCTTGTTTCTGATCTAGTGAAGACCATAAGCATGGAAGGACACAGGCAAAGTAAATTATGACCGATTAAATTAGCATCTTTTTTATTTACACACAACATATAACTATAAATGTATGCCTTACTTGTGGCTTTTTAGACTCTATTTTTCTGTGTATATGTTTGCAGATCTTCATAAATAAGCAATGTCACTTTACTGAAATTACAATTGCTTGACACATTTGCCAAGTATTGTACAAGGTCCTGAAATCTAACAGGCGGTTTGCAAGCATACGTGTGTCTGAATGAGTGCCTTGCTGTAACCAGAAGCACGAGGGTAAGTTCATTCAGGGATAGAGGCTGTGCACAGTCATCAGGAAGTGAAACAGAACAGAATGTGCTGTACTAATCTGATTGAAAAACACTGCCCTGAGTGGATGTATGAAAAAAAAAGATGTTTTATTTAAACAGCGACAAGGAGACCCCATGGCAGCGGGAGGATCTGTGTAAGAAAATAAATTGAGTCTAAACTCCTCTCTTTTTTTGGTGATATGAAAGCTAAAAAGGTGGACAGAGTGTCTGAGGAGCAGCACGCTCTGACTGAAATAAAGCTGAGCAGCATAATGCTCTTTGTTTGTGTTCCAGGCGTCCATGTTACGTACATGGGAGTAATCTCCCAAGCGATTCCTTTTATCCCTGAACTTTTGCCCCCAGAAAAGAGAGCTTGTTATGGCTGTCTTCCAAGAATCCGAAATAGATAACTGAGAAAATGTTGAAAACAAATTAAAGGGGACGGGGGACACATTTTTCATCTCAACTTAAAGCTAATATAGCTGTGGTTTATAGGTTTGCTTTCATTCTATTTTCTCAGACTATGCAACAGAAGATATTCTAAGATGTATGATGTGTTTAGTTTTTATGACAGCAATACTCTAGCATTTTGTTTATGAAATAATATTTCGTTTAGAAAATTACAAAATTCTTCAATCAATTTAATGCCTGAAGATGACACCCAACATTTGAGTTTAAGACAAAAACAAAACATCTTCACAAAAGTTTGCAAGCCAGTTAACAGCTGCTTAACATTTTGTCACATTATAAAAACAAACTTTATTTCATTTTAATTGTTTGACATACACCACAAAATTTCCAAGTAACAGTGGAATGGAAGGAAAACATGCACATGGTTTTAATTTTTTTACCTAAACAA
This sequence comes from Xiphophorus maculatus, assembly GCF_002775205.1. Lineage (NCBI taxonomy): Eukaryota > Metazoa > Chordata > Actinopteri > Cyprinodontiformes > Poeciliidae > Xiphophorus > Xiphophorus maculatus. The sequence goes on from NC_036462.1 coordinate 17,293,501, forward strand.
AATTAGGAAAATGTAGTGTGCTTTATTCAGCCCTATTTATCTTGATACACCCAAACAAAATGAACAGTTGCAGGGCGCAGAAGTTTTGTTGGAAAACATTAGTGAGCAAAATCTGTACCCCATTTTAAAGACCAGTGAACAGAGCAGACAGGTGAGGGGTTGTGGAGAAGTTAACGCCAGATTAGGTAGGAAAGGAGCTTTAAACATCTTACCCAGCACTGCTTAATCCATCATCCAAAAAGTGGAAAATGACAGAGCTGTAAACCTACAAAGACATGGCTGGGCAAGAAGAGCATTAATCAGAGAAGCAGCCTAGAGGCTCTTGATAATGAATAAACAAATCCGTCGATAGGACAACTATTAGTCATGCATTTGTGGGAGTGTAGCAGGAACAATCAATTGCTGAGCGGCAGTCATACGAGGTACCGTTTTCTGTTTGCCACAAGCCATCTAGGGAACACAACAAAGGTGCTCTGGTTAAATGAGAACAAGTTTAATTATCTGCCATACCCCACATCAACCTGAAAACACTGTCTCCATGGTGAAACATGGTAGTGGCACCATCATTCTATGGGGACAGTGTTCTTCAGCAGGAACGGTGAAGCTATTCAGAGAGGAATCAAGCGAATGAATTAGGTAGATGTACAAAGCTGATAGAAACATACCCAAAATACCTGCAGCTATAATGGCAGTTATAATTGCGTCTGTAATTTACAACACAATTGATGACTCAGGATGGCTAAATGTAAATGCACTCCACTCTTTTAGGATTCTTATTTTATAGGTTTGCCATAAAATGTGACATTTCTCCACAAGACTGCACCAAGGCTCCTGGTTGTACTATGAAAAATTGTGTAAAAAAGTTACGAATACTTTTGCAAGAAATGTTTTACTGATACGTCATCTTGGTGGTGTTTTACGTTTTCCTACTGGAGAGAAAGTTTTTCATTTGTTTCCAAATAACTGAATTTTAATGTGTGCACATAAAGCTTAGAAAAAAACATATGGTCTGTCTGAATATGCCTAGATATTTTATAAAGAGAGATGATTTATTTCAACCTCCGTTTAGAAAATCAGAAAGCAAGAAAAAAAAACATGCTGTTCTACTTGGAGTCCAGGACAGCCTGATCCCGTTTTAGCACCTCACATTTCCTGATGTCACACAAATTGCCTGTATTTTTTGATTAAGTGCTGTAAGCATCCATGGTGCAACTGCAGTATAAGCTTTACATGGCAGTACAGTTAGGGTATATCAAGATTTCTATCTGTATTTAGCCTGCTGAGATGTTCATGCTATGGACTATTTGATAGGAGCGTCTGTCGGCTTAATACAATTTACTAGAAACCTCCAAGAAATACAGCTATATATAGCTTTGTAGACGTGTAAACTGAAAACTGACTGTATGTCCTCATGCTCAGTTCATAACACATGACACATTTCCTTATTTGGAGTAATAACAGGGCTTTATTGTCATTTCCTCATCTTCTCACTATCACTGGTAATATAAAACGTAGCTTACAGTGTGTCAGGACTTTAGTTAGAAGGAAATTGCTTGATAAATAATTTGAACAATGATTTGTCCCAAAAAATCAAGTTGAAAACAATCACTGAATACATCAGATGTTTGGTTTCGAGCAAATAAGAGCTTTACTCAGGTTTCCTCTATCATGATGACGCTGAACTCATCTTTCTTTGCCGTGTGTTTTTCTTTTCCATGTGAGGATTGAGGTGTCACCGTAGATCTATTGTCACAGATCTGCAAAAACGTCGGTTGCTCTCTCCTTCCACTGTGTCGCACTTTTTCATGAAGGTGCCTTTGAACAGGAAGCGTGAAAACCGTTTCTGCCCGCCCACCTGCACCCTTCCAAGGGGTCGTTGGTTGTGTTTTGTCCTGTTGAGCAATAACGCAGTGTGTTAACTTACCGCTGTTCTTATGTAATCACTAAAACCCTGGCAGATGTTTTCCGTGTTATATCATTTTAGGGTCAACTTGACTGTCAGGAGTTTAACCCGTGAGTTTAAAAGCCTAACTATATTAACAGATCAAACCATTAAGATTAAATACCTGGTATGTAGAAATTGATCCTTCCTGCTGATAACTCTTTGATGTACTTAAACTACAAGCAGAAACACATTTTAAAAAATTACATTTAAAGTATTAGTTGCGAATAAATAACATTCATTCATATATTCCAAACAGTTCTAAGGCCCAGTTGATTTAAAAAGTCTACACACCCCTGCTATTAATGTACTATTTTGTGGTGGAAAAACAAATAAAAACCAAGGTAGATTCTTTCAGAACTCTTTTTACCTGGCTTATTCTACTGAAAAATAAGTTTTGTTTTGTACATTTTTATTTATTTTAATGCCCATAAAAAACAGTGTCAAAACAGTGACCTAAGTTCACAAGACTCAAATACTTACCAAGGACATTTTAGAAAGCAGAGCCTGACTGGGTTTCAAGTCAGGTGGTTGGGCAGGCACCTGACCTGAGGTTGAATGAAGCCCTAAGTTCAATTTCATTTGAAGACCCACTTTCAGGCAAACCCACAGCAATTATTACACGCTTGTAAGAGTTGAAAAATTTGCTTACGCCTCGGGCATGTTGTCAGTTCATCCGGTATGTGGGGCACACATGTGATGGTAGCCTGATATCAGAACCAATGAATAAGTGGGGCCATCCATGCATGTCACCCTGCACTATGTTAAAGAGTAAGTTCAACAAGCCAGACCATTGCACAATATAACCACCCAGCTTCTCGTCTCCCAAAAATGGCACCACCATCAGTCTCCGTCAAGCGCTGGTAATCCCATCGAATATCTCAACAGGACATCTTTTTTTGCAGGATCACCTTCGCTCACTGGTCTGGGGAACTCTAGGATACTTCTGCTGCTGGCTGCTGATGTATTTTTGACAACATGGTACCAGATGACACAATATGTGACTGCCCTCACGTACAAGTCCTTATGCCACAACTCAGGTCTGTTAGTGTTTATTATGGATATAACACCTCCTTGCAAACTGAGTAACTTACCCAGCAATCACTTGTCAACATGTTTACCATATTATGTTAAAACCAGATCATTTGTTCAGGTAGCTTAACTTTTTTTTGGTTAGTAAAAGCAATATGGCTCTCTGCCCAGGGCTGCACAAAAAGCTGCCACCTGACCTGAACGAGTTCTCTATTCCTTTATAATTTGTCGGGTTGTGGGAATGGGCGCCTCCCTGTGGTGTGCGCACTCTATGAAAACGATGCCATGCAGTGAGTACTGCCAGCTAATAAAGTGGAAGTTGATGGTTTTAGGCTTATAATTTGGGCTGAAGTAAAAGGACTAGTTGTTATTTTTTTAGGCATACACCCAACACTTTATTACATCTAATTTAAAGAAGTACTTAAGACAGCTGTAGAAAACTCAGATGTAAGTTGCATAAATCTACACACAAATTGAGATTTTTAAAACCTTTTTATTTGTGACCAAAATGAACTTTCTTGGCTTTAGGGTCACCTTACTTAAGGAAAGCATAAAAAGGGCACAATATCAGCCTATTAAGCATTTACTGGATTATTCATCAGATGTTTTAAAACAGTTTATGATTTGCAAAAACTCTGTTTGAAAAAATGAAATTGTTGGTGTTCTCAAACATGTTGAATTTAATGAAGACATTTAGCCAACAGTTGTGGTTATAATTCTGACAGTTATAAAGTTTTATATAGTTGGGTTTTTAAAAAAAATATTATTTGTTTTCTCTTTGTGTCTTTAGCTTGCAATTTTGCTCTTCATGGGGAGAAATTTGTGAAGTAACACACTGCGGTACAGTCTGACTTTTCTACTGTGCTTTCAAATGTCAGTTTGACACTGAAGAAAAAGAGATGAGTTAAGCAGGGAAAGGCAGATCTCATTTTTTACAAGACACAATGTACTGCAAAATGTGTTAGAGAAGAAAGTTTTCACAAGGTGTTCTGGTGACAGTTTCTCATAAAGCCTTGCTTTCAAACATAGAAAATGTTACAAAGCCCTAATTTAGAAAGTTCTTTAACTCATTTACAGTGAGCCAACCTTTAGCTGTTGATCTTTAATTTAGTCATGCACTTTACAGGATAAATTAAATCTTAATAATAATCTGAATATCTTCTCCTTCCCTGGCTTTTACTTTGTCTGGGCATCATTCACCAAATAGTGGAGTTCTTCTGGCAGATGGTTGAACTAGATTTTATTTGTAATAGTAAAGGGGGTTGAATATGGATGCATATTATACTTTCCAAATTTTCATTTGTAACATTTTAGGAGAATTATAAATTTTATATGATACGTTGTCTTGCTCTATCACATTAAATCACAATGAAATATATTTATTTTTTTATATGAAAAAAAAATCAAGGGATGTGAAGCCGTTTTGAAAGGGACTGTGGGATTTTTCACAGTTGAACGGTAGGTGGCAGTATACTTATTTGCTGTACATTCACCAATCACGCAGAGAAGAAGCGGAGCTGGCTGTTCTGCGGCGCTGCTCCTGCTAACAGGCTAATAGCAGCCTCTTGTTGTAAAGGGGTGGTGATAAATCCGCAGTTAATATTTTCTGACCTTTTAGTTGAATAAAAAGGTAAGTTATTATTTTTCCCAACATCCGCATCCTCTTGTTTATCTCCACAATGTTTCATAGAACATTGTTTGGACCCTTCAATGGGTCATGGTAAATATATTCGTCTCACTGTGACAAATGCTAATGTGGAGTTAGCTCTTAGCATAGCCTTGACATAGTGGGTTTTTGGAAATTCCGATGTGGGTGTTTTGATTATTTAAATTTTAAAAGCATTGTCGTTTTAAAGGAGCGTTTAAACTTTGTATTTTAAACCTCATAGTTTGATTCTGAGTGTTTATGAACGCACACGCTCATTAAGGTGAGTTGCTTCATTCATTCTGCTTGCACTTCTGCAACTAACGTTATCTTCAATAAAGATTTTGGTTTGGATATTTTAGCTGAATAAATTGATTGTTTGAAAACCCAGACCTGCATTAGCTAAACATTCTAAACGAGACGCGAATGAAAGGATATAAAATATTTATTTATGAACAACAATTTAAGACTTCGAAGACATGCTAAATTCTGTCTGAGTAACATAAACCCCTCCAATTCAATGTATAATCAGTAAAGGTCGAAATAAAATTATGCATCGTTTGAAAAAAAAAAGGGACAAAACACTGTTTATTACCACAGACCTTTTGATGAATTGTAATAAATAAATAAAAATGAACTTTTCCAGAAAAATCAGTTATTTTTCTATAATAAAAATTCCCAAACATTGGATGCATTTTTCTAAGTGGAGAAACAACCTAAAGAAAATTTAAGTGTATATAAAATGACAGAATATTTAAACTTCAGATTTCTCCCCCCCCCCTATTTTCAGTTTGATTAGTATTTGCTGGGATAAGTAAGTAAGTGATTTTTAATCTGTGATCAATTGCAGTGCGGTTAGCTGAAACTGATTATGCACAGGAATATTTTGATTTGTAGTAGAGACACTAGTGGTTGTTTTTCTGTAAGTCGAGGGGCTTGATTTCTAGGTTTGCCCCAGATATTGAGAAACATTTTGTCACCCTTAATCTGCTCCTGGATAGCAGATTTTTGTTTGCTTTTGTTTTGTTATTTTATTATGGTGCTTAGATAAGGCTAAAGGAACAACAAGGTTAAAGGCTTTGTTTCTTTAACCTTCATGATAGTGAAGGAGACTGCCCTCCTTCACTATCATGTTGAATGTGTTATATGTTTTAATTTTATCTCCTGCAATTGAAGCAAATGTAGTTGAATAAACCTCAAGTGTGAAATTAACAATTTCTTTCTTCTTTCCTTTCAGAATCATCTTGTTATAGGGCACTAACAAGCTGGTTGTTGACATGGGAGGTATGATATTTATTTGTTTTCAGTTTTCATATTTTAAAATGATCTTTTTTTTCTGGAAAAAAAATTCTTTGGCATGTTATCTTTAAATTTAAGCAGTCTTGCTGTTTTAATATAATCCACCTTTTTTGACTGTTTGTTTTAATGTGAAAATTACTTAAAAAAAAATAGTTCTGGCAGAATTTCTGTGTCATGTAAGTTGGTTTGTATTGCAAGGAAGAAAAAATTAATTATCATTGAAATTATAACAAAATTTGTGAACGTTCTATAATATCAATAATATGTTTTCAGAATAGATAAAGGCATTTTTTTGTTTTATGTCCGTTGTGATCTAGCGTTGTGATTTTACTTTTGCGTCTTACTTTTGACACGTTTCATGCTTGAATGTGACACACACACACTAAACCTAGTTACTAATTATAAATCTGCCTTTTGAAATCAAATACTAAAACACCCGTTTCAGTATTTGAATTCTTCCATTAAATTAAATCCTAAAGATGAAACAGACTGATAGGTATTTTCCTTTCGAACCTAAATAAAAGAAAGAACCACAGACAACGTATATGAATTTCACGTGGAGCTTTTGCAAAAGGAGAACGCTCTGCCAACTCTTCCTCCGAACAATTCGCAGAGCATTCTGATCGGCTCTCACATGAACTCCTTTTTTATTGTCAAAGAAGAACAGGCAAGGGGGCAGTCAGGAAAAACAACAGAGGTCGTAAAGCTTCTAACCCAAACATCTAACAACCCAGTTCCAGATGTGATATCTGATCAAAGGTCTGAGCCCGGTTCAAATCACGGTCAGTACTGTCAATAAAACAAAATACGACTGTTCACAGGTAGTTACTAAATTAGGAGGTGCGTAAAGTTGAACAGACAGTAGTGACCTCCATACACACGTAAGGAAGAGAACACTTTAAACAGAAAATCACAATGATCTATAGGCTGAATGTGAACTAAAGTAATAATAAAATGATAATACCAAAAAATCTCTAACACAGACTTTGTTAAATTATATTCTCTCTCTGTTTCTTTCAGATCCCGCTTTTCATCGAGACTGTCCTCTTGACTGCAAGGTTTATGTGGGAAATCTAGGAAACAATGGGAATAAGACAGAATTAGAACGAGCTTTTGGGTATTACGGTCCGTTAAGAAGTGTTTGGGTGGCCAGGAATCCTCCAGGTTTTGCTTTTGTAGAGTTTGAAGATCCTAGAGATGCATCTGATGCTGTAAGAGAACTGGATGGCAGGTAATGTCCAGTGTTGTGAATGCTCACCCCTGTGGGGAAAACATGAAGCCAAAGTGTTAGTAAAACACCAATAATTTTTTAACCTGTTTTGAATATTGAACCCCTTTCCCTAGCCCTCATTCTATCCATGAATTATGCAAACAGGAAATGTATCTACCATCATTATGACAAAACATTGCCAAACATAATTTTTAACCAATATAATTTCCAGTCAAAAATCTCCTGGATTCAAATGGATAAAGAAATGTGTGTCTTACTCATTCTGTGTAGAACCATGTGTGGCTGCCGTGTGCGTGTTGAGCTGTCGACTGGGGAGAAGCGCTCGAGGAGCCGCGGTCCTCCTCCTTCGTGGAGCAGACGTCCCCGAGATGATTTTAGGAGACGTAGTCCTCCAGTCAGACGCAGGTATGCATTTTAATTTTAAACTTTTTTTTTTCTTTTCACTTGCACATATTAAACGTAAACTTGGCTCACCTCAATTCCTTTGGGAGAACCAGTTTAAAACTCCTAAATCTTTGTTTTGGAAACAATTATCCCATAAAATGTGGCTCACCTCAAGGTTAATTCTTGAAAAAAGAGAAAAGAAAAAAAACCTTAGTTCTCAAGGTCACATTATTAACACAAAACAAGTCCTAGCATTTCTATGAGCATAAAGGCTCTATATTGTAATTTGTATTAAGTCATAAGTCTGTGGCCATTTTCACAAGTATTTTTGTTCATTTAAAAGTGTTATAAAACCTACACAGTGGTTATGAATCCAGATTGGCTCTGAAGAAGAGGGTCTGTTTTGTGTTGTTCATTTCGACTGTCTAATGCAGGTTGAGCCTTTTGCCTTAGAGGCTTTATGGAAACAGGTCTTTGTCTAACGTATTTAGTGCCTTGCAAAAGTACTCAAACCTGCTGAACTTTTTTCACATTAATGCAACAGTCCAGGTTTTTTTTTTTGTTTTTTTTTTGGGGCGTGGGAGGTTGGGTTTTTATTTTTAGGGTATGCAGTGGCTTTCCACAGTTTTGTGGAAGTGACTGCAGTTGAGTCAGATTGCAGATGCAGATCTTTTTGTGTAAGGAAATTTTCCAGTCTTAGGACCCAATTGAATTTAGGTCATTGCTTTGACTCAAATCTAAAGTCCTGCCACCACCTTGGTTGTGCTGTGTTGGCCTTTTACCATGCTGTAGGTCATAAAGTTCAGTTTTGATATCGTCTGACCAGAGAACCTTCTCCAAAATGTTTGCTATGTTAAAAGGGACCATTTGACTCAAACTACAAACTGGATTTCTTATACATTTCTTCCAACAGGTTTAGAAGCTTCTGTCGCTCTGACTGCAACTTCTATGCCTGTTGCTTCCAGTCATATTCAAAACTGAAGAATTCTTTTGGGTTAGAGGTGAAAAGTCTCCAGGAAACAACAGAAGTCCCGTTGCTTTTTCTTAAGTACTTAGGATGGTCATGTCATGACTGAGAATCTTCACCAGCATAGTTAGAGTATGTGAATACTTTTGCAAGGGGCTGTAACTAGATGTTAAAGGCACTTAACCTTTCCACAGGTTAAATACCTGAAGTTGCTCTGCTGCAACCTCTTCTGGTCAACACTTTGATCACTCAGGTTTTCACTTTTAAATGTTTAGTGATCATGGCCATGTTTACAGATTTATTGTACAGATTCTGAATCACATTTGCTCAAAAATTTAAATTTGAAAGCAATTTTTATGAGTGGACAATTTGCATTGAAGTTCAGTAAGTATTATTTAGGTGTCTGGTAGACCATTTTTACTGTATGGGGTGTTTTATTACTTTTATCAAACTTTTTTTTTTTTTAATCCATAATTTTAAAATAAGTTTCTGAAGGTGTAATTTCTTTTATTTTTTTCTGAGTTCAGTTTCCATATATTAATAAAACTGAACCCCATTGCAGAGTCACCACCACGCTTCTCACCATCTGAGTCAGGCAACTAGTCTTCTTTCAGCATCATGTGACGGCTGACCAGCGAGCCTGGTGTTGTCACATGACCCAGGCGCCACCGCCAGTCATCAGGTCCCACCAACCTTTTGGTTCCTGAGCATGCAGTTCCCAGCATCCTTCTCTACTTCCTCCGACCTTTATCCAATCAACAGCGGTCCGCTTCAAATTATCAACCAATCAGCGTCTTTACACTTTCTAGTCTCCACACATCTGCTGTATCAACGGGAACAGCCGTTGGGTTACATCAGTCTCTAATCTTCAACCCCACTCCCCCTCAAAATAAAGCAGGAAAAATCTACAACTACTCACTGCCCCCTCCCAACCAGCCACCAAGCAACTTCATATCTGCAACATTTGCATCATGTGGCAATTCCTGTCTGCAATTCGACCTCCCTCACCATCAGTCTGGCTTCCTTGCTTCATTTCTATGTTGTCCAAACCCCCCAAAATAGTAAGTTGCTTTTATCCTGCTCTTTGTAGTTTTTTTTTAATAAATTCTTTTTAATTTAGCTTTTAAAACTGGTTGACAATTATGTTTCATGAGTTGTATTCTGTAGAGGAAACTCAGTGGAAAGCTTAAAGCGCAACTGGCTGGACCAAAAGTCTTTAAACTTTCTCTTGCAAAAATTGCTGGGTGTATATTAAAGGCTCGACATCAAGGCATCTTGAGTTGGATCTGCTTTGCTAAACTGAAGCCTTTTTCACTTGAGATTTTATCTGTTTCAGCCTCATAACCTTTGCACACACATTAATATTACAATCAGGAAGTCCACTAATGACAAACCTGTTTACCAAAAGCAAGCCTTTATTTCGAGCCCTGAAATCTGACTCCATGATTGGTGCTCTTTGGACAAATTGTCAATTGAATGAGCTGGTCTTGCTGCAGTTCATAAATGCAGCTTATCTTCTTAACAAATGAAGAGTAACGTGTAATCACATTTCCATATATACCATGGCTCTTGGGGAGCCATTACCCAAAGGGTTCATTATTGACATGAAACATAGTTACTCTTTCCTAACTTGGTTTCAATATTTTTAATAATGCACACCTTAGATCACCGAGGAGGAGGAGCCTGAGCCGCAGTCGTAGCAGGTAAGATTAAGAATCATTGCATTTCAAATTGCTGTACTAATCTGTGGGGAATGACAATTTTTTTTCTTCTTGACTTTCAGGTCTCTGTCAAGAGACAGACGCAGATATCGGTCTCTGTCCAGAGATAAGAATCGTAAGCGTTCACGATCCTTCTCCCGATCAAGGAGGTAGAGCCCATGCCAAAACATCAAATTTATATTGAACTTAAGCTTCTTGTTATTATTAATGCAAATAGTTTACCGGTTGATTCGTTTTACAGTCGTTCCAGGTCTCACGAAAGGAAGTGAAGGTCCTGGATTGCTCTGCAAGATCATACAAAGATTGTGAAGAGGAAAGTTTTTATAGTGCCACTTTTCTTTCTTAGATTTTGTTTGAAACTTTAAAGCACCCTGTGCTGCTTGCCATCTTATGGCTCGTTATATCCGTTAAAAGTACAAGAAAAGACGGGATGTTTCTCATTTTGTCAGCTGTCGAGACAAAATTTTTTTTTCTTTTTTAAAGGTCTCTTTTTTTGGAGGGTATAAATATTCACATGGAAGAATTTGTCTCGTCCTGCATGTTTTGAAACTAAATACTGCCTTTACTTTAGCAGAAGACATTTTTAACTGTTAAAATAAATTCTTGTGATTTTTGTTTTATTCATGGCTGTTTCTACTTTTATGGGGTCACTGTGAGATGCAGGGACTTAACAGATACTGGTGCTGTTATTAGGAGGATGTCCCTTAAACACAACCTATAATTCTGTATTTTACCTACTGTATGTTTGTCACAAAAGACGGTATTTACTCTGATTATCTTGACTCTCAACTTCAACAATTTGTGACAATGCAGTTAAACAACTTGTTCAATAAATGTTTTTTCCAAGCTGACAAGTCAGTTTATTTTTTTTATATAATTGTGTTAATTTCATCCAAATGAATCAGTTTAGACTGAAAATGGAAAAAATATACTTTATTCATGCAGGAAGTTAACTGTCAATGATTAAGACTGCAAGTATAGCCCACACAGGAAACTGTCGAACAGCTTTAGTTAGGAAACACCCCCTTCTTCTCCTATTGAGCAGATGAGTTGACATTACGAGTTAGTTTATGAGTCGACAGATGTGCTAGATTTTGGAGGTAAGAAAAGTAATTTTGTTTGTAAATGGTCACAAATTAAATGTCAATTGCTAGACTTGTTCACTTTATTGTTGCTGCAGTTTGTGTGTTTCAGGTGCTTTATATGAACTTTTTGTTTATGTTGTATTAAATTTGCCAAGTTTCTGAACGTCACCTGGTATATTTTCAAGAAACGATCGCTCCATAAGTTTTCTCTGCTTGTATAGCGTGATTTCCTTAATGCGTTGCACAACCTTTTCTGCTTCAGGCACATTTTCTTTTTAAGTGAGGTCAATTCAGAGCAACAAGGAGATAAAATATTTTATTTTGAGTGTCAAAGACTGAATGTTTGTAGCTTAAAATCAGGTACTAGAAAATTATGCCAAATCAATAACTGTGTTCTCTAACACTGACAGTTTAAAAGCTGAGACACAGCAGCCAGCGACACATGAAATCAGAATGAACAGAAGAAAGTTGGCAACGAGTCGAAGAAATAAAGGGAAGCAGCGTGTAAATGACCCAGAAACACAGCCAGATGTTGAACCTAGAGAGGGTGTTCAGGATGAGGCCAGGGGTAATGAACATCCAGAAACACACGCGTCTGCTACAAAGCAGCCTAAAGTGCAGGAAGAAGTAGCTCAAGAGAGTGAGCGTGACATGACTGCGCCACAAGCTGCCTTCTTGGTCTCAGCCACTACAGCTGAGTACTCTGAGGATAAAACTGGCATGTTATGCCCAGAAGAAGTCAAACACATTTTGGGCTCCAAGGATGTCAGTACGCAACCTGTTAAAGATAAGACTAAGCTGGAAGTCATTGAGAGTAGCAACACTCTTCAAAGTGAGGAAGTCAATGAAAATCTACATGACCGTCTCCCTGAGCTAACCAGTTTAAGGGCTTCTGCATCAGATCAACAAATGATCAGCAAACAGGCAGAAGATTTTAATCTGTGTTCTGTGGCTGAATTAAACAGCAGCAAGCTTGATGACTCAGGCTTGTTCAGACAAGATGGGCGTTTACATGGCAACTTTTCAGTATGTGAGTCACGTGTTAATACATCTATCACGCCTCAGATTACTGCAGATAACGCCTTCAGAGAAAACATTAACTTTAACGATGCTGTTGAACAAGAAACATTTTTATTTCAAACAGAGGAGTTGCCTACAAGTAAATATGATCAACACTGTACGCCTAAAGTCAGAGATGCCAAGCTTTCACACGAGGTTGAAGACGATCAGTATGATCAAAATAAGTTGACACAAGAACAAGTCGAGTATGACAAGCATATCTCCACTGAAGATCTACTGTATTTCCACAAAGATTACAGTTCTTACTTTGAAAACCAGAAATCTGAATCTGATAGTTACCAAAGTTTGTTTCTGGTGAAAAGCACTGCAGTCAAACAGGATGTTTTGACTGCAACAAAAGAAACTTCTTTGGACCAGATGCTTCAGAGTGGCAGTCATGTGGAGGATAGCATGCAAACTCTTCCATCAGTCTTTAAGGCTATTACAGAGACTCAACTTCACAACAGCTCTCTAACCACAGATAACCATACCAAGGGGGTCTTCAGCTCTGGTGCTACTAAAAGAAAATTTGGATCTAGTCGTAAAAATAAAGGAAGACATGTTAAAGACTCTGAAGAGGACATTTTAGAAAATACTCTGAACAATGAATCTCTTGAAACACCAACTGTATCGTCTGAAATACAGGAGACAGGGAATGAAGAAGTGAGTGATGTCACTACTGCTGACACAATCTTGTCTCTTTCAAATAGAGGCTCAGTCTGTTTGGTACCGCCACATGATCTTTCTTCTGAATATCCTAAGCCAGACACATATAGTTTGATATTAACAAGTGAAAGTCATAAAAAAGGTCAAGACAAAATAAATTCAGAGATTTTAGCTGAAATGTTTGAAAACTCTGATGTATCCCAGTATGAGGTGGATCAATCTGACATTCTTCACAGTGAGGACCCCATAGATTCTCTTTCAGAAGATGTTCCAACAAATCTGCAAAAAGTTGAGTTTCATCCAACTCAAATGCAAGAAAACCTGCAAATTCAACATTCATCTGAAACTATTCTAGATTATGTTACAGAACATTTTGAAAACATTTCTGAAAACCTAAATGACCGACCGGAAATGTCTGAGTCTGCTGGGAAAAGCACTGATGATGTTGCCATCAAACAGCAAGAGCATCAAACAGAGGAAAACATCTTGGAATATACACATAGTGTAGAACAGAAAAATAAGAGTTATGATTTATATGATGCAAATTCTTTACAAATCAGTAACTTGGAAAAGTCAAACTCTACTCCTACTCAGATTTATGAGTTTAAAAAAGGAGTAGAGGATGATATAGAGGATATAAAACTTACTGCAGACCAAATGTATCACCAGGAGAAAGGACTATTTGAAGTAGGGGAGGAAAATCCTGTTTTGTTTGATTCACAGCCTCAAGAAACCTCTGGGATTGTAGATGAGCAACCCACCAAAGGCTCTTATAGCAGTGACCACAGAGGGAAACTGGGATCTGGCAGTAAAAGTAGGGGACAACAAGATAAACACGCTAAAGAGGTTAAAGAAAAGACCAGTAATGAAGAAACCACACAGATTTTAGATACTAAGATAATGAGCCAAGAAGAACTGAGGCGAGACATTTTGCCAGTGTCATATGACAGCCCAATTCTTTCAATCTTTGCTCCTGGCCATTCCTTAGAGGATCCAGAGAGTTTGATTCCAGGAAGTGTAAATATTCCAGAAAGTCAGGAAAACTCAGAAATAGACATCAATATGGATTTATTTGATAAATCACGGGGAGAGACTTTGGGGTGTCAGTCTGACAGTCATAAGAGTAAATCAGGGAGTCTTCAGACTAAGGAAGTCCCTGATCCAGATGTTGATATGAGAAAAGGTCAAGAACACGTGGCACTACAAGAACCAGAACCTCAGCAAATAGATTACACTGTTGCTGATCAGGTGGAGAAAGTTGGAGTCTTTGTGGAAGATACCAAACACGATCCTTCTGACCCTCTTCTTCAGGACGATTCTCTGAGCACAAATGAGCAAACTGACACCGGCTTCAGTGGGAGCAGAAGCAAACTGGGGTCAAGCCAAAGAGAGAAAGGAAGACAGCAGGGTGAAATACCTAAACAGGAAGTTTTAGAAAATACAAGAGATGATGAAATACACGAGAAACCAACAATGTTAATGCAGGAAGAACTAACTGAAGACAGTGAACTCAGAACTATCACTTCAGTTTCAAATAACTCATCGCTTCCAAGTTCTCCACTTGATCAATCTTTTAAGGAACTGAGCTGTGTGCCAACAAAATACTCTGAAACTGACTTGGAGGATATAAGTGTGAACAGTGAAAATTTTCAGAAAAATCAAAATGAAAGCAAGTTAGATACTGAAAATACAGTGGATGTCTCTCAGCGAGCCATGGATGAATTTGAGGACGATTTAGATGCTGTTGCAGGAGATAAAGAAATCATGGATGGTGAGCATTCAGATAATACTGTAAAACAAGATCAGGGAAATGAGGACCCACTAAAAGACTTGGAAGAAAATCTGGAATTGGATTACATATCTGAGATTGTGGCACATGATACTCCTAAATATCCAGAAACAGTTTTGGGAGGCTTGGTTGACCAAGCTAAAGTCACCAGCAATATTCATTCAGAGCTCACTGTGAAAAGTACAGAGGATTCTGCTACCAAACACAAACTTATGCTTATTGAAGACCAACAAAACACGTGTTTCATAGCAGAAGGAGATGTGGAGGCTTTAGATCAGACAAGTAAGGATGGCCGCCTGTATGATTCAAAGGAAACCTCGATCAGCAGTCCACCTGGAATAACCGCTAACCTTGGTCAGACGGATAAAGGTGGGAGCCTTGTAGAAGGTAGTGAACACAACCCTACTGACACCAATCTTCAGGACACTTCTCTGACCACAGATGAGCAAATTGATGCTGGCTTTAGCTTCAAAGGGAACAAAAGAAAACTTGGATCTAGTCATAGAAAAAAAGGAAGACAAGATGTTAAAGAATCTAAACAGGATGTTTTAGAAAATAATGGAGGAGAAAAAGCCATTGATACATCGCCAGTGTTGTTAAAAGTAAAGACGTCTGAGCAGGAAGAACTAAGTAAAGCCAGTGAGGAGGAAATCTTTTGGTCACATAGCATCTCCATATCACATGTTCTTTCTTCTGAGGATCAAACCTCTGAGGTAACAGAAGGGCCTGGCACACACTTGAAAGGTTTAATTATGAAATGTGAAAATCATCAAGAAGATGTAGAAAAAAGAAATTTAAATGTTTTGGTTCAAGATGGTAAACAATCAGAGGATTTATCATTGAGTCAATATAAAGCTCACACTGAAGATACTAGAGATGCTGGTTTAGAGGAATTTATGGTGGAACACCCAGAAGAAGTTAATTCAATAACAATTCAAGACAATCTTCAAATGGGATATTATTCTGAAACTTCAACTGATATTAATAAAACATTTGACATTATGTCTGAAAATCTGACTGAACAAAATGAAAGGTCTCAGTCTACAGTAAAAGATAATGATGATATTACAGAAAAACAGGAAGAATGTCCTACAGAAGAAATGATCTCAGAGACTCTAGATCTGAAAAGTGGAGAAATAGAACAGGATGACACAAAACCCAAAGTTGATCAAATATTTCACGAGGAGAAGGAAGGAATGTTCTGTGAAATGGAGGAAAACAAACCTGTTTTGTCAAACGTTCAAATCGAAACAGTTTCTTTGGATCCCAAGCCTCAGGAACCGTCTGAGAGCACAAAAGAGCAAATTAACACAGACTTCTCCAGTAGAGCCAGCAGACGAAAATTGGGATCCAGTCGTAAAGGTAAAGCAAGACGACAAGTTGACGAATTTACAGATGAGGTCAATGAAGAGACCAGAGTAGATGAAGTAGATGAAACCCACAGAACAACACAGATCTCATTAGATACAAAGACAATCAGCCATGAAGAAAAAAGACAAGACATGGAGCAGGATGCAACCTTATTGGTTTCTAATGACAACTCATTTTCAGTGTTTGCTTGTGGTGATTCATCTGAAGTTCAAGACCCAATACAAAAGAACCATCCTGAGGTTGAGCTGAACAGTTTAATTCAAGGAATTGTAAATTGTCCAGAGAATCAAAATCAATCTGAGTTTCTGCAGAGTAAAGACAAGACTCTTCGGAATAAAGAAGTCATGAGCCCTGAACATTCAGAGAATGCTGTAATACAAGCTCATGAACATGACAACACACCAACAGACATAGAAAGAAGTCTGCAAATGGATTCCTCATCTGAAACTGTGACACATGGTGTTCATACTCACAGCTCAATATCTGCTCCTGGGCTTTCATCTCAATTTCAAAGCTCTATGGGAAACAACCATCCTGAGACTGACCTGAAGAGTTTAATTAAAAAAAATAAGCCAGGTGATCATGATGGAATAGATTTATCTGATAATTCTGAGGAAGACTCTCTATTGGATAAATCTGACTTTCTGCAGTGTAAAGACAGGGCTCTTCAGAATAAAGTCATTGGTGGTGAGCTTTCAGATAATGCTGTAAAACGTGCTCAGGAAAATGAGGATCTGCCAACAAACACAGAAGGAAATCTGGAAATGGATTACACACCTGAGACTGTGGCACGTGATGTTCCTAAATATCCAGAAACTGCTTTGGAAGGAGTGATTGACCAAGCTGAAATCAGCAGTAAAATTCATTCAGAGCTCACATTGAAACATACAGCAGATTCTTGTACAGAACAGGAACTAATGCCTGCTGAAGACCAACAAAACCTGTGTTCCACAACAGAAAGAAATCTAGAGGCTTTAAATCAGACAAGTAAGGATGATCACCTGTATGTTTCAAAGGAATCATCAATCAGTGGCCCAATTGGAGGAAACACCACCCTTGGTGACATGGATGAAGGTGGGACCCTTGAAGAAGGTAGTGAACACAACTCTAACGTTCAGGACAGTTCTGTCAGCACAAATGAACAAACAAATGATGGCTTCAGCTTCAATGGAAGCAGAAGAAAACTGGGGTCTAGTCGTAGAAATAAGGGAAGACCAGGTTTTAAAGAATCCAGGCAGGAAGTTTTTGAAAATCACAGAAGCGATGAAACTCCCCAGACTCCAACAATATCAGTAGAAACAAGGGGGTCAGAGCTTGAAGAGCTGAGTGAAGATATTGAACATAAAATTATCTTGTCTCTTTCACAAGACTTGTCTTCAGTATCACCACACATTCTTTCTTCTGAGAATCAGATCTCTGTGTTAAAAAATGACTCTGATACAAACCTGCAGATTTTAATTCTTAAAAATGAACATTTTGGAGACAAAGGTGAAAGAAAGTTAGAGACAGAAGTTGAAATGATTGAGAAATCAATGAATGTTCTACATCAAGAGGTGGGTCAGTCTGACAATGCTCACAGCGAAGACACCAGAGATGCTGAACCAGAGGATGCTCTTAGGGAAGTGGAGAAAATTGAGTTTCACACAACACAGATGCAAGATAGTATTCAGACTGAATGTTATTCTGAAACTGTTGTTGGTAATGTTTCAGAAAATGAGGAAGTTATCCCTGAAAACCTGACTGATCAAACTGGAATGTCTGAGCTCACTGTGAAAGCAACTGATGTTTCTGCAACAAAAGAGGAAACATATTGTGTAAAGAAAAATTACCCAGAGAACTTAGATGTGAAAAAGGAAGATAACAATAAACCACAAGTCACTGACTTAGAAAAAACTAACTCTGTTCCAACTGAGATGAATGAGTTCGAAGGGAGAATATCTGATGATACAAAACCTAACACTGGTTTTGTAGTTGATCTTGAAATGGGAGGACTCTGTGAAATGAAAGAGAACAGCTCTGCTTGGTTAAATGCTCAAACAGATATGGTTTCTTTTGACTCCCAGACTCATGAATTATCTCAGAATGTTGATGAACAACTGAACAAGGGCATTTATAATACTAGCAACAGACGAAAACTGGGTTCCAGCCGAAGAATTAAAGGAAGACACCAAGTTAAAGAGTCTAAAGAAGAGGGTAAAGAAAATACATCGGGAGATGAAACCCTGAACATATCTGAAACAAAAATGGCATGTGAGGAACTAAAGCAAGACCTTTTGTCACCTGACTGCTCAGTGCTTGCTCCTGGCAATTCATCTGATGTTCAAAGCTCAATGTTAAACAACTACTCTGAAACTGACTTGAAGAGTTTAATTCAAGAAAGCCATTCAGAAGATCAAGATGAATCAGAAACAGGTAATGTTAAGTTATCTCATAAATCAGAAGAAGACACTTTATTGGATAAATCTGATGTACAAGAAAGTCATGATCAGACTCTTCAGAGTAAAGTTACAGGTCCAGGATGTTCAGATAATGCTGAAGAACAAGCTGAGGAACATGAGAACTTACCAGCAGACATAGAAGTATGTCTGCAAATGGATTACACATCTGAAACTGTTGCACATGATATTCCCACATATCCAGAGAGTGATTCGGGAAATACGATTGACCAAGCTGAAATCATCAACCATAGCCAGTCCGACCTCACCACAAAAAGTTACGCTTATTCTAATACCAAAGAGGAACTTCTACCTGCTGAAGGCCAACAAAACCTGTGTTTCACAACACAAGGAAATTTGGAGGCTTTAGATCAGACAAGTAAGGATGAGCACATTTTTGATTCAAAGGAAACATCGATCAGCAACCCAGTTGGAGTCAACAGTACCCTGAGTCAGATGGGTAAAGGTGGGATTCTTGTAGAGAGTATTACGCAAAATCCTAAAGAGACCAGACATCAGGATAATTCTCTGACCACAGATGAGCAAACTGATGCTGGGTCACATGGGAGCAGAAGAAAGCTGGGGTCTAGCCGGAGAAAAAAGGGAAGACAACAGGGTAAAGAATCTCAAGAGGAAGTTTTGGAAAATACAAGCGGTGATAAAACTTTTGAAATGCCTATAATGTCATTAGAAACGAAGACAGTAGAGCAGGAAGAACAGAGAGAAGAAACTAAGCATGAAATTATCTTGTCTGTTTCACATGACAGCTCCATGTCTCTAATTCCTCCAGTTATTTCTTCTCATGATCAGAGCACCTCTGTGCCAACAAATTGTGATGAAATTAATGATGAAGATGTGCAGAGTTTAACTCTGAAAAATGAAAATCTTCGTGAAGATGCAGATGACACAAAATCTGATGTTTTAACTTCAGATGAGGCAAAACAAAATGTTTTTCATGGAGACCCCAGAAATGCTGTTTCAGAAAATGTTGTGCATGAAGAAGTTCATTCAACACAAATTCAGGACAGTGTGCAAACCGATTCAGATAAAATTTTTGCAGATGATGCTACAGAGAATGTTGACATTATTTCCAGAGCTCTTACTGATAAAACTGAAGAATCTGAGATCAACATGAACAGTATTGATGATATTACATCACTACAGAAAGCATGCCCTTCAAAAGGAATTATCTCAGCAGCTCCAGGTCTGAAAAATGAAGAAACAATCCAGCAGGATGTACAACCCAACACTGATCATATAGTTAATCAGAACAATGAAGGACTCTGCCTTCAAATGACGGGAAAAAAAATTGCTATGTCAAACCACCAGTCAGAAAATGTTTCATCAGGTTCCAATCCTCTGGATTCCTCTGAGCGTGTGGAAGAACAGACAAAAGTGGACGTCCACATCAGAAGAAAACTAGGATCCAGTCGTAGAAATAAAGGCAGGGGTAATGCAAAAGATATAGGTCAACCTATAACAGAGGTTGACCTCAATGCAAGTAGGAATGAACTTGGTGAAAAAACAACAGAGACAGTAGCACAGGACCAGGAACCTTTAATGGGAATTGTGCTGGATGAAACAGAGGAAAATGACTCTTCTCAGACCAAAGATGCAAATATAAACACTTCTTTTTGCATGACTGTAGGCATGCAGCTATCACCCATTGTTGATCAAGAGGATAGTGACACATCATGTTGCACGCAGGTTACAGATAAGGAAGTACCCAAACACCACAGCAGAGATCATGATGAATACAGAGAGCTGCAGGATGGAAATTTACAGGAAAGCACATCATTGCCTGAACCACATGCAGGTCCTCCTCCAGCCGAATTGCATGCAGAAAAAAACAGCAGCTGTGAACATACAGAACCTGAAAGTGGGGATGGGGATGCTTTCAAGAAAGCTTTTGAACAGGAGACCGAGCCTGAACAGAACCAAAAGATGCTCGAAGCAACTGAAAAAGAGAGTGATGATATTACAGAATATCCTGAGGCATTTTCCAGAAATTTGTTCACTGAAAATGAAAAGGATGCAATGAATGAGATAACTGAAATATTGCAGCCAGATAAAAATGTACAAAGTGAACAGCTTAGTGAACCACCGGAAAGAACCACAGAAAAAGGGAGCAGCATGCAAAATGCTCAAGTTGTGTACAGCATTGAGCAAGGTGCTGTTTCATCGCCACAAGAAATGTTTTGTACTGATGGGGAAGAGCATCGACACATAATTTTATCTATGGCTGCAGAAACTCATTATCTACTTGATATTCAGAGTAAAGAACAGAAAGAGCAGAATAAAACAGGACAAATGCAGGAGATGCATCAGATCTCATTTCCAAATGACAAGTCTCGCAGAGAAACTATGCAGTCAGATAAAGATGTTACTTTGGACTCTCATCCTCAGGACAATTATCAAGACCTAAAAGATGACGCTCACCCAGGCCTCAAAGCATCAGGAAACAGGAGAAAACTAGGGTCAAGTCGGAGAACTAAAGGAAGAAAACATGGCCAGGTTAATGAGCAAAACCAAGAAAACAAAGACGAAGCTTTAGAAAATACAGGAGATGATGAAACAACAAAAATATTAGCTGGAAGACAGGAAGAATTAGAAAACTTCATACTGCCTAAAACCTTAGCAACATTTAGCTCACCTGTGACTGAAAAGCTGCTGAAGGAAAACACAGTTTCTTCACATGTTTTGGAGGACAGCACAATCGCAAAATCAGATTTTAATTCAGACTCAAACCAAGAAAATGCAATAAAATCCAATGTAGAAACAAAAGAAAAAGATGCAAAACTTATTGATGAGACTGAGGATTCGACTCAGCTTACAGGACATGACACAAACAAAACGGGTTTGATGCAATCAGGCCAAGACTCTGTATTGAGCAGTGACTCAGATATGCACAGTATCTTATTTCATGATGGCGTTATCAGCCCAAAGTCAGAAAGTGTTTATGTCATTCATCAAGAAGAAGCCTTACAAAGACAAAAGAGAGAAGCTTTATCTCGTGAAAAAGACCCATTGGGAGCCGAAGTCCATTTGAAAGAGACAAACAAAGAGATCGAAACAGCTGGATTTATAAAAGAAGTCTGCAGTTCACAGGTGGAAAGCTCAATGGATTTGCAAAATCCTGAAAAGGGTGAAGTGGAAGGGAAATATATGTATGCCAGAAAGCAGAAAAATACTTCAAATGAGTTCGTTTCTGCTTCACAGGAGCCAGCTATGGATGCATCATATGAAGGAGGAATTTCCACAACAATAAACCCACTGAAGAGTCAAGGAGAAAAACCTCAAGAAACATCAAAACAGAAGAAGAGAAAGATTGGATCTTCTCGCAGGATTCCATTGAACAGAAAACGAGATGGTGAGAGACATGAGAGAGATGAGGCAGAAGAAAGCGACTTTAGCGCAAAAGCTGAGATGACAAATCTGAGCGAGATGGAGGTTGTGGGGAAAGTACTGGTAAATGAAGAAGTGCTACAAGGTAAAGATGTGCAACCACAACAAGAAGCTTCATTGCAACAAAAAACTCCAGAAACCGAAACTGGTGATGGGCTACAAAGCAGTAACACGAGCCTGGCTTTCCCTCCTGAACAATCTGCTTCCATAGATCTTATTTTAGAAACACCAAAACCAGATGATTTTACCAACAGTCAGGCCCAAATATGCTCAGCGGATACAGAAAGAAAGAGGAGCTCATTAAATCAGCCAGTGTCTTCAAACACTGGCACCCCAGGAGGGAGCTTAGACTGTACACAAGGAGATGAGCGCAGTCCTGAGAGCATAGAGGTAAGCCAAGTCCAAGATGTTCAAGAGCAAATGCCAAGTAGCATGATTGAAAGCATTCACAGTCAAAATCCTGGAATGAGGAATGGAAGTCCGGATTTAACTCCAACCAACAGGAGAAGAAAAATGGGCTCTACACGTAAAAATCTAGGAACACGGACCAAACAGGAAATCCTAGAACCAGAAAAGGAATCCACAGATACTGTATTGTCTTCTGGAGATGTAACTGTGGCAATTGTCTCAGGAAAGAAAGAAACAGAATTACAGCTTCACACAGAACACACAGATGACAACATTTATCAAGAAAAACAGAACGAAACTGTGGAAATCAGCCAATTTGGTGAGTCTTTACTAAGAGCTCTGGCTGAGGAAGAGAAGACTGAAGAATCTTCAATCTCACAGACCCAAACAGCAGAAACAAGACGACAGTGGAATCCAAGTGAACTTTCATCCAGCCCTTCCAATGACGGCACATCAGAATCAGCCTTTGGAGGGAGGAGGAAAAAATTTGGATCAAATCGGAAGTCAGGGTTACAACAAAGAAAACCCGACCAAAATGCACAAAATGAAGATGAAGCTGGAGGACTGATAGAGGGAAGTGCTCTCAAGGCAGCTGAAGGAGAAGAATCATCGGGGCTGAGAAAAATATCAGAGGTAAGTTCCAAAACTTGTACTTTTTACTGTTTTCATATGTTTTTTATGGTTTATTATAAGGACACATATTTTAAAGCATAATTTTCAAAGTAAATATGACACAAACATGTTTGTGAAGACCTCGAGTTATGCAATATCTCTGTGCACAGATCACATTGAACTGAGATAATTTAAGGTCCAAGTCTGACAAAAACAAGTATTTGTGGGCAAGTCAGTGTATTTTCCCTCTTAGAAGATCAACATCGAGTGAAGATCAAGTGCTTCTTCCTATTTGTATAAAACATCTTGTACTTGATTGCATTTTTGTTCTAAGAAAACAGTGATGCAACTAACTAAAATGAGGAACATGTGGTCATCACTATGTTTTACATTGTGAAAAGGAGAACATGCATGTATATCTGGCTTCATCAGAAACTTGACACAAGCAGGCTTTAAATAAGACCAGGTGGTTTTTATTCTCGAAGAACACTAAATTAAGTACATTGACATGATATGCATGCTAAAGAAATACATATAAAACCAAAAGATCCAGTGATATAGAATAAGTTAAGTATTTTATGTATATCTCACTTTTTTTTTTTTTTCTGCAGGTTGATGAAAATGGGCAGACACCATCTTCCAGCACTGATATTTTAGAAGCTACGGGGTCTTCAAAATCTATGAGGTAATTCTGGGACTCACTTTAAGCACAGATAATAAACTCAGTTATCTCAGACATACGTGACTAGCTAGCTGTCGCAATGAACTGTTGTTGGATCTGCTTTGTAACACAAACCATAACTCAATAAGAATCATCGTTCAATTGCAGAGTCACCAGTTTCACAGGGAAAACTCAATATGTATTGTTTATTTAATGAAAAGTAAATGCATTAATTTGCTGCATTTGCAACATTGAATAAGTCCAGAAAGGTTAATTTGTGAGAAGCTACATAAAAGTGTCACTTCTAGATTTTGGTCTTTATTTAGTCCATCTGAGCAGAGACTGCACCGCCCACTCTCTGTCTCATTTGCTCTTCATATTCAGTCATCTGTCACCTTTCTGATTGCTCAGAAACCCTAGGTCATCTGTGAAATAGACAAAGTAAGAAATAACAAGTATGCAGTGTAGTGAGGCACTTAAATGCCTCACTACGCTGCATACTAATTTAAGTTTCATTTAATTAAACTTAAATTGTTTAATTATTTTATTTTTCTATTTTATTTTACAAATATAATTCAGTCTCATACTGAAATTTTAAAATACAAAACATTTTCTGGCTGTCTTCCTTTTTTGAATTTCCTAAATGCCAAATCAATAAAAGGCATTTAGGAATAAAGCAAGACTTAATAGGGATGTTTTTGATCACTTATACATTTCTTTGGTACTTTGTATTTCCTTTTAAACTGTGTGACTTTCGTAAACGTTTTTGGATAACTTTCCACAAGCCTTTCATAACAGTTTGTTGGTATTTCGTCTCATTCATTCTGATTGAACTGGATTCTTTTCTTTTTTTTTCCTCCAACTGTGATGATGGTCATTACAGCCAAATCCTTCAAACTTAGATTCATCAGTATCTATTTGCAAACTAGTTTCTTCCACTCAGTGTCTACAGATAACACTCACCAGCTTCAGCTGATTCTTCACCAGGACATTTGCTTTTGTTTTGGGGTTGATATGAACAGTTCACACCAAAAGCACATCCAACTCTGAACCAAGTTATGGATCTTCATGATTCTCTCCCTAATATCATGACTAATATTTTCCTATTTTCCAAAGGTAGCACACAGTTAAGCAGTGTGTTTGAGAATGCATTGTTTGGGAAACGATGCCTTATATGTTGTGACTTAAACTGAAGCCTCATTACAAATTGTTAAATACAGCGTAATCTTTTTGTATGTAAAATATATGCAACGCATATAAACGTCTACATTTTAAACAAAGTAGTAAAAATACATTTAATTTTCTCATGATTTTCACACTAAGCAAATATAAATAACTATAGTATTCTTAACTTGTGTAACCTTAAAACAAGAAAAGCTTAGCCTGATGTAATTTGAGACTGCATTTTTGAATATCTGGTTTCAACCGCAAATAGCATCTAATGGTTGTTATGGAAACCCAAGTCTCCATAATTTGCTGCAGTTCTGTAACGGTGACCAGTGGAGGTAATTTTATATGTAGCCTACAATCCTTCAGACTCTGCACTGTAGAAAAACTGCAGGTCTGGTTGTTTTAAAATTTTAATCATTGCATCAGTTAAATTTGTTTAATGTTTTTTGTCTTTTTTGTTCATGTTTGACTATAGCAAAATATGTGTGATAATTTATGTAGTATTTCCCATGTTTTTCCACTCTTCTTTTAAAAGTCAATATGTTTTTTTTTAAGATGAGAAAAAATGTTGTCCAATTGTGATATTTGTAAAGGAATTTACAAATTCCATTACATTTTCAAATGTCTTATTTTTCACTCTTTCCATAAAAGGCAACTTTTATTCCTTCTAAAGCAGCGGAGGTCATCAAATAAACCAATAAAATAAATTAAGTTGGAAGGCATAGCAACCAACGTTTTTCAGAAAAGCATAATGATAAGAGTTTATTTCTGGATTCCCATTTGATAATGGAAAAGTTCAGTGTGCTCCTTGGATGTTACTTTACTTCTGTGTGAAAGCAAGAAATAGTAAATAGTCGAGAATCTTACAAATTCATACTGACAGTAAACACTTTGCATATTTTTCAGTTAAACTAAATTAACATAGGATGTGTATGTCAAACTTTAATTACAAGGTTTTTATTCCATAGGGACAAGACACCAGAGAAACTTGTCCATCGTAATATCCGCTTGGATCAAGAGAGTGGGAGTCAGCTTTCTTTTGGTAAACATACCCACAATTTTTGCACACAATGAAGGGTCATTCACCTGAAAGAAGAACAAGAAGCAGAAGTTTGCATTCAGACCGAAAGGGACTTTCCTTCTCATTTTATCAGGTACTACTAGTGGCGCAGATAAATCAGACGGCTACAACGTGGTGATGATTGGAGAGAGCTGCGTTGGAAAGACTTCTTTCATGAAAAGAGCTCAGAGTGGGAAGTTTTCTTTAGACATTCCTGCCTCTGTTGGTAAGATCCTCATACTTCAGATCATTGCCATTATGTGTCAGTATAGCAAATTATATCACCTTGAAATATTTTGCAGGCCTTGATTCCTGCAAGTGGACTGTGGTAGTAGATGGAAAACCTGTGGTTCTACATTTATGGGATACAGCAGGTCAAGAAAGGTAAGTTTCTCATTAATTATTGTTTCAAGTAAAAACATTACAGGTGAGGTTCTAATGAAAACAAGATTATATGATGCCAAGAAAAGTTGGCTGATTTTTTTATGGGGAAAATACCTGTTAATTGTGCTGTAAACTATCATTTTACTGCAGTGAAAGGACTTTTTCTTGTTTGCAAATGATGTGGTTTTGTTTGCATCTTTAGCTGATGAACTTTGTTTGACCTGGAATGTTAGCAGCGGAGTGACAAAAGGACAGAATGACAGGCAGTCCTCTTAATTGTGGTTCTGAACTAGAAAAAAATTGACTGACCCATCCAGGTCAGGTCAGTTTCTTTCTCAAGCAAAGGAGTTCAAGTATCCTGCTTTTTCATGATGATCGTGAAGCATAGAAAGGGCTGACAGAGTAGTTCTTTGTCTGCCCAAAACAAGTTGAGCTGAAAATGTATTTTGGAAAACTCAGACTAGATTTCAACTCTCACCTATGATCATGAAATGTGGAAAATGGCCAAAAGCACAAGATCCTGGTTACAAGCAACAGAAACTTGTTGGATGGGCCCAGCATTGAAGGTAGGGTCTGGCATCCGTAGGGAGTTTTTGTGTTTTACAAAACAAATCAATTATCCATGTATTAGACATTTGATGTTTGCAATGAATAGACCGAGTACCTGGTCATATGTAGGCAGAAACATTGTAGGGTACAATAGAACTTATAAAGAGATACTTTGTGGTGTATTTTGTTCTAATTGTCAAGCTGACCGCCTGTATGTTTTAGGAAGTGGCTGTGGTATTTCTGGGTAAACATAGCTTTTGGCTCTCTGGTGGTCGAGTACAGTTTGTCTTATTGGCCCCGTTTGAAAGCAGCACGTTGTGTTCCCAACATTCAGGCAAATAACAGTCTGTAAGGGCAGAGACAGCCACATTCACAGCCTTCCTGAACTAGTACAAGACATTGTGCTCAGAAATGTTTGGGATTTCTCCTTCAGGTCAATTTTTTTTCAGAACTGGTCCAACATATCTTTCTTGGAAACAGAGTTACACTCCCAGTTCATTTTGTGCCACTTCAATAACTTGACTTCAAACATTCTGACCGATATGTTTTTAGTGGAAGCAGTTTTGGATCCACGTTTACTTTGAAATGGTTCAAACACAGACCAAAACATTTTTCCCCACTATATGTGAAATTGATGCTGGAACAATAAGAAATAAACACAAATATATTTCTGATGTGGCTAATAACATGGAATTCACACCAGATGGTAAAAAGAATGAAACACATTAAACATGTTTTTAACATTAAAAAATTAAGCCATATTTGATTATAAATTATTTGAAATAAAGTGGAATGCAACAGGGAATTTGTATCAAACCCAGTTACTGGAGCTTTTCAGACATCAGTCGCATGCATGACTCATATTCAATTTTGACCAAATTAATTGTCTTTGAATCTTGAAGGTTCTGGAGACGTCTTCTCTTCATTTTGCTCTTCTCCTTTCTTCAGCAATCAAACATTGATTTCTAAATACTGATCAATTTCAGTTAGCTTTTTGACTTCCTTTGTCTTTTTGCAGTTTTCAAAACTTATTCCTTTTGCCATTTGTCTTTATTGTATATCACTTATGAGCTAATGTCTTACAATTCTGTAGTATGTGTGGATTATTTGGGTTGTTATTGAACTCTGGCATTAATTTCTTGTCCATAGGCCCATTAGAAATGTTTCCTACTCGTCCATTGTCTCATTGTCAAATTTAAGGAAGAAATGTCACTCATGACATTTTTACCTATTTCTAAAGGTTTCACAGCATCACCAGACAAGTGTACCACAAAGCCCAGGCTTTTCTCTTGATGTATGACATCACTTCCTCTCAAAGTTTTTCAGCAGTCAGCTACTGGGCTAACTCCATTCAGGTAACCAACCTCCACTTCTGCTATTTCCTGCTTCACTGTTACTGAAACTGCAAGTCTAGGTGTGTGTGTCATGCTGTGGTCAGTGTGCCATCTCTGTTTATATTTTTGTTTTGCTTGTAAGACGGGGAAAAAAAACCATTTTCAACATTAGTCTGAAATGGCTTCTTCCATAAACAAAATATTTTCTTTAATCAGAATATTTTTTTATTCTTGGTGAATACAGAGTTGTTTATCCCATAAAGCATATTCATGCTCATGTTAAAAGCAGTGGATTTTGTTTTGGATATATTTGTTTGTTAGTAACTTAAATAAACCTGCAGCACCAGGGAACAGTTAATCTAGGATTTAAACTTTATTAAAGCCAAATGTCTTAGGTATTTGGCCCTTCCCTTAAGATGGACCGATCTGGAAAAACATGAAAACTGCAGCTTAAATACTAATCAAACTAATCCATGCGTTGCAGGAAGCTGCTGCCGAAGACGTGACTGTTTTGCTCCTGGGAAACAAAAGCGAACACGCAAAGCGACAAGTTAAAACAGAGCAGGGTGACATCCTTGCTAAGGTACCATTTCTAAAATCTCTTTCTGCAAAAGTTGAATTCCGACCAGTAACTTTAGTGGGTTTGTTTAAATATGAGTTTTTTCTTCCTCTCTTAACAGGAATATAACTTTGAATTCATGGAGTGCAGCGCTGCCACAGGTGAAAATGTGATAGAGGCTTTGGAGGCAGTGGCCAGGTAATACGTGTGAGGGTGGGCGTGTGGGTGTGTGCGTGTGTGTGTGTGTTTAAATCCAACATAGATAAGCAGCTTCGTATAAAAGTGTTCATATTCTTGAACTTGTTCCAACCACAAACTTCAACATATTTTTTTGTCGACATTATGTGATAGATCAACAAAAAAATTATGCCGATTTTTAAACGAAGCTTGTAAAAAGCAGGAAAACATGAGTGGTAGGGGTTTCTCTTCCAGCAGTGCAAAGCTACTAAATAAACACATGAGAAACACTATGTTGTTCTTCCTTTACTTAACTTCTGCCTCTTAGTCTGTTATTTAAAAAAATATGTATTGGCCCAGTAAAAGTTCAGTTGAAAGGTTCTGGCAAAACATGGAACTGAATTTTCACAAGTGCTCTCTTGTTGAATACAAATACACACTTTTAACATTTTTATTTGCAAAAACAAAATAAAGCTTCATATCTTTATTGCTCCACTTCACAAGGAATGCCAATTTGTCAAGTAGCACACAATGTCACATTACAATGTGGTTGCAATGCAATGTGAAAAATGTGTAAGGGCGCAAATAGTTATGCAACACTCTGCAGAAAACCAGTGAGTGCTGTGACATTTACTGGTTGTACTTTTGCCCTGTTGTTGGCAGGATGCTGAGTCAGAGAGCTGACCTGCTAAGTGAGGAAGTCACCGTTTTACACAAAGAGCCGGCGCAGAGGAAGAGCTCAAAATGTTGCTGAACAGATGCGTTTGTTTCACAAACAAAGCAAGAGGTGATATCCTGCAAATAGTGGAGATAATTTCCTGAGTAGACTGTACCTAACAAGATGTATGTAAAGTTACTAGAACTTAATTTCTCTTTCTTATAATTGCTTGTATTATGCAGAATGGGGATTTTATTGTGAAACAAAACCAAAAAAAAGTAAGTAATGGGCTTTCAAATGTGGTGTTTATATATTTTTTATAACTCAGTTGTATGGAGTAAAAGGGAATTTTAAAAGTAATTTCTACTGTGCATCAAGGTTCTCTGGGTTCATTTTTTGTGTCTTGTGAAGCATAAAGAACCATTTTTTTTTGTATTTGTTCTCATAAACTCTGTTCTGAATTGTGTTTTAAATAATATTTTTGGCACACATCCTCCTTGCAGTGGTCCCAGCTGCCAGGTTGCTCAGATAATCAATTCATTTCATTCCCACTATGATTAAAGCAGTGGTTGTAAAAATATTTTTCAGTCCAAATGTAGCTTTTCTTTTTTATTACACTGATGTGCATTTCCAGTATAACCCATGCCGATGAGAAACCCAGAGACGCAATCAATCACACAATAAAATTGTTCTAATCTCATGTTCTATTCTCAATAAACTCCCACTTCAACAATTTGTCTGCTTTGCTGACCTAATTTGTCTCCTCAAGTGAGTTGTGTTCTTCCAGACGGACAAAGAAGGCTGTGTTCCCAGGGGGACAACAAGTCCTTCAACGGCATGAGCAGCATGACAACAATGGCGCCACGGCAATAACCTCATAACTTCCCGCAGGACGCTCAGCTGGGAACATAAATGCAGAGATGAACTCCTCCAGCATAAACAGAGGTCACGGATAATTGCAGCAGATCTGATTTTAATGACTGGCACTAACTTTAAATGGTACATTTGCTCGCCAGCTAAAGTTCATACTGTCTCAGTTATGCGAACAGTTTTCTGAGAAATGCTGAAATTGAGAGAAAATTGCTGTCAGTTTTGGAGCAAAATGAAATGAACTTATCAGTGAGGTTGTGTTCAGCAGTTTTCAGCAGTTTCTCCTTTACTCATTTAGGGTTTCAGCACATATTGTCAGGGTTGCCAGTCCTCCTGGATGTTATGATTTGTATATGCCAGTGGAGGCAGATGCATATGGAATCTGCAAAAAACACAAACAGATGGAGGGATGGTTTCATAGACAAATGGATAAATGGTGGGAAAGTTATGCCAGAAAATACATTTTTTTCATATTTTCCATACTTTTAGTTATAGAAAAACCATTTTTCATTCTTTTTCCAATTTGGATAACAGCCTTATCTGTTCCAATTGATTTCATGGAAATGTTAGACACTGGGAAAAAAAAACTATTTAAAGATACACAGAGAGAAAGCTGGCTGGCTGGCTGGCTGGCTGGCTGGCTGGCTGGCTGGCTGGCTGGCTGGCTGGCTGGCTGGCTGGCTGGCTGGCTGGCTGGAAAATCAAAAGGAATCAGACAAGTACATTTGACGGCTCCAGTCTTCCTCATATCTGCCTCGGATCCTGGGGAAGAGTCTGTGGAGGCTATTGAACATTCTTATTAAGAATTAATTTAGTGAATCTAAACACACAGAGATGTTTAGATTCAGGTGTTTTCAGGTACACACTGCATTGGTCTGCAGTTGCCATTCTATTAACCTGTACTGTGTTTACTTTTCAATTATGTTATATTTGTTATTATATATTCATATATTGTTTTGTTGCAATATTTTTTCTCTTTCTGAAGGTGTAGAAGCAGACTTCTCTTTATCCTTCTCTCTCCCTTTCATTTCCGTCTCCCTGTCCATTACATTTGAAGTAAACCCAAAGCAATTTCTAATGAAGTGCAGCATAATAGTGAAAGCCGTAATGCTCCACATGTGAAAGGGAATCTATTGAGCCACACCTTGGTGCTCAGACAATTATGGGTCCCACACTGCCAGACAGGACACACTAAAAAAACACACTCATTGAAAAACCAGTAAGTAACCTTTACTGCACACTCTGAGATGACTGGTATAACCACATCCCAAATAAAATACACAGGGGAGTGTATTTCCTTAAAGCACAGCATATATTTTACAAGCAATGGAAAGTGTAAAATCAATATAAATGATGATAATAAACCAATGCATCCTGTATTTAGGCTCTATTAATGGCTTATGTTATCATTTGGCACTTAGACTTCTACCACAATCAGAGACATGGCTGCTCTTAGACAAATATTTGCTGAAATAAATTTACAGAGTCAGAACATGTAATTCATGTAACTCTGAGTTCCCACTAAACTCATCAGAGGCATGATCGTCAGCCTTCAACTAATTGATGGGAGCCGTTCTTATTCCACATTGAGACGTTTATGCAACAAACAACTTTAGAAACAAGTTATAGATTCACATGTTTGTAATTTCTGTTAATTTCCTCAAGTCCAAAAGGGATGAATTGATTCAAAAAGGATTAAATACATTTACTTAATATTTAATAAATGCTCCTACAGGTTTTGATTTTCTTTAATGACATGTTAAGGCCTGAAAACTTATTGGTAGCTGACTGACCACACAGCTATCATGAAGAGGATTTGTTCAATACTCACTTAATTGACCAGCATCCAGAACTGATAAAAAAAATAACTCTTCAGAGTTGTTTGAAGTGTTTTAGTGGCCAAAAAGAGTAGAGAGACTTTAGCAGGTCTGTCCCCCTGTTCGACTTTAACTTGCATGATCACATTTGTTCCTAAGAAGTGAAACTGGGACATTTTCAGTTATTTGGTTTATATTTAAAGCTGCAGGTGCCACATTTTTCCAGATCAGTCCTCCTCAAGAGTTTGAAACCTGCCGTCGAGGTGAAGGCCATTGAGCAAACTTCAATATATCAGTTGTGTAGTCTTTGCATGTATTTGAGTCTGTTCATATAATTTTGACCACATACACATTAGGGAAAACTCTTGAGCACCTTTTCTGTCTTAAAAACTCACTCAAGCCTCTTCATTCTAAAGCTGAAAAACAAGGATT
Organism: Xiphophorus maculatus; assembly: GCF_002775205.1. Lineage (NCBI taxonomy): Eukaryota > Metazoa > Chordata > Actinopteri > Cyprinodontiformes > Poeciliidae > Xiphophorus > Xiphophorus maculatus. The sequence continues at coordinate 17,326,223 of NC_036462.1, forward strand.
TACAAAAACAACCAAAACATTAACAATATTAATTCTCTCAAGGATTTCTGTAAAAACTTTGGCTGGCAACCATAGAGTCACATTTGTATATTAACCCAATATATTTGAGCAGCATTTTCCTTTTAAACACTTGTTTGACCTTGTTAGTAAAATTTCTTTATTAACTGAGCTGTGAAATATCACTATTTTAGTTCACTTTTATTTCTTTAATCACCCATCAGTTCAGTTACATTGCACCTCAGTTGGTGTTTCTTCCTTATCAGCTTTGTTTTCTTGAGAGACTGCAAGTGTTTCCTCAGATGTCTGTAACATTGCTTTATCAGTTAGAGTCCTGGAGCTCTTCTTCTTGTTCTTTTTTGAGCGGTATTTCTGAACAGCCTGTAGGATGTCAGCAGCCGACCAGTGGTTACGCGTGAGAGCGTCCTGCACGGTAAAGAAGCCATCTCTGGTCCGCCTCACTCCCTTACATGCCGCCGTGCTGCGTAGCTCCAGTCCAATCTCGTGCACAACTTTGCGCAAATATTTCTGAGTTTCATTTAGGCACTGCACCTCTGTGAAAGGCAGAACACGTGACATGTCATACAAGACAAAGGAAGTAACGAAATAAATCTTGGATTCAATATTTCTCACGCTTAGCTGAGTTTACCTAAGGTGAAGTGTGGTGGCTGGAAGCGAATGCATCGTAAGCCTGTCAAAATAGGAACCGATTTCCCGTCTGGACCCAATAAGCCTTTTACAGCCAGCTCATATGCTTCCTGTGAGTTCATGTCTACACTGGAATACCTATTAGGAGGGATAATAACAGTCATTATCTGCATGGTAATTTTGTTCCTTACAGTGGCATAAATTAATACGTGTTGTGCAAATGAGGATGGTTGCCTACATTCTCAGGGCTTTTTGATTGGCTCCTTCCAGCATGGCTAGCACACTCTCCATCTTCTCCTGAGTGATGTGATCTGACGAACAAGATTGTATTTAAGGACAGATACAACCAAATACTATTACTGGTACAGCATACATTCAACAGCTAATATGTGTTTAATACAAAAAATACAGCTAAAGAAAATCTGATTTTTTTTTTTTACAGAAATACAGGACTGCCTTATGGGTAAAGATGTTAAATTAAGAAACTATTTGCATAAAAAAAAGATCTTACCATAAGTGGATCTTTCCACAACTCGACCCGTGTGAGTAAAATCATGTGTTGCCATCCCAAATTCACCTTCCAGCGTGTAATCCTTTATCAGAACCGAACATTGAACTTCACCTAAGTACTAAATGTTAAGTACATAATTTCATGTATAATGTAAAACAGGTGAGAAATTACCCTTGTGGTTCGTATCCCGTAGAGATCGTTTAGGATCTTGTTCCCATTCCCCACGGCCAGAACTGAAAGAACAGAGCTGAGTAACTGCTCTGAGATTTTCTTTAACGGATAAGCTTTTGTTGTAAGTGCTGGAGTAAAGTTTTACCAAGAACACCAGAAGATGAAGCATCCAGGCGGTGACCCACTCCAACTTTGAGATGCTGGAATTCCGGTCCAGTCACTAAAACATTGGAAAATGTAATTTTACAGGGGCTGCATGATGCTAGAGCTGAATATAGCAATGATATAAATTACAATTAACCCATATTTTTCTCACTCTTTTCCATTATTACACTTTTCCATCTTCTGTGTGCTTTAAAGTCTCAGCCACTAAAACCATAATACATATGGTGTAAATCAAGGGTGGCCAACTTCAGTCCTGGTGAGCTTCTATCCTGCAACTTTTAAGTGCCTCCCTTCTCAAACAAGTCTGAATTAAATGAATGGCTTATTACCAGGTGACGAGATTCAGTCGTTTGAATCAGGTGAGAAAAGACGCATCCAAGAGTTGTAGGTTGGCCCAGACTTTAGAAAGGTCTTACAGTGGCAGCAGCCCAGGGCCTTGATTTTTTGGGGGACCCAAAAGATTTTTTAGTACTAATAAATGTGTGTTTTGGAAAAATTGTACTTTATATAATACTTGTAGACCCATATCTGGTGAGTTGTGTTAATAGTTTGAGGATTTTTGTGAAGAAAAACAATATTCATGCAATTCAAAATCGCAAACTTCAACATGGAGATGGAAGACAGGGGACATATTAAACCTAACATGCATCAGTTCATACTGTATAGGACTACTTATTAATCCGTTATAATATGGATTGTATTATATTTTTTCTTTAAAGGACAAAAGTGTCCCCAGCCCAGGGGCCCACATCCTTGTAAGTCCCTATAAGTTAGCAGCTCTCAATAACTGGACGTGTATGGTCATGACTGATGTGCATCAAAGACAGTTAGACATAATCTAACTCACTGTTTCTCTAAATATGTAACATAAGACCTACCCAGAGGGTGCTTGGACAGGACGGGGACAGAGACTGGCCTCAGCATGAGTCCTCCAGATGCTTTAGGTTGGTTGTTTGGGTTTGGTAAGAAGCGAACTTCATGAGTAAGAGGCGGAGCAGGTGTATCGTTCACACCTGAGGACAACACATTCACAGGCGCTCCACATGTTATCCAGCTCTACTACAAGTTCTAATATAAAGCGACTGCGAGAAAGGAGAGAGATTGTTATGCAGACGAATCATGACAAATCTTGCCTTTCAGAAGATTAGTCTCGATGGTGTCCCTCAGCAGCTTCCAGTGAACTCCTGCGGGTTTGTAGACGCAGAACAGACCCTCTAACCTGTGGAACATTCGCACAGCTGGACTCCGCATGGCGACAGCGCGGATTCACCTCAATTTCACCTAAAATAAATTACATTATTTAATCATTTTTAGCAATCAGACGTTTGTTGTCCGTAGGGCAAGCCGTCCTCACACGTGAACCTTTGCGCATGCGCACACAAAGCTGGTTCAACGTCTCGGTGTACAGCCTCGTCTTGCTGTACACTGCCTCCTACTGGAGTGGATGTATGTAAAAACTATGTGCTGATACACAAGGTTACATATTAATCGAGAATGACTTTAGTTGGCATGGCAGTTATTTAAATAAATCTTTCAATCCTGGGAGTTGAGAAATAAAGTATTGTTGTCCGTAGAAAATACAAAATGTAAAATAAATACCGCGTGATCTCTGCTACTGCCAACAGATGGCAGCAGAAGCTCGGTCGTCACAGAGTGAGGCAGATGGAGAGAAGAGGAAGAGGATGAGGAAGGGAAGGAGATCTAATCTCGCTTAAACCTGCAGATGACCGGGGAGACTTTATATCGGTAATGTTTAAAGTTGTGCTAAGTGTTGGTGATGCTCTAAAACACAACTTCAAAGGTTGAGCACAGGTGCAGAGAAAAATAGCTTTCTTACGTTAGCTGCTGTATAAAAAATAACTACATTGTCACATATCCGGCTGGTGGTGTTGAGTTTTTATGTGTTTTACACGTTGTTTCAGGGTCAAAGCTGCTTTTCTAGACTGGTGGTTAATTTTTAATTTAAATCTTTTTTTATTATTATTTCTTTTTTTTAGGTAGACTGTCTATTCGGTAGTATTACATATGAACAGGTCTGTACATGTTCAAAACAGTTAAGCTAATCTTAAGTGCACATCCAAAGGATTCAAAAGAGAAATGAGCAGCTTATTAATATAAGCAGAGATTTCAGCAGTTCTCTGCTCTTGATCAAACATGTTGATGTTAACACAATGTCAGGTTGGAAAGACAATAGGAATTACCTGAGAGAGGCTGTCAGGGATGGGTCATTGGACCATTTATCAAGTGGATGTTCCAGAACATTTACCTTAAAGTCAAACAGTGTTTTGGAAAAAGACCTTAATCAGCATGTTAAATTTCATACACAATGTATGATGATTGTAACCTATACCAAACACAAATTTAAACACATGAGCTTAATAAAAAATGATTTTAATATGGAAATGTTACGACCTACACAAACCTACCATTATCCAGAGGATAGCCATTGACACAAACATCACAAAAGGTTGTTGTTAAAGTAGCTCACTGTTCATGTAATACTGCATCCAAACATGAAATCAAATTTTAGTGGAAAAAAACAATGTTGTAGAAAAACATGTGGCAGCAGCTCTGACTAGTGCAGCTTTCAAATGGATGTGAAGCAAAACCTTTTCAACAGTTTGCAGGAGATTCATAAAGTGTGGATTTGTAAAGTTGTCTAAGAGAATTTTCTCTGCTCACCTGTTGAAGAATATTGCACTGTAAATACTTTCATTCTGCACTCAGACTCCCCAATAGTTCTTATGTAATTTTACACTTGCCAGACAGACATAAAAAAAAAACTGAACCATGAATTATAAACTATAATTTCTGGACTTTCCTCAGGATCCAAAATGCACTGCAGAAGTTTATTTTAGCAGAATTAACAACCAGAAATGATTTTTAACTTATTTGCTTTCCACTGGAATATTTATGGCCTCCACTTTCCTTTATTTTGCTCAGTTAAAGTGTGTTTTCTGTCATACCTGTTCAGCTGTAATGCCAAGAGTTCCTCTGCGCTGGGTATTGTGGGATATTAAAGACACCCTGCTGAAGGTGCGGGGGTCTGTGGGAGACCATTACTCCAAGGAGGCTGGAAGATGGGGCCTTAGCCTGCAGCCTGCAGAGATCAACGCTGCTTTCCGGGAGACATTTCGGTGTTATTCCAGCAGATACCCAAACTATGGCGTCTCTCAAGGTCAGACCGGACAGACTTGGTGGATAGGAGTCATGCGAGACACTCTGGCTGAGTGCAAAGTCAACGATCCGGCTCTGCTGAACACAATGGCTACCAATCTTTACCAAGATTTCTGCAACGCAGAAAAATGGGAGGTAAGCAACATTTGACACATTTATGCCTATAAAACAAAGTAAATAAATCAAAATGCATCCATCCATTTTGTTAATTATTAGAATAGTCAGACAATGCATAAAATTCATGAAAATGAAGAAACACATGAACTTGTTTGCTTCCAGGTATTTCCAGACTCCAAGACGGCCCTTGAACAATGTTCCTCTCTTGGACTGAAGCTGGGCGTTGTGTCTAATTTTGACAATCGCCTCGAAACGATTTTACGCAGCTGCGGGCTGCTGTCGCACTTTAGCTTTGTGGTAACATCGGAGGCGGCCGGCGTGGCAAAGCCCAGCCCGGCCATCTTTCATCAGGCCCTCCAGAAATGTGGCACATCCGCTGACAGAGTGGCCCATGTTGGGGACCACTATGTGTATGATTACCTTGCTTCTCGCTCTGTGGGAATCCACGGATTCCTTTTAGACAGAGACGACTCGCACAAAGCAGGCGATGTTCCTCAGGAACACCGGGTTGTGACATTGGATGAGCTGCCGTCACGCCTTCAGGAACTTATGATCGAATGACACAAGAAAAAATCTGTACATCCGATTAGGCCTGTCACAAAACAAAATTTGCTCATTTGTCTCAGTAATTATTGCGATAAATGATAACATTGCTGTTTTGAGACCATTTTCAAGAAACACATCGATAATGAAAATTATAATGCAAATTTGCCTTTTTGAGGGCCAGTAAACAGTAAAGTTTAACACTGGAACTTAAAAACATTTTAAATATCTAAATTAAGACAACCCAAAACAATAAAACAGAAATAAAAACACCCTCAGCTGAAACCATAAATAAAATGGATTATGACGTCTATAAACAAATTTGCTCGCAAAATTTTTAGTCGTCAGAATATAATTTATTTAATTCATTTTAATTTGTCATGCAATTAATTAATATGAGTCAGTCAGTTGTTAATATCCATGTTGAGATTTTGAGATCAAGAAACAAGATCCCTTTTATGGCAACATCCTTTGCAAATATGTTTTCAGTTTTTAACTGTTGCAATGAGGTGGCTGAAAACCGCTTTTGTTTATAGTTCTACTTGATCTCTGCTTCAGCTGGTGCTTTAACTTTTCTCTCATATCTTGACTTTCTAGTGAGTTTCTTGGTAAGTTTTAGTGCTTCTTGCGAACCCAAGCGCTTCTTCACTAATGTGAACTCTGACAGATTCTCTTGCAGTAGTAATATGTAAATGAAATGTACAGCATATGTTTATGGGTTACGCTGTCACTACAGATGTTTATATTCAATTATCTGTGTCCCAAAAATGATTATTTGCCTATATGATTATAACACACTGTGGCCATTAAAATGCAAGGCTCATATTGAAAATGAGCCTAAAGGACAAATAAATGTAAAAATGTTTTACAAATGATTCATTTCTTTGTTTACTTGATTTCAAAATAACAGTTCTTTGAAAATGTTTTGCAACCTAGCTGAATGTGAGAAACTAATTGCCTCTTAAACGCAATCACTGATCATGATATTGTTGGCAGCGTCACCATCCATAAAGTGTTTCTGATAACTGGGAATGAGTGATATTGGGACCCATCTTTTATTTCAGGATTGTTAACATTCAGTTTTACTGGAGGGTTTTCCAGCTTGAATGGCCTGTTTAATGTGATGCAACAGTATTTCAATCTTAGCTAACCTTAACTAGGTCACTCCAAAATATCCTTTAGATTGTTTTGAGCCATTCAGAGACTGATTTTCTGGTATTGTTGTTAAATCATAAATTATTTTCATTATCTGCAAATTTTCCAAATACAGAGTTTAATGATATTTTCCCAAGCCTGATCGCATCCAGATTTGCCCTTAAAACCAACCATTCAGGCTGAAGCACAACGAAGACACTTCAAACTTCACTTGCCTCAGTAACGGTCGGGGTCGTGGCAGAGCTCCTTGTACCGACCCAAGTTCTGTTCGAGGTTTCTTCCTGTTTAAAGGGAAGTTTTTTCCTCTCCACTGTCACCACATGCATGCTCGGTATGAGAGATTACTGTAAGTGTAACGTCAACTGTCCCTACATGCTCTTCCAGGAGGAGTGAATGCTGGAAGTCAATGACTCGATGCAATCTGCTGGGTTTCCATAGATGGGAAAACTTTTTAAACCAATTTGAATCTTTGAGCTCAATGCACTTATTGATACGTTAGATTAATTGGAATCCATGTGTCAGAAATTTGGCCTTTTTGAGCCCAAAAAGTGCAACAAAAAAAGGGTTTTATACTGGCCTGTTTAAATCCAGTTAATATAACAAACATAAACAAACACACTCTTACACATAGTGCCAGGTCTAATTTTATAAATTTTACTATTGAAAAATTCATATATTAAAATCTAGTGGTCTGAAACATTTAGAAGGGACAAAAATAACCCCCCCAAAAAATCATTAAGGGGGCAAATAATTTTTCACATGACAGGAGATAAACTGAAATACATTTTGTTTGAAATGAGTGAAACGTTTGGTTTATAAGAAGCTTTCTGGTCTTGCATTTGTTACTTTTCTGTCACTTCTTCAGTGCCCCTTAGGATCAGTTACTACCCCAGCAAAATCACAATTCCAGCAGGGCAACAGAGTGAACTGATACTTTAACTGAAGCTGCACAGCTTTGATCGTTCCCAGTGATTTATTGCAGAGCTAAGCAGCAAGAAGAGGGCAGGGTGTCTTAACCCTAATGCCTTTGTAAATACATTTATTTCAAACCATCTGTCCAGACGCAGAAACTGGAGATGTTGTGCGGAAGACCTCAGGGGAGATGAAATCCAAAGCATAACTTAGTCTTTTTACAGAAATTACAGCTTGGCACTTGTTGGGGGGGGAACCAACTAAGAGTTGACTGAATTTCATGAGCTACACAAAAGCCATAACAATCAAGTAGACTCCCAGCTTTTTTGATAATTATTTGATTCTCCCCAATTCTTTGCCTTAATTTGTTTCCATATCAATGAGCGGCTTCTGTCAAAACATTTTGTTTATCTTGAGGACTGCAACCAGAAGAGCTGCTTAATTCAAAGCTGGTTTAGAAGCTCAGCCAGATGGCTCTAAAGAGCTCCGCTGAAATCCAATTGGTGACATAATGGGATTCAAAACGAAGCTGCTCCGGCGAACGCCAACAGGGAAGAGTGGGCGGGTATGCAGCATGGTAATAAAAGGGAACAAGCCAACCTGATGCACAATCAGAGCAAAGAACAAATGCGTTAATGGGAGCGGGTGCAGATCATGTGAAGCCAGGGGCTGGAACGATTCTCTCTGATGTAAAAGCACTCAGAACTTTGGCCCGTTGTTGAAATGTGCCTGAGGGTCCAGGGTTCTGCTTCAACATTTCCCCCTCTTAAAATATTGAAAGGACGAGAGGAGCATTGAAAAACTAGAGTATCTGGAGGGAGATTAAAAAAAAAAAAAGGAAAGAGCTTCAGAAGTTAAAAAAGACTCATGCGATGAGAGATGGAGTAGAGATTTTCAGTGGCTCAATCCTGTTAAAAAGCCAGACTCAAAAAGGCAACACTTTATTACATTTTAAAGCTTTTTCTACCTTTAGGGTGATATTCTGTGCAATTCAAGTTGAAAATCTTTTTTAAAAAATGTAATAAACTGGTCAATTCTTTTAAAAACATTCAATGTGCAACTCTTATAAGATTTTCCAGGAATGTGTTCCTTCAATTAGAGCACGGGTCTGTAGCCTTTACAAACCAAAGAGCCATTTTTTCCCTCAGCTCAACTAAATAAAACTAGTCTCAATCTGCAAGTGTTACATTTGTGAAAAGAGAATTTAATTTTTTTTAAATATCTACAATAGGAAATTTGTGGTCATTTTTAAGGAACCACCATTACAACATAAAACATTTGCAAAAAAAAAAAGAACTAACATTTTTCTCAATGGGAAGTTGATGTAAGAGGAAAATGAAACAAAAAAAGCACTTAGTTTTCATCATTATAAGAAAAAAAAAATTAATATTTGTGTTGTGTAATGCAGGAGTTATTCCATACAGAAATAAACTAAAATAGCTGCTAGAGGTGCATGTTACATCCATATCTTATAAAATTTGTTGGTTCTGCACTGTTTCAGCCAAATTATTATAGAGACATGGTGGAAGGTCAAAGAGCACTTGCAGTTCCAGAATTACAGGTGGTAGAGCCCTCAACTAGAATTACAGTTTGCTCGGAGACCCCAACAAAGGATCTCATTGTACAAAGGTATAAAAAGAAATAATTTCACAGCCTTATCTATAAGACACTATAGAACTGCAATCAGTAACTGGAGAAAATGTGGAAAACAGTGACTAAACAGAAAGTGGATGTTTTTCCAAAATTAATAAAAAGGAGGAGGCTAAAAACAAAAAATTGTTTCAAAGAAAAAAATCAATATTGTGGATAAAATTTCTCAAAACCTTGCAGGAGAATCATGCTTCAATGAAACCAGATTTAGGAACTTTTTAATACGGTAGCTGCCTCGTCCACTTTAAAGAGAACACAGTGTTTTTCCTCAAATGTTCTGCCTCATTTACCCAGAGGTGGGAGCTCAGTTAAACGTTAGCCTAATGTAAAATGTCCCAATTATCTTGCAAGTGATAAGTGGTCTGGTCTGCTGGCTAACAGGCTGTCCAGTAAACCAAAAGAGAGCAGGTGAACCAACAGGAGCCAGATTGCTCCTTGCCTCACTCTCACTGCACAGATTTATGTTAAAAACTTTCAGAAAGTTAAAACAAAAACATAAAGTCTGAAAAAAAAAAATGGCTGCTACACCGTTGTTTAATTTTGTTGTGAACAAGAAGGTTAAACTCCACCAATCAATGACCTGAGTTCTCTTCTTCATGCTAGGTGCTCCTTTGAGGGCAGCTAATGTAGCTGCTTTACATTATACTGGCAGTTTGACCTGCTTTCAAAAGTGCTGTGTCGCTAAAAGCAAATAAAGGAGTGACGTTTTTCTGAACTCGCTGACCAACAACATTCAACACAGGAAATGAACAAACACCCAAAGTGAAGCATAGTGGTGGAGTATGATGATGTGTACATGAACAGTTGCAGCTTTTTATCCAACACCATGTAGTTTCTGCTAGATAGCTAGGTTTTAATTTTCAGCATTATAGTGAGCTCCACTATATAGAGATCCAACTAGAGTAAAAAAAAAAAAAAAAGATTAAAAATTAAAAGACTAAATCTCCCTAAAGAGAGCTGTGGATAAGAGAGATCCTCACAATTTGATATGGAGAACTTTTGTGAGTTTAAAGAATCAAATATTGATAAGTGAAGACATTATGTGCTGACAGACCAAAGACCACCAAATGCTGAAACTGAATTAAAGGATGCTTCAACAAAGTATTAAAGGGATTGCACATTTTCTTCTTAACTTTTAACACTTTCTTTTACCACATTTGATTTTAAAGTTGAATTCTATAGAAAATGGGATTTTAACAGCAGTGTGTGCTCAACTGTACCTATATAAAATACACACAGACAAACACTTTCATTTTTAATCTTTCATTGGAAAGCAAACATATAAGTGAGGCTTTCCAGCTGTGACAACAAAAATCTGACCAGGTAAAGTTACAACACATTTTAGACGATTTTTCTAATAATATATTAGACGTATTTGCTCTGTTTTTGACACGTGAAAAAAAATTATATCTTGTAAACAAAAACGTTTATCGTCATCTTAGAGGTTTTTTGGCATACAGATACCAGAACATTCGTTGTACAATCCCATTTTCTTCCCCCACACACAAAGCACAAACTCAGGCATGCCAGCATTACAAATTCCTTCAAAAAGTTCTTCAAGCATTCTGAGGCTTTTCTCTTTTAAAAAAAAAATTATCAAAGTAGAGCCAAAGCTGTAACACACCGCTTTTCTTTAGATGACTCCACGCATGCATCCCCAGATGATGAGTACAAACTGTGCTTGTTCAGTGCTCATTCAGGCAGAATTAGTGGTTTTATTTTGGCATCTCCACATGTGGATGCTACCATAAAGCAATGTGCAGTGTGTAAAGTTTATATTTACAAAAAGAGCAAGAAACCTTAAAAAAGTGCACCTTTATAAAAAAAAAAAAAATAGCATCGAGAACAAAAAGTATGACCACCCAGGATGCGCATACGTTGGTACTGTTACAGAATGCAAATCTGAGAAAAGCACTCAACAGCTCAGGAATTAAAATAGCTGACAGCTTCAATGTAGGAATTTACGGTTTTCCTCCGAGGTTTATCAGAGCAACTTTATATTGCAGATCACTGTTTATAAAAGCTGAAGTCCAGGAAATGTGACATCAGTCAGACCAGTTAAACAATTCCTACTTCCATCAGGTGAAGTGAGTTCCTTCTTTTATAAAAAAAACAGACACTAAAACATGTTTAAAGCATCAGTTTCTCCCCACACCACCAGTTACTAAAAATGTCCTTCGTGCGCAACGACTTCTGAGGAAAAACGTGCAGAGACGATTAAAAAAAGAAAGATAAAAATAGGAACTGTGGTCTTCTCAACTATGAGAAAAGCTAATGGTCATCCTGAAGCCATTAGTTAAAAATGGTTGAATATTTAGCAGTCAGTTGAGTTGATGTCCTGTGGGTCATCCAGAAACGGTAATAAGGACATCAAGCTCTTTTCCAGGCGTGATATGAGGTCCAAACAGACTGACGCAGTTCTGAGTGTGTAGCCACTGAAAGTGAGAGCAAGGCGCACGCATCCATCATTTTCTGCAGTCCAAAAGCCCCAGTCAGTCGGTGTGGTGCAGATTGGGGGAGGAATATAATTCACTTCCCACATGAAAAGCTCCAACTCAGTCATGTTGAAGAGGGCAGCACTTTACCTCTGATGTTCTTGATCGTTTTAGAAGAATCTCCAGGGTCAGAGACACACAATGTTTCAAACAGCGTTTCGTCAAACCACTGAAAGGTAAATAAAAATAGTGTTATCAAAAATTGCCTGTGTTCAATTGCAATGATTCTTGACGAGGACACAAAATACACAAATAACTAAAAAAAAAAATCATTTGGTGCATAAATTAGTGTCAACTTCTCTTGGAGCAATTTTTGGACAAACCAACTACACAATAAAAAAAGTCATAGGAGTTGTGACCAGTTAGCCAAATTATAAAAAAAAAAAAAAAACTAAAGGATTTTATGTGATAGAACAACATGGAATTAAAAGATTACACAATTTCAAGTTATGTTACATATACAAATTTAGGAGAGTGTGACATCCATTTGTTTTCAGTCACCTGGTGTGTGTACTCCATCTTCATGATGCTGAATATTCACTGAGGTTTTCCAACAAACCTCTGATGACTTCAAAGAACAGATTCAATTACACACAGAAATCGACCAACAATAACAGGTGATTTCTGAAAGTAATTTATTGCACTAGATGTCATTTCTGAAAATGTAGATGATACTTTTAGATTTTTATTTGTATGAAAACTGGAAACCTTGTATCCTTTTCATCCCATGTAAAAGTCAGACGCTACTCTAAGCTGGTCTATGACATAAAAACTTGAAGAAAATAAAATTAATTCGAGCCTCTGGATTTGATTTGGCAGATAAAAGTGGATGACTTGTGCAAGGCAGAATGCCTGAACTCTCCACAACACTGACGTTTTGCTGAAGGAAAGTTGGTTACGGTCATCACATTTAACTACACGGTTGGGTCACCAACTCTTTCTGACATAAAAAAAATGAATGAGAGAAACTGGAACCAAAAAGAGCATCAATTACTAAGATGAATTTTACATCACAAGGTTGAAAAGGTGTTCTTAAACTAAAGTTGTGCAAAAATAAATATTTGGTTAAAAACATGACCAATGTTTGGTTAAGGTGAGGAATTTAACTGCTGAGGTTTAGTATAGATGGTTTGCTTTCTGTGGCCACTTTATCAGAAACTGATCTTACAGGCAAAACACAGAGTAACAAAGGTTTGGAGAATCAGGAAGCTACTTGTCCTCTATGCAGTAGAGGATCTAAGAGCAAACTCTATCCATCTCAAAACAGCTCAAACTAACATTTCAACGCTAAATTATAATTTTTTCACACTCTGTCTTCTCAGCTAGGATCATTTGCCTTACACCATGATCGTTTTCTCAACCTCAAAACACGGTGTTCTAACTGCATTCACAGCGGCTGCCAATATATCCGATCTCTAACGAGCTAAGTCCGCCGGGAGTTGATCCGTCTCTCTCAAACCAGTAGTTCTTACTCTGTATAATCCGGCTCATCAAGGTATCCTATTATCTTCCCGGAAAAAGGTATCGTGTGTTTGCTTTCGTAATCACTCTGATTTAGTTTCTTTAACTGTTGTTTTGGGATTAGACTGAGGTGAAGAGTCAAAGCCAAGCAGTGGCATCAGTGCAACACAATCACAGCTGGGCATACCGTCCTAATATTTAATCGAGATATTTTGATTCTTAAAGTCAAGACAAGTTGCTCTATTGGGGCAAGAAGGGACTAATCCAGAAAATAAAACAAAACTAGAAACCAACACAGCAGAGTCAACTTGTGATATTGAGAGAAACCACAGCAAATGAATATTTTAAGCCATTCTCAGCTTCTTTACACAAATATTCAGAATTGGAAAAGCACTAAGAATTTGTCTGTTTTGAGGTCATGTGAACATTTATTTTTTGTAATGTAAATAATCCTATAAGCCTTATTTAAAAGATGATGCGATTGTGTAAAGAAATGTGTGACATTAAATGTACTATAAAATACAAACATACTTATTCCTAATAACACTCATAAGTCTTCAGAATGAAGGTGATTAAAACTATAGACAAGAATGATGAGATAAATAGTCAATCAGGCAGCAGGTGCTGATTGCTTCAGGAAACCTGTTTCCATAGGTTGGATTTTTTTTTGTTTTTAGCCTGAAGAAATGTTTAACATTTCACAGGATACATTCAACTGCTGACTGTAAACTTTGATAAAAATTACACACTCAACTAATACTCAAAAAATCTGAGCTTCAACATGTCGTTTTTTTTTTTATCCAACACAACAGAGAAAGAAAGAGAAGTACCACTCTCTGGTGGATAGCATGTCGCTCCGTGCTTTTCTGCCAGATAGAGATGCGCTCGACTCCGCCTCCGACAGTCCTCCCTCCACCAGCAGCTGAACGAGAGACGGTAGAATCGCTGAAGTAGCAGCCATGAAGTGATGCACATTGCAAAGGTGGTCTAAATTTTTAAACGCATCATGCAGGTGACTTACTGTAAGAACGAACACAACACCATGATGAGGACACATCCAATCACGCACAGCACGAGCACTGTGGCCACAGCCTGCTTTCTGTGGTTGGTTGCTACTACAGCTAGCAGGTCTGCGTGCTCACACCTCATCCCGACAAAGCCTGGATGACACCTGCAGCAAGGACAGAAAGTCGAAACGGACATCAGGCGTTGCTGGATTTTATACAAATCCTCCTATAGCAGGTTCACTGGCTGAAAGGCAAAACCTCCAATAACAAGTGGGATGCGGAAAGCAATAAATGAATCCCCACCAATAAGTAAATAAATAAATAAAACCAAGACAAAACTGTTAAAAACATCTGGAAACACAAATGGTCATATGTAGTGCAGTCAGCTGTTATTTCTATCAACTGCACATGAAACAAATAAGTTAAAATAAACTTAGAAATGTACATTGTAAATATATCTAAAATAAAAAGACATTAATAAAAATAAATTGTGGGGTACTAAAACATAAATCAAGTTATGCGCATGTTAACAATGTCTCCAAAAGTAAGGCGATCCGACGTCATAAAAATGTGCATAAACAACGTTTGAGATCAACCGGCCAGAGGTTGGACTCAGCCGATATTCCCCTGAAAAGCTGGGGATTATGAAAACTAAGAAATCTCACCATGTTTGGTTTATGATGCACTTCTATTGAGTCAAACTTAGATAAAGGTTGAGGATTTTTGCTGGGGGAAGCGAGGGTCTAGAAGGTTAAATAGCTGTGATGCAAACATGAGGATATTCTTGAAATTCCTTTATTTTGTTCCGTTCAAAACTACCATCTCTATTAGAACCCACTGCATTATTTTCTCTTTATGTGTAATAGCACTTCGGATAAAAAACAAGGAAAAGACATCAGAACGGTCAAAATCAGCTGATCAAACCTAAAGAGCCCAGAAATTAATATTGACTAAAAATATTAACATCTCTAAACAATATAAGATACAATTAAATAACATAAGCAAGAAAACATAAGCTTATTACGAATAAAATATGTCAACTGAAACATGCAAAGCTAAAGAGATGTTTCTGGAGTTTACTTTTAAAAACACTCTGAGGCATCTGCAGATCTTCATTAAACCATACTGACAATTCAAAGCCTAAACAATGCGTTCTATCACTGATTTAGAAGATTTAAAAACCTGCAACCAGGAAATGTGGTAAGAGAATATGAAAACTCCCTGTGCTTTTCCAACAACCACATATGAATGTTTGATTGCTGCAGTTTATGTTGAATTTTCTTACTGCAAAGTTTGACTAAATCACTTGGCTTATTTGTGATTCCTTGGCAACGCAAACTAAAAGCATGCACCATAAAACTAACTCCAGCTTTCCAGCACCAACGGCTTTAGATCTTAAGATTGCACTAATGTCTCAGCTGGCAGATGGCAACACTTTGCTCCAACAGCATGCAGAGCTGCTGGGAGCTTCCATAGGCAAAAAACAATCTAAAGCAATCGCAGCAATTGCGTAAGTCTTTGTTGTCTTCAGGTCAGGAGTCACAGCAGAATTTGACAAGTAGGATTTTCAATAATAATCTGATAACTTACACACATGCAGGTGTCTCCTCCAGGATCAGGAAGCGGCAGGTGCCATGAAAGCAGAAATGCTGATGAGAGTCAGGACAGTCATCGAAATGAGACCGAACTGCCGCAGCCACAAACTCTGTGAGGGCAAACAGTGTCTATTTTAAAATGTAAAATCGGTTCGAACAAAAATGCAATACAATGTCAATACATCATCTAATAAATTAAAGCATCACTGATTACCAGTGTCCCCACAAAATTGATGCGATTCATCTCAACTTGTTGCTATAGATGCAACACGGTAATCAAAATAACCCTGCTGAGGACAGTGACAGGACATTTGAGAATCTTTAACCTCTGTCCAGATGTCAGAGCAGCAACAGGAGCACTTACAGGCGAAGCCTTTATGCTTTAGTTGTTAACTTAAATTGTTTTTCTTAAGATCACTTCAAAATGTGGTTACAGAACCAGACATCTAAGATAATTGCTATTCTGATTTGTCTGGTATTTCCAAGGTTAACATTGTTTTGGCAATTTAAAAATCCAGAAATCTTTAAAAATAACTTATGATTAGTCACAACTTTCGGTATTGTTTGGGAATGAGTCAAGCTTTGACATTGCATATCTGTTTTACACACTGGAATTACTGCAAGTTTAAAAATTGTTTATGAAGATGGCCTCAGTCCTGAGACTGTTACCTCAATGTAAAGGTAAAAAAATAATAATTCTCAAAATATACAGCATATTTGATAGGTCATAGAGCTGAATAGTTAATGAATATTAAAATAATTTATCCTCCTTAATATATATACTGATGTCTCACAGCCAACGACTTTTTAAGCTACAGCAATCTGACAAACTGAGCCACAACACCAACCAAGAACCCCCAAAACACAGGAGCTGAAGAGGTTATGATTTGCCAAAGAATCCACTGACTGGCCTAGAGAGACATTGTGTAACATTTTATGAAATGTTGAAAGCAAGATTGTTCTTTTGGGATCTAGGAACTGCAGACAAATTCCTCATACAAGCATCATATTGTGACGTTGGGTCTATTAATCGCATAGATAATGGATTAGGTTGAATGCATTAAAATGCCTAGAAAGGTCACATTGCCTTTTACTAAAGCAACAACCTCAAACGCACAAGTAAGCGAGCAGCATCTTGGTTCCAAATAAGCAAAATCAATGTTACAGATTGGCCACCCCAAACACTAGACCTCAGTCTAATAGAAAACTTGTAGGACAACAACAAACATGCCGTTTATGGTAGAACCAAGAAATGCACAGACAGACTGCAGCCTGATTGCCCTGGGCTGGAACACCTGTGCACAGGCGACTCCATGCAACTCAGATGTGAAGAACATTAAAGCGATACCTGCTGTTAGCCAGGGAAGCTAACTCTTCAGGTTTTACAGTAATATGTTTTGGTTTGTAAAGAAACATGCAGAAATGACTTTTTTTTTTTTTTAAGACAACTTGATCATTTTCCTCCTCTCACATTCTGTAAATTGGGTACAGATTTAATATCTCTTTGTTTTGATTTATAATAAGTTGTCAGTGTTCCCAATGCTTCTATCTACAGGTAAATTAAAGCTATTATAAGAATATGACTTCACACACATTTTTAACCCTTAACTATCATCTCAAAACACTTACAGGTTATCTACTGGGTCTATGAGGATACCAGTTAAAAGGTTCTAAAACACACTGTGAGCACAATTGTTTTTATATTTGTGTGTTTTTCCCCCCACTCCAATGGGGAAGAACCCAGAAAAGTAACACTGTACAACAAACTAATTTGGTTTACTTAAAAATAGGCCAGTACTCACAACATAGTACTGATAAATGACATAAATCTAAAAATAACAAAAGCTTGTTAGAGGCCTGAAACAGAGACCTGTACTAAAGCCGACACCCACGCCACCAACGGTAAGGCCGCTAAGCCTTTTCTTCCATGATGTGCTGGATTACATCTTGGAGGCACAATTACAGCCAAAGAAAACTCCTGGTGAGAGAACAGACAAAAACCTCTGTCCATCAACCCGCGATGGGTTCTTAGAAAGTGAACATCCCTGCAGCGACAACAGCTGCGTTTCTTTTTTTTTTCTTTAAAAAAATAAATAAATAAAAACAGCAATCTCAATTTACACCCTGACGAGAAAAAAATCCGCACCAGATCGAACATAACGCCCAGATAAAACAGAGCACTTCTCACACGTAAGCTGTACTGTCACACAAATTCCTCCATCGCTGACGCAAACAAACAAAAAGTGTTTCTCAAGCACCCGAAACAGATGCCACAGTGTGGCTTTCAGGGTGACAAGGAGGATGGATATGCAGACAGATCGCTGCATTACAGGCCGCGTCACACTCTCCATTCCAACGGTAAATGGGAGTTTGGATCACAGCCTGCATGCATTGTCTCCATCCTTCAGACTCCATGAAAGCACTCTGTTGTCCTACAGGCATCTGCCTACCAAGCCCTCTCTCTTTCCATGTGATTTTGGCAGACGATTCCAGGGGGAACACCGACACAAAACACCAGCTCTTAAGGGAAAGTTATTTGCTTTTCACATAATAATTCAATACTGTAGCGCCAGCATTTGGGGCAATAGTTGAAAATACAGCTCATTATTGTTAATTTCTCATAATTACTGCCCTGAGGATCAGTTATTAGCCACACTGTGCCCATAATGGAAACAGCAGTGTGGATCTGTCCAGGGGAAGCAGCATGGCCTTGAGAGGAGGAATGAAACATACTTTTAACTGGACGTTTGCTGGTTGTTGCAGCAGGTCTTCTGGTTGTTGAGGTTGTGCTGCTGATGGTTGTGGAGGAGCTGCTTGTTGGGGTGCGAAAAGCAGCAGCAGAGGTATTAAGACTAACTGCAGCATCTGTGACTGTTGAATTTGTTTTCTCTGTAAAAAGAGAACCTGGAAACAAAATGCAAAGATATAAAGGAAATGAACTCCTACAGAAAGTTAAAAAAAGAGAGAAAAGACTGCTTTTATGCATTTTTACAATTACTCAACTTACTTCTACTTGTAAGAAAGTTAGCTGTGCTTGTTCCTTTGCCACTGGTGGTCAAAGAATTATTACTGGGTGCATCTGGAGCAGAGGTGGCGATGGCGTCGATGGAAACATTCGCTTCAATCACAGCTGAATCGCTTGGACCTGCTCCGAATGTAAAGAAGGAACCTGCACAAGGGAATACAAGTGTTTCTAAACATATTTTATGCACCTCTTCTCTGGAAAAAAAAAAAAAACTATCTCTAAATTGCATTTGTATTTAGACCTCCAGACTCAACAATTTACAGATCCACTTACAGGTCCAACTCTGCAATTCTTAACCATTTCTTCTTTTCAAAATAGCTCTAGCTCAGTGAGATTGGACAGAGAGGGTCTGTGAATGTTATGTTTAAGTCTTGCCACAAATTCCCAATTGGATATGGGTCTAAACTCTTTTACAAGACCATTGTACCTCATCAATATGCTTTTAACTGGATGTTTAAAGCCAGAGCTAAACTATTCCATTTTACTTCTGGCTGAAAGTTTATGGTTCTTGATGGAAAGTGAAAGTTTGAAGAAGTTCTTCTCTAGTGGAACCTTCCAAAAGGTTCCACTTTTGTCTCATCAATCCACATGTTTTCCTCACAGACTTGGCGATCATCAAGATGTCTTTGGCAAATGTGAGACAGGATAGAGTAAGAACTCCACAGAGTTTGAATGACGCCTTAAATATTTTTTAAAATCCACTTAAAAAAATTAATTGCAACGTTTCTGTTAAACAAATGCAAGGTCTAAATGAAATCATAAAAGCAGTCATATTTACCTATGACAATGTGTCCTTTAGCTTTACCTTTTATCAAACAATGGTTTACAGGGTTAAACATCCACTAAAAGGATGAGACCAAGGCACTATAAATACACAGCAACCCCAGTCACGACAAGAAAAACAGAAACAAGCAGGACGCACAGCAAAATGTCCTTTTAATTAAAATAGAAGTGCATTAAATATTAATCTTATATTAATTCTTAATTGGTATTAAAATAGTATTTTACTGTCAAACCTGCTTGCCACACAAGTTGTTTCTTTAAAAAAAAAAACAGTTACTTAGGTTATCTAAAACAAAACTTAACACTTCAGCTCAAAAGACTCACCGCTTATGAGAAAAATAGCATCCCACAAAATCCGAGTCATTGTGCCGGCTGAAGGATCTGAAGAGCGGCTTCAGAGAAATCCGGGCGCGTTGGAGAACCACATTAGAGGTGCAGCAGCAGAAACAGCAGCGATGTCACTGATGGTTATTTTAATCCGGGAATCCTTCAGCTACAGCCGCCGACCACTGTCAAACACAAGCATCTAATCCATAGAAAGAAAAACAACAGATAAAGTGGTTTTGAAGCAACGACAGCCGAGTTTTCCGTATCTTCTCCCCTGGATGCCACAGCCTTTCACTTGGCGATGCTGCTCAATTGAGGAAACTCCCGTAATCCTGTCAGAGCAGACCAATTAGAGACAGATGGGGGAGGGGGAGAAGAGGTCTCACTCTGACCTCAATATCACTCGCTTTGTGTTGGCTTGTTAAAAATGTAATAAATATAAATTATGCCGTGTGACACCTAACCTTAGTAACACCGTTACATGAATTATTTGAGCTATTCTTTAATGACACCCAGTGGGGACGTGCAAGTCAGCAGCAGAGGTGGTGACAGGCAGAAGCATTCAGGTACACGAAGATAGCAACAAAAACCAAAAACAGAAAATTAGAAAATAAGAGCGATATGGTAAGGTCAAAATAATAATAATAATAATAATAATAATAATAATAATAATAATAATAATAATAATAATAATAATAATAATAATAATAATAATAATAATAACTGTTTATTATTGTATTCAGTGCAACTAAATACAATCATTTCAAATGTGCAAACTGTAAATGCAAAAAGGTCAAGCTTATAGCAATAAAAAAATAGCAAAAATATGCAAATAATAGGAATGTAAACAACCTACTGTGTTTATTGAGAGTAGTGATGTTTTAGAGTCTTACAGCAGCTGGGAGGAAGGACCTACCATAATGCCCCTTTGTGAATCTTGGATGGCGCAGTCAGAAGGAGTGGCACAGTTCTGTTCCAGCTGCATGCATGAGATGAAAGAAGTGGTAAGAATATCCACTTCTGAACAAATTCTATAAAAACAGAGCTGTACAAAAACAATACATAATTTATTACTTTATCCATACTTAAAATTACCAAACATTCAACAATTATGAAGGTTTGTACTGTTCAAATGTCAGTTTTGTTACTTTATGTTACTGTTTTCACTAAGTAAAGAAATGCCACCACAAACAGTTGTTCCAAAATGTTGGGTAGCTTGGGAATGTCTTTTTTTTTTAAGATCAGTATTGAATACGTGATTTACCAAAATATTCACTTTCATGCATTGTTTGTTTTTGAGCACAATCTGATTTAAAATGAACTGGCCTCTTGACTCATCATTAAGTACAAAGTGTATACTTAAAAATGCTATAAAGGTACAGATGAATATTTTTTCAGCTTTTTTAGGTTAAATCTTGATCAAACTTCCAAACACTGAATAATTATCAGAGCTTTTGTCCTTCAAATGTCACTTTTATTACATTATGCTAAAGAAAACACTTAAAAATGTTTTCTGTTTTTTTCATATAACAAATCTAAGAACAAAAAGGCCCCATTGACTCCTATTGAAACTACAATCTCTAATCCCCACAGCTGTTTCAGAATAATATTCTGAAATATCTGAATAAGATTATATTATAATCATACATTATAAGCTACTAGGGTTTAATTTTTGAGAAAAGTAGTACATTTTGTCTGTGTAATTTTCCTGTAATATTTACAGAAAATACAGAAAGTAGGCTGTCTATTGTTTTAACTTCTGATTGAGATGAATCTGTTGCTAAGTGACAGACTCAGTCACTATGTAGAAAGCAAGCAATAATTTAATCAGCAGCAAAGTGGCTGTAGGGATAAAGGAAACACCGAGGATTCCATCCTATGTTAAGAATCAGAGACTAGAAAAGCACAAACAAATAAAGACGCTGTTACAGTTTATTCTTAGATGCCAAGAAAGCTTATGACCAGGTGCTCAAAGAAGAACATTTTATTGAAAATAATGGACGGACGGATGTTAAGCTTTTGTGATCCATGTTTTGATGCAATGTCTGGGTTGACCAGCTTTTTTCCCCAAAACCAGGAAACCCCGACCTTGACGTAGAGCCACTGTAGTCGTACAACTTGTCTTCTTTTTTTCTGTTTCTCCTTTCACTTCTCAGTATTCAGATGATTTATGTTTTCCCTCCAACTTTAGGCTGAACTTTAATCCCGCATTCCTTCTGTTCAGTCATCTGTCCAACAGATTCGCTGATAATAATAAATTTAAATCTTCTGGCCAGAATCTGCTGAAATGTGGATTTTTGAACATCCCAACAGATATAAAATTATATAGACTGGGCTCTCAGGACCTGAATTTACTCAGCAAAAGATGAATGTTGACAATATGTATTTTAGTAAAATGAATAGGACAAAAACTGCAAAGTTGGCAGTAGCTATGGTAATGTTCCCATTAAAGACAGATGGTTCTCCCTGTTTAACGCAGAAGTAAAACATTTTACTTGTAGGAGTGTTCAAGATGGACCCATGACTCAGCTCTTCTCAGAATCTCAAATCACTTCAAGCTGTAAAGCGATGCAGGTGAATGTATAGCCTGCTTTTGTTAGACTAGACTCAGTTATTCTTAGAAACTTCAGTACTTTGCATTTTCTGCTTGTATTTACTTTTAATTTGTTCTTTTTTTGTATAGCACTTCAAGTCTAATTTTGTTGCTTTTTTATGTGCTTCAAAATAAAAATGTATTTAATTTAATTTGACTTATTTTAAGACATAAGAGATCTGAAAAATAAAATCACGTCTGATGTCTGTACAGTATCAGCTGATGATAATAAGCTGCTGTTTCAGAAGGTAATGTTACTGTCCCCTGAGTGATTCGTGTAAACTTCTGTAAATGTGCTTCTTCCAGCTTGTCTACTGTAAAGGACATCTTCCAATAATAATAGAGTCCAGCAGGAGGGGTGGGAAACAGCGCCATCTGCTGGGCATGGTTGTTTAATTCACTTCAATTGAAGAGAATAAATTAGAGGTTAATGAAGACTTTTAGCCATCCCAGATCTCTGGGCATATTTTATTTTTACTTTTTCGCTAAATTTGGCTGTGTTGGCATAAATTAAAAAAATGACAACAAATGCAAACCGTTGATCAGGATGTTTTTTAGAGGGTGAGTATTATTTCTTATTTATTTACTTACTTATTTAAATCTTTGCTATGCTTTTCATGGAGCAATCTGTGTCTCTTCAGCCCTTTATGTCTGACTGACTTGCATTACTTTGGATTACAAGTAATGCAACTGCTACTGAAATAAATACATTTCAGTAGCATTGAAATGTATTGATTTATTTACATCCCTTCAAAGTACTTTTTTGTCTACAAACTGGGAAGCACTATCTAATACCTCACATTATTAGTGTCAAAAAAGATAATTGATATGTGAATATTAAAGATTTAAAAAATGTTAGAAAATATACTGTACTCTGGTAAGTTCTTTGGTATTAAGAAACGATATTTTCTTGTCTCCAAAGGACTCTTTATCCAATATATATATAAAAAAATAAACATAAAAGATAAATTGATTAAAATTAGTGTTGATGTGAGTTTGTGATCCCAGAATATTTTCCACAGGTTGATGTTTTTGACGGGACATTACAAGTTATCCATTCATTCTGCAGTTTACTTATTAAATAAAACTCCATGTAGCTCAATCTACCCATTTGTGTCTGTTCTTAGCATCCCAGTTGAACTCCCACTATGCTGCATATTTTAAAGTCTTTAGACTTAAAGGAAGAATATGTAGTTTTCTCAGGTAAATCATTTCTGTGTTGTTCAAAGAAAGCTGGTGAAGCGTCATCTCACTGTTTGGCTGTTTATGTGTTAACAGGCTTTTTAACAACTTCAGCCAATCAAATAAGGCCCAACTCTGCTGCATGCAAGTACATTTGGTCCACTGCTGTTCAGGTTCGGGCTTCTGGGGATCACTGCTTGCAATCA
Organism: Xiphophorus maculatus; assembly: GCF_002775205.1. Taxonomy (NCBI): domain Eukaryota; kingdom Metazoa; phylum Chordata; class Actinopteri; order Cyprinodontiformes; family Poeciliidae; genus Xiphophorus; species Xiphophorus maculatus. Next base: position 17,349,943 of record NC_036462.1, read on the forward strand.
GCCAGTCTCTGCGCTTGTGCTGGTCCTCACTCAGTCACCTTTACCTCAACTTAAAAATGACAACTTCAGGGATGCAAAAGGTAAACAATTCATTTATTTTTATTTATTACACGTAAAGAGCTTATTTTCATGTTTTATTGAATGTTTTACGCGTATTTTCATTCAAAGATTTTAGCATGTTCATGAGTGCAGCGCAGAGCAATTTCCAAACTTTTCAGTGAATTGAACTTAAAATTGAGATTAGAGACGGTTTTGCTCTCACGATAGTTTCTGACTTCACCGCCTTTTCTGTGTTTCTACATGTCATCAGTGAAGATGTTTATTTCCTTCTTCTGGCAGGGTAGTCCTCTGACGCTGGTGCTCATGGTTGCCTCTGCGGCAATCGGAGGAACTCTGCAGTACGGCTACAACCTGGCCATAATGAATGCTCCAACAACTGTAAGCTGCTTGTTCCTGTGTGAGGGATCTCCACTATAACTGCGAGTTACATTCAAACATATGTTATAAAAACAACTGCTCTAAAAACCCAAATTGCATCTCTTTAACATGAAACGGGATGGATTTAAGCAGAGGATTTTTTATTGCTTGCAAAAGTTTTCATTGCTTTTAAGAAGTCTGCAGACTCTGTGACCTAATATTTGGGTCAGACGGTGATTTGGCACAAGTGAGAATTAGGTCTGCTGTGTCAGTGATTAGTCATTCTTGTAAAGTGCCCAGATATGTTGAGTAACAAACTCTAATTCTTGAGGTGAGATTGTTTCTCATGATTTTTGCTGAGCAAAGCATCTGCAAGGAAATTTAAAGAACAAAATCTTCCTTAAGTTTAAACTATAAATATACTCTGAGAAGTGAGGGATTTTGAAACATTAAAAGACATATGGAAGAATTTGTTTTGTGTGGATCACCTTCCAAAACATAAATGTACAAACCAAGATATGAAATTGAGCTAACAGAGATAATAAGTGTCAGTGTTAACCAGGAATCTAGCATCAAATATTGACCTTCGTGTTCTCTCTAATAGTTCATTCAAACCTTCATCAATGAGACTTTCCTGCAACGCTGGGACATCCAGCTGGAGGACTACCAGGTGACTCTGGTGTGGACAATCATTGTCTCCATCTTCTCGTTGGGGGGATTTGCCGGAGCGCTCATAGCGGGACCAATGACCATCCGCTTTGGGAGGTAAAGTGAATGATAGACCTGCTGCCGTCATCAGAGATTGTTCATTTACTTTCATTTTTTATCTAAGCACCTGCGGATGGTGCTAGCCTTTAAGCTTAAATGCTATTGGTAAATATATAACAATGTTCACTTTTGGTGTTTTGTATCAACTACATCTGTTTCCACTTTCTCGCAAACATATTCATGTACCCTTTGCACATGCTGTCACATTTAAACCACCAAACCTGCTGGGATTTTATCTGCAAAATTGTGACGTGAAAGTGAAACATACATTAGTTCATGCTGATCTACAAATGAAAATATGAAAAGAGTAACATACATTCATTCATCCTCCTTTACTGCTTGAGTTTGCAAGAGGACCAGACCTGTAGCACAATGACCCAAAACAGACAGATACAGCTACAACGGAATGGTTTAGATCAAATGATAGACAGGTGTACAAAGGCCAAGTCAAAGTCCAGATTATGTCTCGTCCGTGGCGAGACGTGAAAATTCATATTTACAACTGAATCCAATCCATCCAATCTGACATAAATCTCACGATTTTCAAAGCTGTTAAAGGTTGTTCTGGAAGGTATTGACTCAGATGGGCTGTGTACAAACGTATACCAGAATTTTAAGCATTTATTCGCAAAATAAATGGGAAAATCTTGTATCTTTCACTTCTCAATTTTGTCTTGTTCTATGACATAAAATCTCAGCGAAACAAATAAGATTGTTGTTTTGTTTTTTTTCATCTACAAAGGAAAAAATGTCTGCTGCTGAACAATGTTTTTCTCATGAGCGGTGCTCTGTTGGCCCTCACAAGCCGAGCTGCCGGGTCGTTCGAGATGATCATGCTCTCACGTGTCCTGATTGGAATAAACGCTGGTACGGCAATTAAACATTTTCCAAATCACCCATGCATGCCTCAGGGTAACGTTCATTCATTCATAAAGAGAGTTCATTTACAGAGAGAGCATGTTTGTTTCTTAGGAATCAGCATGAATGTACAACCCATGTATTTTGGAGAAAGTGCGCCAAAGCACTTGAGAGGAGCCATCTCTCTGTCATCGGCTGTTTTCACTGCTTTCGGTGTCGTCCTGGGGCAGATTGTTGGTCTCAGGTGTGCTCCTGGTATCTCTAAATGTGCCAGTCCAGGATTTTAAAAGTGTGTCTCTGTTTTTCAAATGAATAAACAACTGCGCTTTGTTTCTTAAGGGAGATTTTGGGGTGTGAGTCATGCTGGCAGTATCTGCTAGCCAGTAATGCTATTCCTGGCTTCATCCAGCTTCTGACCCTGCCGTGGTTTCCAGAGAGTCCCAGATACCTGCTTATCGACAGAGGGGACAAAGAGGCTTGTATTAATGGTAGGTACAGTATTATGTTCTAGTGAAGTTCAGTCTATATTCAGCGGCTTTCAAAAGCATTTATACCCTTTGAAACCTTTTTACGCATCGTCACATAACAACCAAAAAACAAAGAACAATTGTGAAGGAAAAATAAGTGGAAGGATTCATGGATGTTTTTGAAAAATTTTAAGGATATTATGTGTATAAGGAAAAAAGAACTTTGTAGAACTGGCCTCTTGCTTTGCCATCTTGCTGCAAGCACACCTGACAGTCTATATGTCTCTATAGGCTTTTTCAATTGTTGCCAAAGATTCTGTGTTTAGGTCTGTACTTTGACTGGGTTTCATAATAAATGAATATGCTTTTATTTAAAGCCCCAGTTTTCAATCTATGGTACATGTACCATGGCTGATACCAGGGCTACCTCAAAAGAAATAAAAAACACATTTTTATTCACAGGAGTACTTTACCCTGTAGATTTTTCTTTTTTTGTTCTCTAAGTACTTTCAATATGCTTTGTGTATGTTTTTTCCCCTCTTTGGTTAGCTCTGCGTCGTCTCCGAGGCTGTGAGGTTGAGAGTACTGAGCTCGATGAGATCCTGCAGGAACAGGCAGAAACTAAAGGCATGAGACCAAGGCGGCCATGGGAGCTTTTCACTGATCGCTCTGTGCGCTGGCAGCTCATCTCTGTCATCATCATCAGCAGTGCCATGCAGCTCTGTGGAAACGACTCGGTAAGCTCCCCGGTCTGGGTCTTTCACTGAGGCCTGTTGTCATGATATAAGAGACTTATAATGCAGCTGTTGGAGGTATGGTCAATTGCAGTATTTTTTTTTCTCACTTTTGCTAAGAAAAAAAAAAATACAGCAATTTTTCAGGGACTTACAGATAATGTACAACAACATTATCTGATGTTCTTGTGGTCAGGGCTTTCTTTGATGAATGCTTGGAATGTTGGTGGGAAATTTAGAAGGATTCCTCAGAGCCGCCCGGTTGAGCTGCCAAGTTTGTGTTTGGACTTTATGTTCTTTACAGTTTGTTCTCAAAATGGTTTATTACTGTAGGCAGCTGCAGAAGCATCATAATAAATGTGTAAAAGAGCCCCAATTATTTTTATGTATGATTTCAACCATATTCTCATTTAAAAAAAGAAAATGGGAGGCAATACATCACATACATCATACTTTCCTGGAACCTTTAGATTACTTTTTGGAACTTGAACAGCCATTTTCCAGAATTTATGGGGTTCTTATCCAAAACATTATGGGTTACTGTCAACAAGTTGCAGAATATTTTCAGAAACTTACAAATTAATTCCCAGAACCTTTAGGTAAATTTCTGGATTCACAGGATTTGTGTACAGACACAAACAGTTGCTTTCATACAGTTTACAAGCTACAATTTTACAAAAATATTTTCCAAACTAATAGGATCCCTACTAAAAATGACTTTACTAGAAAAAAAAAAATATTTTCCTAAATCTTAACTGATTCCTTTTTTGTGAAGTTATATGTAACTTTAAAATTACTAATACATTTGAGAACTGGCAGTTTACTTTTACAAAAATCCCCAGGTTTGTCGAACAATCAAGATCCTTTCCAGTACCAGCAGTACTTTCTTGAATTTTCAAGGCATTTTCAGCAACTTTTAGTTATAACTTTTTAGAACCGACAATTATTTATCCAAAACTACTAGTTTTCTTGACTTTGCAGGTTTCTGTAACTTAGGGGTAATTTTTCCAGAATATACCAGGTAAGATGTGTGTAGGGTACCCAAAAACTGTGCTCAAGAAAGAGTAACACTACTTCAATATATATTTAGTAAGGTTAAAGTAAAAGTTACTGTCCAAGAAATTTCTCAAATGTAAAAAAAAATGTTTTTGTGAAAAGGCTATGTAAGCACTGAATTACTGAGCACAACATCTGATTCTATATTTACACGTTATGTCATCAGTCAGACATAAATCTAAAGTTTTGTGTAAATTCTGATATTAGAAAACTAAAATGAAAAAATGTAGTTAAGAAAAATTATTATGAAGCATTAGAAAAATGCTTCAGAATAATTTTACTAAAGAAAAAATAAAAAGCACGATTTTGTGAAACTGCTCCAAAGAGTACAACAAGTTACTCCAGTAAATGTAACTGAGTAAATGTAACTGGTTACAACCCACCTCTGGAATTGCACATTACTCTCAGGAAGCCATAAAGTTGTTTCAGGGACTTATAGTTTACTTTTCCTGGATCTTGCTAGTAGTTTACCTGGAAATTATGAGTAAATTTCCAAAACCTACAGTTGCTATTCTGAAATTTACAGATTCCTCTCTTAAATCGCTGGAAATCTTTTCAGAACCAACAGATTACTGTCTTGGACTCTATCGATACTTTCCAGGAATTTTTCCTGAAGCATAAAACTGGGCTGCATTATCTACTAGTATTCTGTCACCACCGGGGATGAGTAGCTATCAGAAAAGTTTTTAATTTGATTCCAGTTCCCAAGTTCACTCCATTTACTTTTACGGATTTACAGGTTACTTTTGGGAACAGGACTGTGTTATAAAGTGAGCAATTACCAGTTGGTCTATGTTCCTTACAGTCCTGCCCTTGAAGATACCCTTTAGATTCTGGAGTATAAAGTCAAAATTACATGAATGTTTGGGCTGTGTTATATACAGTATATATATATATATATATATTTTTTTTTTTTTTTTATGATGAACTTTGTGCATCTTTGCAACATTTCAAGGCATTATGAGAGCAGAAAACACTACCTAAATCTTGAGTTTAAGACCTATTAACCACATTTTTGGCAGCTTTAGAGAAGACTTTATATTAACACAAATACTCAGAGTACAAATGTTGGCACAATCAGCTTAAAAGCATTAAAACCCCATTAAAATGAGCACTGATCCCTCGTAATATATTCACATTATGTGTTCTTCTTACAGATTTACTTCTATGCATCTTACGTGTTTAAAGAGGCCGGCATATCTGAAGAGCAAATTCAGTATGTCACAATCGGCACTGGGACTTGTGAGTTCACAGCGTGTATTATGTGTGTAAGTTTCTGCCATTTAGTCTCTTGTTATACAACCTGCAGAAAAGGGAGAAAAGCTGCAACTGGCAGTGCTTTAACAAAGGAGGAAAAGCCTGAATCAGTACCTAGACCAGGGGTGGGCAACTCCAGGCCTCGAGGGCCGGTCTCCTGCAACTTTTAGATGTATCTTTACTTCAACACAGGTGAGTCAAATAATGAGGTCATTAGCAGGACTCTGGAGAACCTGACTGCACGTAGGAGGTGATTCAGCTATTGGATTCAAGTGTGTTGGACCAGAGAGACATCTAAGAGTTGCAGGACACCGGCCCTCGAGGACCAGGATTGCCCACCCCTGGCCTAAACAAATTTTCCAGCAATAAAAATTAAACTTCCAACTTATAAAGTGAAACTGAGTTTAAGTAGAGTGAAACTGTCCGCTGTGGGTGTGTATGTTGCATCAGAGTATGAATAGCATACACCAGATATGGAGTGAGTAAACATACGTTGTCTGAAGAGGAAGATATATCACTTTTTCTTTTTTTTTTTTACACCATGTACAGTACTCAACTAATTAGATTTTCTTCTTTTTATTTGACATCCTCCTCCACATACTATCAGCTCTGTAGGTAATTTGACTCATTCTGGATATTACGGTGTCATTAAAAAAATTACCCACCTGACCAATCAGAACTGAGTGAATCCTTCAGGATGTCTCTTTAAGCAATCAAAGAGATAAAATCTCAGTTGAAAGATTAATGAGATAATAGCTAATGATAGCCTGCCTTAACCAGCAAGTCTTAGACTATTTAAACAATGTTTTATCCTTTGTATATTGTGGATATCTGTTCAATGCAAGTACATAAAAGTGTATCAAATCTCAAATATCTGCAACAATAAAAACAGAGTCTGAAAAATGCGTATTTGACCCTTTCAGAATCTGCTGGTTGAGCATAAAGGTCGGAGGTTCATGTTGATGGGAGGATTCCTCCTCATGACCATCTGGGCCATCGTCTTCACCATCGCTCTGTCATTTGAGGTAATTGGCATCCGCTCCAACAAATCTCTGCAGATTATTAAAATAAAATAATTATTTTTATTTTAATGTTGCATATTTTATCTTTTTGTTGAAAACAAGATGCTTCTTTTTTCAAACAGCAATATGTGTCTTGGATGTCTTACCTGAGCATGGCCTGCATCTTCACCTATATCCTCAGCTTTGGGATGGGACCAGGTAAGCTGAACAAAATGCTTTCCTCAAGATAAAAGCCTAAATAAAATCTGTGTTTTTTAAACCTTTAGCAGTTCATCCCTAAATATGCACAAATCTATGTTTTTCTCCAAGTGTTAAAGACCAGTAATGCTGCAAAATAAGTCTTCTAGCATGATATGTCTGCACTCATGCAATCTCACAGCATTATATCTGCTGAGGTGTGTCTTCCCTGCAGTATAACCAGTTGATGAAATAAAGATTACTAATACTGTGTTCTTTGTAATCTCATTATCCAAAGTATAAGTGAATCAAAGCTATTTGCTTCGAAAAATCAGAATAAGCTGGAGATGTAACAGGGATGTCTTTTAAAATAAATACTAAAAATACTTCTCTTCTACTTTTATTTTGTGCTTCATACCTTAAAAATTCCAGTAAAGTTAAAAACACTTCCTAAACTGAGCTTTCTCTTCTACTCTCTCTCTCTCAGCTGGAGTAACCGGCGTTCTTCCCACTGAGATCTTCAATCAGGCGGCGCGGCCAGCTGCATACATGATTGCTGGCTCCATGATGTGGCTCAACCTGTTCATCGTTGGGATGATCTTCCCATTTCTGGTGGTCAGTCTGCAGCCTTTATCCCTCTACTTAAAACACCCGCTGCACCGGTAGTTCATGTAGTTTAAAAACGAAGTGATTCAGACACAGGAAACCATGTAAAAGAAAAAACAATTATTGTTTCATAAGGTAAGGAAGGAAGCAGAAATGTACATCTCTCATTTAGTTTTTTGGAAATTTATGAAACTGCTCACTATGCAAAGGAGCTAGACTTGGAATATTTGAAAATTACCTCTATTACTATGTCTTCTGCAAACAAGAGCAAAACTCTCAAAGTGAGGTAAATTATATATATTTTTAATGATTTGATGCAAACAAATGGGCTTTTTAGTAATATTTTAACTCAAACAATAGATGTGTAAACAATGTGAGAAAATCATTGCATGCGATTGCCATTAAAATGCATGACCTTATAATTTCCTAATAACAAAATATTTGAGATTAGATTTTACTATATTTGAATTTTTTTTTCATATATTTATCAAATTTAAGCCGAGTATTGAACCTCGAGGTATTTCCTGTAAATAACACAACGCAACACACTATGAATTCTAGGGCTCAATCTGTGTAGAATAAAGAACAGCAATAATTTTAAGTGTTTTGTTTGTTTGGGGGGTTTTTTGCTATTTTTGCAGAGTGGACTGAGTGAATACTGCTTTGTGCCTTTCGGAGCCATCTGCCTGTCGTCTGCTCTGTACATCGGCCTGTTTCTACCAGAGACGAAGGGAAAATCTCTATCAGTCATCACAAGTGAATTCCACAGGATGAACTTCAAAAGCCAAAATGACAGAAGTTTGGAATTACAGACTCAATATAAGCTGGGCGAAGTGTGTCTTTCCACGGCCTTATAGGCAGACTATTTAATGCTGCAACAACCAGTCCACAGTGTGCTTGATTTTATTAATAAAGAAAAAAAAAACCTGTAGGTGAATCACCAGGAGGGTGTTTCTGTCTTAAAACGCCAAAACGTTAACCCAAATATAAAAAATTGAGTCTCCTTTTGTTAACAGACAAAACTGACAGCATTTTATTTAAAACTATTTCAGTTTAAAATTTCAAACCAGTGAATGCTCATTTGATATTCATTGGGGAGTTTTTATGACTGAAACAAAACCTGTTTTAATTATGTTTCCTGTATGGCTTTAAAAAAAAACAAGTTTTTTTCTGTTTATTAAGAATGTTATAAAGGCATGTTTCTAAATTATTATGTTCATTTGATCCATGATGTTGGAGTTGTTTGTACTTGTAAATATGTAGCTCAAAATACCTGCAGCTGTAACTGAAAAAAAATCTTGGTGCTTCTACAAATTAATGATACAAGCCATGGTTACATATGCAAACTTTTCAGTTTTCGCTTAGTAAAATGATGAAACCCATTCTTCCTGTTGTCCCAGACTTTTGTGCTAGTCCTTCTCCTTAACATTAGCTACATAAGTTACTCAACATGCTGTGCATGTGAGCACTAACATAATTAGCAATGCATCACTTATTGCAACGTAGTAATGTTCTTCCGGACCTAAACCATGCAGCAGGTGACACTCTGATACAGAAATTAAACCTGCCTGTCTTTTTCTCCTTTTCCATTGTACGTATTTATGTTTATGCCAGCATTATTCCATTTGTGCTCCTTTTTTTCAGCCTCCTCCCTCTGAATTAAAAATAATGTATGACGCCCTGACAGATCTTACTGCCAGAACAGGCTGCAGCTGTGGCAACCACAGGAATCAGCAGGATAGACCCGGTTTCATCTGGAGCAGTGTCTCGTCATCCTTGTTGCTCACGTCATAAAGTGACGATGTTGCTCTAATTGCATAAAATGGTCAACTAAAGCCTATTGATTTGTAATTTGGTGGGGCATCTTTCATATACGCTGGAAAACAACTCATCCTGCAGCCTGCATACAGGAAGCCAGCACCAAACCATGCAGCCTGCATCCTTGAAGAAGGTAGATATATTGCTAGTTTGCATCACTTTCTGAAAATGTGTTGTCTGTATTTTGCAATTCTCTCAAAGGGTTCAGTTTACTATTGTTTACCTTGTTGGCTCTCTGAACTCATTGTCTTATTACAATATTCTTTTGCTTTTCTCACTTCTCGTCTGTTAGAACTTGTTCTATAAAACCATTTCTGCATCTGTTAGTTTAACACTTCTTGTTTCTATAAATGCTAAACCATTACTGTAAGTGCTCAGTACTGTAACGCTTTAAACATTCTGTGTGAAACTCACAATTTTACCTTTTTAAACTGCAGATTGTTCTATAAGTACTTGGAGAACAATGATGTGCAAATGCATGCAAATAACTAAAAAGAGGATTTTTATTGTTTTCTTTTAATTTGAAATATATTTACATCGATTTTTTTCATGTAATAATGATCGTTTTCAAAGTTATCACTGGGAAAAAAAACATAGTTAAGATGTAAATAATATTTTTAATACACTATAATATTAAAAATTGTATAATATTAGTTAAGGGAACTAACTTAAAATTATTTCTTAGAATACGAATGATTTTTATTGAAGTAAATTTATTTGTAATGATCCTTTAGATTTTTGACACTGAGCTTTTGTTGTGTTCACACAGGAGGGACTTGGGCAGTTCTGCTTTCTGATTTTTGTGGCTTACTCCATTTTCAGTGCTGCATTCATGATATATTTTGTCCCAGAGACAAAGAAGAAGACCATGACAGAGATAATGGATGATTTTAACAAACTGAACTACAAGAACAGAAGCAGTGGTATCGAGAGAACAGACATTTCAACTAAATTGTAATTTCTTACTTCAAATTTGCCTTTTGAACATCAAGTTTTAGGAAAATAAAATGTGTCTAATTTCTTGTTTGCAATCAAGTCTTGCTTTATCATTTATATATATTTTTATCTACATATATAAGCCACAATAGTTATATTGATTTCCATGTCTGAAATCAATAAAAGTGTGTAAAAAAAAAAAAAGAAAAAAAGCAGTAAGTAAATGAGCCTTAAAGCAGCCAAATTCAAATATGAATTCGTAGGGGAAAATGTACTTGGTGATTTTTCCAGAGAGGAGGGAAGAGAGGGAAATGTTGTCTAGCAGTAGTAGCTTGGAGACTAAAGTAAACTGGCACACCGCTCTGAAAATTAAAAGTGATATGTCGTGAGCCAGGTGTACTTGTAATTTACTACGATGGCTACAGTCTACTTGTTATTCAAAATAATTAATTGAGGTAGAATTACTTTAGTTCTGACTAATATTGCGCCTCTGATGTACACAAGTCAAATTTCTCTCAGGTTTCTCCCAACAATTTTGTCACCAGGATAACCTTTTCTAGACTATGAAAATGTTCCAGTGTGCAACAGCAAGTCCAGCTCTGAGTGTCTTTACAAAAAAAAACACAAATAAAGTGAACAAATGAAAGCTTCCAAGTGGCATAATCAAAGTTCAGGCGAAATAACTACTTAATATTCACAGGACAAGTGTTTGGAGATTTTCAGCTGCAATTTATTTGATTCTCATCTCTAAACCAAGAATTTGAGACGAGACTCAATAACAGAGTACAAAAACAAATATCTATAGAAAAGTAAGCTCATAATGAAATATGTCCAGACGTCATAACAAAACACAAAGTTCAAGTGTTTTTAAGAGCAATCCCGTCGAGTACAATGCGCTTTTTATACAAAAGTGTCAATGCAAGTCACTCTGTACAATTTTTACCCTTTAGAAAAGAAAAAGGACCATTTTATTTTTATTAATCCACTGCTGAGCACAATCAGTATTTGGAAGGCACTTTGCAACAGACAAAAAGCAGAAAGCAAAACATTTAACCCAAAACAATTAATTAATGTCATAATTCAATTTTGGGAACGAATAAACAGATCATATATTCCTAATAATGTCTAAAACAAAGGTTTATTATTTCTTTACAGCATATTCCAGGTGTTTTAAACAGTAAATGTAACAAAGCCTTTAAATGAGGAAATACCAGTGCAGAATGGGTAAAGAGAAAAAGAAAAAGCTTGGTCACAGAGTCGAGCAGCTGGCAGTGTGAGCGCTACCACGGCAACGTGATAGATAGTTCAGTGTAACTAATATAAACGACTACAGCCACCAACCAGTGATCGACATTCAGCCCCCAGCTCAGCTTGCATGCCTGAACTTTACACTTCAGATGGCCATAACTTAACATCCCTCCCAACAACACAAGAAACTAAACCATAATATGTACAAAACTCACCACTTACAAACACAGATCAAACAGGTCGGTTCATATATTTATCTATTTATATATATATTTATAAAGAGAGAGAGTGTGTATAGGTGGGGGTGTGTGTGCGTGTATGGGAGGTATATACACTTGTTACAATCACAATATAACCATAAATAATATAGGAATGTACTAAAATACTCACAAATAATTAACAGCATACACTGAGATCCATCATCCACTCACCACATACACACACCATCAGCCCTTCACTGCTAGACTGAGTCTGATTTGCATCGCAATACACGTCTTCAACAAAAATAAACAAATATGAGAATAAATTCGATGCGTGGAGTTTAGTGGATGCTTCGCAACCGTATGGATATCACAGAGCGAAACTCTGTGCTCAAAACGTTTCATTGTACTTCAGCTTCAAATATTTACAGGAAAACGTAAGGGAGGCGAGTTATGATTAGGGCTGCGGTGGAGCAGCAATTAGGTAAATCCAGAAATGCGGTAGAATCAGGTGCTTTTGAGGAAGAGCCAAATGACTTAAAACATAAATGTTTACTGGCTTTTATTCCTGCTGAGCTTTGAGTGATGAATAAACCAAACTGAGGGTTTGAAAATAAACTGACTGGATGTGATTTTAGCCATTAATTTACAAAACGTTTGATGCCTTTGACATGAATCAAGCATACCCATTAAATATGTTGCATAATTCCTCATGTCCCCACAAAAAAGAGGTTTTCAATCAACTGCTTGTTTGTCTCTGCCACATAAACGCATCACTTAAGAATCAATCGTGTAACATCCAACCCAAGAAAGCAGCCGCTAATGTAAAGAGATCCATAGCAACAGGACGCAGCACAAACGGCTCTGAGCACAAGATGAAGAGGAAGAGGGAAAGTCCATGTGATGAAGGTGTAAAACCATTGACCAGGTGGCTCTGTCAGCTGCGACTCGTTCCCTCGGCGAAGCGTCCCAACACCTCTTCCACAACACACATATTCACGCCTCCGTTTACCATAAATTAAAAGTGAAAACACAAGAATAAAACAAGATTTTTGACAGTAAATTAAAAAAAAAACAACAACACAAAACTCAGAGTATGAATAAGTTATTAAAATATAATCTACATCTTTTAAAATACATAAGGAAAATATACCTGATCTTGGTCCCCGTTTCATGCATTTAACTCATTCAAGAAACTAACACAAAGACCGACATTATCCAGACCTTCTATTTAAATCGGTTTGCGAATCCCCAATTTCCTCTTTTAGTCTCCTCCTCTGTTTGGACGCGTTTTAGTGAAATTAAGAAATGTAATCAAAGTAGGACTTCTGGTTCAGCAGTATCAAATAGAGAGGAGATTTTCTTAAAAAAGAGTCAGATCATTGTCCATTTAATAAACTCTAGCCATGTTTGTCTAAATTTAAATCAATGCATGACTTTTCTTCCTTGAATTTTTTTTTCTCCTTTTAAACAATTTATTGAGCACATAAAACATAAACAAAGAGAATCCCTTTGAAAAGTGCTTCTTAACTGTGTGAGGGTGTTTAAAAACTGACATTTCTGAAAACATAATATACAGCAGTCCTGGTACAGATGAGTGAAAACCCTTAATGTAAATTCATCTGCATCACAGCAGCTTAATCTCAATACTAAGTAAGTAAAATATTTACGTTTGTTTTTCTTTCCTCCAACTCAGTTTTAGAAATAATGAACAAAATATCTTATGATGCAATTATTAGCCTGCAGTAAAAATTACAAATATTTTAATGTAACTAATGTAATATTAACATAAATTGACATTTACTTCGTGCTTCTTCTTGTCCTGAGATATATAAACAATGTGACGGACTCAATTCTCTTAACAGCTCTGCAAAATGAGAAAAACGTCCAACATATGTTGATCTTCAGAAGTCTATAAATACCTACAAAAATAGCTACTAATCTTTGCTTTTCCACACCAAAAGTCAGAGTTATGTTAAAGTTTTAACTACAACTGGAACTAAGGTGAACGAGGACCAGTTCTTATCTTGCCAAAACTCAATGTTTGTCAAACTCTGTTGGTTACTTTAACCTGAACCGTGTGCTTAGACCAGATGACAAACATAAGCTTTAAAGCAAAAAACACTCCATAATAAAGGTATGGTGGAGGACCTGTGATACTGTGGGTCTGTCTCTCTTCTACAGGGCCTAGAAACTTTGGCATCATGAACTCTTTGAGATACCATGATAATTAACAAAACAAATCAAATGAACACAGAAATTATGCATTTGAAACATGACTGCCTGTTTCCATGGTGATCTCAGTCACCCAGACCTAAATCCTACAGAAACGTCGTGGGAAGAGCTGAAGAGAAGACAGCATAAGAGAGAACCTTGACCTCTGAATGGCCTAGAGAGATTGTGTAAAGGGGAATAGCCAAAGACCTGTCCTCTTACTGAAAGTTAAGACTTCACTTTCACTATATACACACTGTTTACAAGTGAGTAATAATTGCCTTCTTTGTGCTAAACACTAATCTCAGATACTAAAGACAGTTTAAAATGTGAACCCTATTGAGTTGTTTGTTCTGAAATAAGAGTCATGTGGGACCAATAAAGGAAACTCATATCAATGCAAGTGTGTTTTACTCACAAATAAGACGTTGGAAATATGTTATTTATTCTGAATGGATCTCGTAGAAACCATTTCCCCTCTACCTGGAGTACTTTACTGTATTTTTAGGTTCCCATTAACATTTTAATGGTAAAACAGTTCAGTTTTCAACTTGACCTGAGCTAGAATAAGTATTTCATTTTTCGCTATTTAGGAGATCAATTAGGCACCAAAAATTGGTTTAAAAAAAGTAATTGGAGCTTCTATAGGGTGAGTTATTAATAAGTGTGCCACTTGAAAGTCTTTTGTTTTCACTTTTTTCAGTGCTGCTGCAATAACAGATTCATTTATTTTAAGGTTAGTTTTGAATCTTTACCAGGGTGATGAGCCGATTGGGTGATGCATCTCTTTTTCTCAAATAGTGTCAGCCTGCTCGGTATTTTTCATCGTCACAATGTAACAAAAAAAAACTGAAGCCAATTTAAATTCCCACCTAGAAAACAAAAAAATGTTTATATGAATCTAAATATAAGCCCTGCTGTTGCTCTGAGGTAAAGACATCTGTAATTGCTGGGATGGCCAAGGATCCATTTTAAAGCTGGCGAGAGCAGCTAAAGTGAGTTAGTTAGCAACTACACCAAACGGTAACGTCAATAAATCATCTCATGAGAAGAATATTTGTGCAGCTGAGAAAGCTCAGAATAAAACCATCAGAGAAAGAAATGTAACATAGCCTTCAGAGACTGACATCAGTGAAAAAAAAACGCAAACTTTAAATGGTGAACACACCCCTTTTTATCCTCTGAAAAAGTAGAAAAGTAGGACTTCAATGGCAGTTTCTGACAAAAACTCTGGATGCAGGTTAAGCAACGAGACAAACAAAAAGAGTAGTCTTGAGGCAAAGTTTTTCCCAAACACGGGGCGTTTTCTGTGGGCAACCCGGCTTTGTCCTAAGAATGAAGAGACCAAACGACGGCCTGTAAAAGCCTCCGAGAAACCGTTACTTCCCTCCAAAGTCGATTCCACTCTGACCTGCCTCAGCATCCACAAGAGACGAGGCGAAGGCAGACTGGACTATCTGAAAGCCGAATGACTCGAGGAGGGACATGTTTTGTTGGGGGGAGAACGGGGATGTTAGGGAGGGTGCCATCTCGCTTAAGCCAGACCCCGGGACCCCGTGGGCCCGCTGGGCTTTGTGAACTCGGTGCTGGTGCTTGTTGAGGTAGGACTTGGTGCGAAACGCCTGGCCACAGATCCCACAGATAAACTTCTTCTCAGGGTCTCCGTTGGCTTTAGAAGCATCTGGAGAGCCAAGAATCCCGGTGGGAGCCCCGTTGCAGGCAAGGGAGGGCATCTCAAGCTCCGGTCCGTCGGGTTTGGTCGGAGACTTAAGCTCGTCAACGTTGGACAATTCCCTTAGCGAAGTATCCGACTCCTCCGACTCCAGGTGGGGACACTTGCCAGCGTTTTCCTGCCCGTCTGAGGTGAAAACAGCACAGATGGCAGAGAGAAGATGAAACAGCAGAAATAGGAGACAAAGGGAGACATGGATTAGGAGACATGGGTGAAAACCAAAAAACAGATTGTGGCATATCTAACTTCAAGGAACTGATCAAACAGCCAATTTAAAGCAGCAGCTGTTACATCTAAGGGGCAAATAGAGGTTGCAGTTCAGCCCAGTTGCCTCAGAATCCAACAGGATTTATGCCGTTCCATCCAACCAGTAAGCCATGCTTGCTCCATGCACACCCAAACCTTCCTGCAGGATTGTACCATAATTTTTTCTTGTTAATATTTACATTTACTAAACCGATTAGCACAAATAACGCAGTGTTTTCACGTATTTAATCCGTCTGATATGAACTATTGTGCCATGGGTGAGTTATTGTCCGAACAGCAACAATCCCTCCTCAAGTAGTTCTGCAAAGGAAGACGAGAGTAATCCCCGAAACCTGCTGCTTCAGTTAACTCAATATTCAAGGGATTTGTAGTAAAACGTTGAGCTACAAATTTTATCAACAGGTCTTTGCAAAAGTATTAATGCCCCATGAACTTTGCCATTCTTTGACACCCTACAGCAAACTTCAGTGTTTGTTATCGGGATTTTATGTGACACACCAGCACAAAGTAGTACATAATTGGGAAGTGGAAGGAATACTACATTATTTTTTTTTTCTTGTTACAAAATAATTATAACAAAAAAAAAAAACAACAATCTTGTAAACTGAGCCGACTGATTGTACTCAACCCCTTTTACTGTGACACTTCTGAATAAAATCCAAGGTGACCAACTGTGTTCTGCACACAATTCATTAGTTAGTAGACTTCATCAGGGAGTAATTTCAGCCCAGTATAAATTCAGTTCTGTGAAGGCCTCTGTATTTTTGTTAGATAACATTAGTGAACAAATAGCACCATAAATATTTTATGGGATTTATTGAAAGGTACCAAGAGGAACACAATTTTTGAAAATAAATAATAAGAAGTCCTGTTTTATAGTTTGCCACATCCATGTACGACGCACAGCAAACATAGGGAAGGTTTTACATGAGACCAAAATAAACCTTTTGGCAAAATGATGTTTGGAGGACAACCAACAACCACCCTGAAAACTATGAGGCTGGCATTCTCAAGGTTTTTGATTTTACATTAGTTTAACACACAAATGACGAATAATTGCCAAATCCCTGCAAAACTTAATGGCATACTGAGAACATAGTACAATCATCTGAATCTGTAATGGAAATATCTAAGGCTTGCAGGACACCGGCCCCTGCTAACTGGACTTGGAAGCCCCTGTTCTAGATCAAAGCATATTCATATTCATGTAGTGGCCTAAATCCAGGTGAAAATATGTAGTTCACAGATGCTCTCCAACCAAGCTGACTGAGATTGAGCCACTTGTAAAAGCACCCACTGAAGTGAAAAGTGGATCTACAAAGCACTGAGTAAGGGGGCCATGAAAACAAAAACATTTTGCATTTTTCTTTCACATCACGCACTATTTTGTGTCGGTCTATCACATAAGTGTTTTTTATTGTAGCTTTAATTTTGTGATCAATTCTAAACAGCTTCAAGGAGCAGGAATATTTTCCAAGGCACTGGACAATTATCTTGGCACCTTTAAGGAAGATAATCCTTATAATTCCTCGCTTTGTGTAAATGCACATAGATGAACATAAATCTATCTATGCTTCATTTTTTTTCTTACACTTGTGACTCTTGGTTCTTGGTGTGCTGCATCTATGCTGTGGGTTTTCTCCTGCAGAAATGTCGCCAGTGAATCCAGGACGGGCATATGGAGCACACTCCAGGACGATCATGCATCAATGTGCGTAGGTGAAGAACTGCTCATGAACCAGCCAAGCAGAAACACATACTTAACTCAGCAGCCATAGCCATGCTGGACAGCGACATACACACACAGGCGAATGTGACACACGTCTCAGTCATTTAAATCAGCGCTAGAGAAAATGTTGGATAATCTCCTATGTTCTCAATCAATTTATTGCATAATCTAAGCTCTGACTTAGCAAGAAGTAAATTGTCCCTTCAAAAAATACAAGTCTTGGATTGGGGGGGGTGGTATTTATGAGTGGATACAGTGAGTGGTATCATTATTTCTGCCTTCCAGATAAATGACCACAAGTGTTTGCAATACTTTTCCAGCTCTCATTTACAGTCGACTGCAAGATATCAGCAGTGTAAAAGCCAGCTTTTAATGTGGACATTTAAAAAAACAAAAAACTGTTCTGGACATAAAGTACAGAAAATGTTCTCACTGTTCTTGGCAAGTGAAGATGCGATGGTGAATGTTTAAAATAAAAAGCATGGAAGCGGCATCTGAGGCGTGCCCAAGTTAAAATACATGGCGAGCTTGCAGCTTGTTTCTCTGTAGCCAGTGCCAGCTAGAAACATGACAACAAGCTGTGGAGGTAGTAGGAGGCGAGCGGGCGACTGCTTGCCTTCCACTGAGCACAGGCGTCCCGTTTGGTAAGGGGTGCCGTTGTGCATCTGGAGCTGCAGCTCCCCCCTTGGATCAGGGAAGGTGTGCATTGTGGCAGAACTGGGCAGTGATGAGCCATGGTGTGTCTTTATATGAACCTTAAGGTAGGACGCAGTGGAGAAACCTGAGGCCAAAAACACATAAAGAACAAGGCAGTTGCTCGGTACAGTCAAAGCCTTGGCTATAAGAGAGGTTCCTTCAGCAACAGCAAGCTAACTTCTTGATTTGTGGGTCTGGAATAACTCCAGACTTCAACAATGGTTCAAACCAACAACTGAAAACAACAAACCTCCAGCCACCAAACCTAAATAAGTCACCAACACAGAGCTACATAGCTCTGCTTCTGACTGCAACATACAGTGCTCAGCAAAAGCATTTACATTTCATCACAATACAACCACAAACTTGTATAATGATTTGTATTTAATGCATTTTTTTAAAGATTTTATGCAACAAACCAGCACAAAGTACTGCATTATTGTGACGTGGGAAAAAAGAAGTGAACTGGTTGGTGAAACTGTTTATACGCAGCAAGAAGGTCTTGGGTTTGTATCCCAGCCTGCAGTTTGCATAGTCTCCCAGGGCATGTGTGTGTTCTAAATTGTGTGCCATTTTATGTTTGTCACATAAAATCTAAAAAATTTGTGGTTGTAAATGAAAAATAAATGTTGCAAAGTTCATGACATTGTAATCAACTATCTTCCAAGCAACGCATGACATTGTTAACTTAAATTCCAACCCTATGAATAAATAAAATGCACTAAGAGACAAAATAAGTCATAATAAAACCTATAATCCAACTAAGCAAATTGTCTGGGACTGACGACAACACTTTGAGCTCACAGAAGATGAGGAGTATGAAACTCCAACAACAAATGGACCCACAGTTTCCCTGATGTTTTTTTTTTTTCAAATAATCTTATACAGACAGATTTTATGAAAATGAAGAAAATTCTGTGGCATTCATGATTTTTACAGATTCAGACACAAAACAGTCCATCATGAATCAGACAAGCAGAACTTGTGCAACTTCTGCTTGAGACCTAGAAAGAATGTATCAAGTTGAATTTGCTCTGCACCACAGTGAGGAGTCATTTGACAAGAACCTTCAATGTGTATTTTTAGACATTTGATTAATTTTAGCTCTGATAACCTTGAGACAAAACAGAGTCTATTTCTGGAACAAGTGAATAAAACACCTTTGAGCGGTTCCTTTTCCATATTTAGTCCAACAAGTCGACGTAAATCTGAATTCTCGTTCAAGGTTTTCGTAACAGTTACCTTTATTGCAAATGCCACAGTAGTTGTGAGTTCCCTCGCTGTGTTTCTTTAGGTGGTCCGTCATGTATGCGGCTCGCAGGAACTTCCCGCAAACTTTGCAGGGAATTTTGTCCTCGTGGCACGCCAGGTGCGACCGGAGGCGGTCTCTTGTCGCGAAGGAGGCGTTACAAATCTGAAGCGGACAGAGATGCGAACATAAACACTCACATGTCGCAGTTAAACTCAAAGGTTTTACAATAAGTGCTGATGGTTACCTGGCACTTGTGGGGTCTCTCTGTGGTGTGCACTTGTTTAATGTGTCCATTCAAGTGGTCAGGTCTGTAAGCAAAGTGCAAAAAATATGAAACTTGTGTGATTTTTACTGCAAAAACGGCATCAATTGTTGCAGATTACAATGACATCTACAATAAATGTTAAACACAATTTGCACAGGATTGTGTTTTCTCCACAGGAGCTGATGAATTTCTACACCCTAATTAAATTTATTGTAAACCGCAGATCGACTTCAAATACAACAAACAGGTCTCCTTAGTTACAGCAGGTTTACAATCTAAAAAGTAATCTTAAAACATAATTTGGAGATAAAATCCATGCTCTTCTCACAACTCGCAATTCATTTATGCTGGGATCAGTCAGTTGGCTCCAAAATTATGGAGCAGATTGCCATTAAATATTAGACAGGCATCCACTTTCCTGTGTTTGAGTCTCGTAAAAGCACTTATTTGCAGTGGCTTTTTGACACGGAGTCAGTTGCTTTGTTGTTGTTTCCGTTTTAATTTTACTGCAATCTTTCTAGTGAGTTTTATTCTGCTTTAGTTTTCTTTTATATTTCATTTATTTCTTGGCCTGATCTTTTTTTAGTACAGTACAGCACTTTGGTTAAACAAATGTTTTTGCTTTTTTTTTTTCTAAATGTGCTTCATAAATATTTGGAAAATGGATTTTAAAATAGGAGACTAGCTTACACTTCTGAATAAGATTAACTGCAGATCAAACAGGTGGGGAAAAAAAGGCAGCGATTCTAAATCTTTGTCCTCCTGGACCGCTGCCCTTCACATTTCAGATGCTTCTCTGCAAATTTAAATGATTGCATTACCTCCGCAGCGCAACCAAGTGCTGCAGAAGCCTGTTAATCACTAATTCACTTAAGTTAGGTGTTTGGCAGCAGGGAAACGGCTAAAACATGCAGAGCACTGGGTTCTAAGGACAACTGAGAAAAAAAAAATGAAAGAAGGCATCTTGGAGACAGAGACCTAAATGATTTTAAAACAGTTTTTTTTATACAGAGCTTGTGAAGGCATCCCTCAGTTAATGAAGAAATCCCTACAGCAGCTGGATTGGACTCTGCTTGATGTCATAAACAAGGGATGCAGGATTTTAGATCATATATTTTCTTTTGTTTATATAGTTTTAATGAAACCTCAGTTTTAATGCAGCGCTGCTCCTCCCCCACATGTTGTTGTGCACTGCTGGCAAACTGGCTGAAAGAATACTGCCATTCCATTCCTTTATTTATAACACACATTCAGAAATATCACCTAACACAAAATGTGGGCTTCATGCTACTATTTTTTACTTACAATTGTGTGTCAAACTATTCCATGTGGGGGCTTGTCAGTGACTGGAGTTGGGTTATTTTTAAAATTAATTTACAACACTTTACACGGCCCTGGTTCTTGGTTATATAAACATTCAATTCTCTAGGAACCAGCAGCAGCTGTTCCCACCGTGGGGTCCAACTCACCTGGAGAAACCCTTCCCACAGCTTTGGCACACATACGGTTTGCCAACCGAGCCATCGTGGGACCGAACATGGTACGACATCCGGTCCTTGCGCTTGAACCGCAGCCCGCACACGGGACACGCGTACGGCTTCTCCCCGGAGTGGGACAGCTTGTGTCGGTTCAGGTGATACACGTCCCGGAAAACTTTCCCGCAAATGTCACAACCCACATGCCGCCTGGTCCGCTCCCGCTTGCGGTTGTTGTCCAGCGCCAGTCCTCCGGGTAGCTGCACCCCGTTTTCCAGCAGCCCGGACTGCGATAGTAAAGACAGACCCCCCGGAGCTGACAGGCCGTCTCCGAGGCTGTGGACGCCCCCGGTGGAGGCTCCGTGTTGCGCTTCGTGGTTCTTTAACCGAGACGCTTCTGTGAAAGCTTTCCCGCAGGCCCCGCAGGGGAACAGCTGTCCGTTGTCCTTCTGGTTCATGTGATTAAAGTGGACAGCCTCTTTCTTCGGTCTCCCTCTTCCTCGTTTGGATCCAGGCGAGCCAGCGTCGTGATGAAACATGCTCCCCGTGATTTCCGCCGACGGGGACATGGAAAGTCCTTCGACAGGCTCCAGCATCGGCACCGACGACTCGCAGCCGTCCTCCAGCAGCACTGCTGGCGTGTCTCCGCTCTGGTCCAAATGCATCTGCATGCTGTTCACAAAGCCTTGGCCGTTCAACAATATACCCGTTCCGTTTACCAGCTCCGGCGGAGCCACGGGGAAACCCAGCTCCGTGGCCCCCGCGGCCTGGAAGAGGCTGGCCTCTCCTCCCCGGGTGGTTGGGACGAGGATTTGGACGTTGGACTGCTTGATGACCTCCTGACATATCTCGATGACGGACCGCATCAGCAGAAACTTGGCAGCCGTCATCAACTCCGGGAAGCACTCCAGCCGAACCACGATCCTGGAGGTGTAAGCGAAGTCCAGGATGTCTTTGAAAACTTTCGGGCTGATCGTGTGCATCTCCAGCTCCTTGGCGTCGCCCTCGCCCTCTGCCTGACGGCCGAACACCGACTCGAAGTACTCGCTGCAGGCGGCCAGCACCGCTTTGTGAGCGGGGAAGCTCTCCTCGCCGACGCGCAGGATCACGTCGCAGAACCTGCCTCCATCTTTCCTCTGAACGTTGAGGTTGTGTAGCATCTCCGCGCTGTGCTTGCTCACCTGGTAGGTGTACGAAGAGGTCCAAGACGGCTCCGCTACCTTCTCCATACCGAATTCATCAAACAACAACGGTCGTTGGCGTCGACCGACGGAGAACCGACAGATTACGCTTTTACGGTCTCGATCCACCGAGGCCAGCTAAGCTAGAAAAGCCCGAACCAGCCGCCCCTCCCGTCGCTTTAGCATCTACCGTTAAACGTTAGCAGCAGCAGGGGAAAAATGGCAGCCCCCCAGCTTCCTGTGAACTTTGGCCCTGCTTTCTTAAAGGGTGGGGGTGGCTCTTGTTTGGTTTATAAATGCTCGTGTAGTTTTATACTAGATAAAAAATGTTTTCATGTTTGCTGCGTTCAAGGTTGGTTGCTTCGAGGCGTTGCACCGCGGGGGATTTTTATGTTTTTTCAGGTTAAACATTAACACGCAGGTCTCTGTTCTTCCTGTGTGTTTTTTAAAGCACTTCCCCCAACCAAACTGACCCCCCTCCTTCTGTCTCTACAGACGCCTTCAAAATGAACACGGTACCCAATTAAAGCACATAGGAAAGATGGTGAAAATAAACATGCTCACATTTGCACTTAAATAGCAACATATTGTATGTTATAGAGTTTACATTTTAAGTTTATATTATACAAGTGGTTCCTGAAGGTTTGACATTAGTGTGGGACTTGGGATGATCTTAAAATTTAATTCGAAAATACTTTAATGCCAATGGGAAATTAAAGACAACTCGTTTTTCAAATAAATGAACATGCATTGTTGATCGTGGGCAGGACGGATCTCCTGTAGCGGACCTTGCGTCTCTGAAAACACTTTGTAAGCATGTTCATAACTGTTAAGAGAATAAAAAGAATAAAATGTGATTGAACTACTGTAATGCAGTCTATGCAATATATATATATATATATATATATATATATATATATAACCTAAGTGTTGAGTAATTTCCAATGTTTTCTCAAGTTCATCATGAATAGACCACAACGCCTCAAAAATGGCTTAGTGGCCCTTTGAGGCTGATATCATTGGTGCTGTGTCTATTCTTGAATTGATTTCAATCTGACCACAAGGTTTATTTTTGGAAAAAGTTCTGTTCAAGTTTTACCATTTCCTTTAATGGGCACTGCAGTAATCATAGGCATGGCTAGTGAACCTACAAAGTGTTACATGGCTTAAACGGGGCAGGGGTGAATTATTTTTCCATCATGGGCCAGGTTGGGTTTCAATAGCTTTTTATCCCCAAATAAAACAATTTGAAAACATCTCCTTGTATTTATTGTGATAATCTGATATAAATGTTTGATCTGAAAATATTAAACATAAGCATATGTGGTTAAATATAACCCGATACTGCTTGCCAGCTCTGTATAAATCAAATTTCCATTGCTGATACACACTTATATG
The DNA here is from genome assembly GCF_002775205.1 of Xiphophorus maculatus. NCBI lineage: Eukaryota > Metazoa > Chordata > Actinopteri > Cyprinodontiformes > Poeciliidae > Xiphophorus > Xiphophorus maculatus. The sequence goes on from NC_036462.1 coordinate 17,373,716, forward strand.
AAGTTCCCTTTATTCCCCCCAGCCCTCAACTGTATTACCAGTAATTCTAGTTCTCAAGTTTCAGTAACAAGATTTAAATCAGATTGCTGACAAGTGTTGACAAGTTTTAGATAACTGTTTAAAGCCCCATTTTCAAAAATGGTATTAAAATATTCCTGGCTGGAAAGGAGCTGATAGTGGATACCATTTAATGGCCCAAGCACACAATAAGCCAGTTTCAGAAGCAGAATTATTTCCAAGGTTTGAAAGGAAGGGCTTCTCCGCATCATGCAGCTTGCAGTGTCACAGCAAAGTACCATCTGTAATCCTCAGCTCAAGCTGAATAAACCAGTCAACTTCACTGTAGACAAATGCATGTTTGAACAGGATTTGAGCAAGTGCAATTCAAGCCCTTTGATTTGAAGTAAAGACTCAAGGGATTATCTGAAAATGTACAAACAGGTGCTTTAAGAACAAACCAGTATAAAAAAAAAAACATTTACAAGTTATTTTTACTCAAGTTTTTATTTATTAATTCTATTTGTGCTTCTTATAACTTAATAGCACAAACTGAATTCCAAACACCCTCAAATGACAGTGTGAGCAGTGTTGAATTCTTGTGACACTGGACTGGAGAATACAGTGGAAAAAATTAAAGGGAAACAGGGAGTGAGGGGGGCAAATCCAAATAAAGAAAACAAAAACAGAAAGGCACAGCCAGCTTGTTGCATCCTCCATCAGTGTCTTGATATACTTAATCTTTTCAGGGAAATAGCCACTAATGACACCTCAAAATATGATGGAGTGTGCACCAAGTAACTCACTTCTCCCCCAACAGTGGCCCTTTCTCATCGCAGGGGGAGGAGGTTAAGGTGGACACTAGAAAGGAATGCTACCAGATTCGTTTCCCAGTTCAAGTTCAACAACAGGTCTATTTCACACCTCCCAAGATCAGGAAGGAAAAAAAGAACCAAAAAAAAAACCAAAAAAAACTACAGCTATATACACAGAATAAGATTCTCTCATGGTCTGTACAATTGAGCTTTTACATTATTTACTAATAGAAAAAAAAAAAAAAAGAGCTGGCAAAATAAACCTCCACTCATCTGTTCAAACAAAACATTGTTACAATGTCCCACTATGCGCCATCTTTCAAATTAAAGTTCACATTGTCATGGTAAGCAGGAGGTGGCGATGGGCAGAGGGAAAACTCACTTTCCAGCTAATAATGCATTTTCATTATGGGTGGAACTCCAATTCATCCACACTGATTACTTTAGCCGGCATGGAGGGCAGTGGCTGCTCTAGCACGTCCGATCCAAACCACTTAGCCAGGCCCAGAGGGGGGCTGGCCCCATGTCGCTGGGAGCCGTTTGTCCGGTGGAGGCCTTGGTTCTGAGACAGAGCGCCTGGTATACCGGGATGCACTGCAACAAGGAGAAAAGGATTTGATGCTTTAGAGCTTCATGTTTTGCAGTCTTTCAGAAAACTGTAGCTCCAAAAACCAGAAATAGGGAATCTTGGACATGTTTTACCACATACGACTTCTTAACTTACTTGGTCTCTGCCCCTGAAGCTGCTGCTGCATGACCGCTAACTGCATAGGAGTATTTGCTCTGGGAGGTAGCAGTCCTGTTGCACTCAGTGGGTACAGCGGCTGTCCCAGCAGGGCCGGAGGTAAGCCTTGAAGTTGTGCAAGGTCAACATGTGGTGGAAACATACCTTGTGAGTACAAGCAAAAGCAGTTCATAAACATCAAGTCCAAAAGGGATTAAACAAAAATAAGACCTGTGTTGGGCCGGAAGAAACCACTAACCTGCTTGCATCAGGGCAGGTCCGAGCTGCTGGGGCGAGATCCCTTGTGCTAGCATTCTCTGAACCACGTTTGGGTGGAGCTGAGGAGGGGGGCGCACCATGGGCACATGGGACAGCAGTGGTACTGGGTAGATGGGACGAGGGAAGGATGAAGACGGACCTGGAGGTGCCATTGGAGTCATGTGGTGTCCGGTGGAACCAGGTCTCAGACGCTCCTGGTCTTTACTTTGCATGGTTTGATGACTGATCTTTGCTCCCACAGACTGTGAGATATTTCCGTCCACTGACCCCAGTAGGTGGCTTGGAGAACTACTGCCTGAAAGCACAGAAAAGCCCTCAGCATCACATCACTGTTAGTAGGACAAAGCGTAGGCAAGCAGCTGCTCTGTACCATCTTGTGAGTTTGTGGTCGCTTCCTCTTTAGTCTCTGGACGACTCGACTGTTCGTCCTTGCTTTTCTCTTTCGTTGCGTACATTTTACGGATCACAGATGTGGGTGTAAATGATGGGGATAGCTGCAATTAAAATGCATGGAATAAAGCAAAATTACGAGCACACACTTTTCATTGATTTAGAGGCAATTAAAAGAAAGAAAAAAAACATTTTTACAGAAACGTTTATGCTCACCATGCTAGTGACTGCGTTTCCTGGGGAGGTTCTTCCAGCAGGCTGAGGTCCAGGAGAGCGATTTACCCGTTGAGGCCTATTGATCATGCAGTCATAAATTGTATTTACAAATTAGGCAAATTCATTTTAATTTTGAACTACAATGCTCTCAGTCTTGACACCTTTATATTTGACCAAGGGAGATTTATATTCAGAGAGGCATATTGGTTTTCTTTTTAATAAGCTCTAGCTTAACAAGGGTCAACAATAAGGTGGGGGGCAGATGAAGAAGGTTATTCTTCCACTTTTAAGACTTTCTTCGTCTGATCTCCACCTTACCGTTGGACACCCAAGACAGGTTACGGTTCTGAAATGTGACAGGACCAGAGGAGAATGGGCTCATTGTATTTTTGGGTTTATTCTTCCTTAATCTTTGTGGATTTGTCTTTTGCCCTCAACACATTTGAAATGCTGTTCACCATTTGCAACAAATAATATAGTTCTGGGATCACACTTTGTGAGCTGCATTTCTCTGAAAAACCTTCCCTTTTTCTACATTTCAGAATCAGTTAGACTTTTTTAGTGGGCTAATAAGTGCATTTGCTACAGAGCAAAATATTTGAAAGGATTACCATCACATCAAGTAAAAAAAAAAAAAAAAAAACACCCTCAGTTAAATCACCTATTCAAGCTAAATTAAAATACTTGCCTGTTTCTAAAGGATCTGTCCTGCAGGTGTTTGTTGTAGCCTGACTGAAATGAAGGGTGGCCATGGAGAGCAAGGTCCTGCTGGAGAGTTAGGACTTCCAGATCAGCTTGATTTACAGGTAGTGAGAGCGCCCTCATCTGGGGAAACAAGTTATATAACTCAATCTTTAAAAAAAAAAAAACAAAGCTATCACACAATATGGAGGCTTTGTTGACAAAGTGACTTTGTAGTGAGGACATTCATATGGCAAAGGTTAAAGTGATTCTGATTTTATAAAACAGATCAATAAAAGCAAGTCAACTTTAATAAAAAGCCACAACCCTCCCACCCACCCCCCCAAAAAACAAATTCAAGTCCAAAATTAAAACCAAGATGATTGAAATACTACAATCAATGAAAGTCTTTTAAAGTTCTTAGAGAAACCTGTTCCACACCTCCTAGTATAAAGTGTTGCGTATAAATACATATCTATGAATCCCAAACTCCTGCCACCAGAACAACCAACCTGCTGCTGAGGACTGATGGACCTGTGGATGTCAAACTGTTCTGGTAGCAGAGACTGAGGACCAGCTGGAAATCCTTCAGAAAGTATTAAAAACAAAATTGTGTCCAGTTTAGTCAAAGAAAACCTTTAATAAAACCACAACAAGTAAGCTTGAATAATTATTTAGAACAGCAACCTTAGAAAGTACAAGTAATGTCCATCTGTCTTTTTAGACTTACCTGCAGCAGGTAGCATTCTGTTATTGAAATAGTCAGGTGAGGGGGCCCGCTGTGGAAAAAGAGGGGGTGAGGGGCCCTTGTGTAGTAAACCTTGTAGAGGGCCAGAAGTCACAGAGGGCTCAGAGTTTCCCAACAGACCGCCTAAAGGAGTCGGGGAGCTGCTACGAACACCAAGGAGCGCCTACAGAGAGATCCGAGTAATGTTACACTTTAGTTCAAGTGTAACATGTGTTAGACACATTGGTCAGTGGGCTAACACCCACTGACCAATGTGCTCTAGACCAAGACATGCATGATCAACCTTACAGGGAGGACTGCACACACACCTGAAATATGTTTTTCTGTTGCCGAGGAGGTACACGATCAGGGAGAGGCGCCACACTTGGATCTGAAGGTTGCTGCAACATACAAAGGATTTAAAGTTGTGTTGCCACATTTTCCCCTCAGTATGTAAAACAAATCACCACATCCATAGATCACACCTCAGTGGGCCTGTTTGAATATGGGAGGTCTAAGCAGCTACCATCAGATAAATGTGTAATATCTGAACATTTGAGATGAATTCTCACTTAAACTTCCCAAACAGAAGAACAGGCCCACAGAAATGAGTGAACACACGTGAAGTCGAGTCAACAGTCCCTTATGCAAGCTGCCAAAGCTTTTAAATTATATTTACTCAGAGTCATTTTTCCCATGGCCTTTGACATTACTCTTATTCGTTTTAAACTTAATCTCATGTTCAAAGCAACTTGCACAAAGAACTGCAGTGATGAAAATTACACAGAAGGTAACCTCCAGAATGGTTCAAATTTATGCCCACCATCTTTAAAAGCTTTCAGCAAAGTTCTCTGATTTTAGCTTGAAAGCAATTCTGAAGCTTCACTGGGTCAGGCTACATCTACTGCAAAACTAGTGTTAGACATGCAGTACGGAGCTGGTAGGAAACACAAGAGATGTACTTACATTGTTTGTGTTGGGTTTGGGGTGAGTTGGCAGAGTTCCACTTGCCTTCATGCTGCTGACCAGTTTATTAAAAGCAGACATGTCCGTGTCACGGGATCGCGGCCGGTTAACAGAGCCGCCGGTTAAAGCTTCCTCCAGATGCTCGGCCATGAAGGGCGTGCCGTTCCCCTTCTGTGGAGGAGACACCTTCTGCACGTGAGGCTCCGAGCCGAGCTTCATTCCCTTCATCTCCCCTTCAACTTCCTCCAGAGAGAGCACCACCCCCGAGTTAGCTGAGGACAGACAGGGAGGAAAACAAAAACAAACCTGGTTTAAAAATTTGAAAAATAAAAATAGACAGTTTCAACTATTGGTAACTATGAGGAAGTTCAAAGTAGTCTTGACTGAGTCTACATTTCAAAATTTAACTCTGTGCTAGAGGGTATGGGCCAGTATAAAACCCTTTTAGTTAGTTGTTAAAGCTGGAGGCTTCTTTTGGCTGTTTGGAGCAGAATAATTGCACCACCTACCTCCTCAGGGTTAAAGTTATGATGCTGAAAAAATACAAATGCTTTAAAATATGTTCAGCCACAGAAAGGAAAAGAAACCCAGCAACAGTTAAGATCCTGGGTCAACCAGACATGGTGCTTTTGAAGTTTTGGAAAGAAAAAAAAAAAACTGCAAATTTTCTCTAAATTTTAGAATTTCTCCTTTTTCAATTGGTAAATTGTTTTCTTATGTACACAGTACCTGCACTAAAATGCAAGTACTGCAGAATAAAAATAAAAATTAACACTTTATTGAATTTGCTATAACAAAAACTAATTAGAATCAGACCTTGTAAACTGGATTTAATCACCAAGACTAGCATCGCGATTAAAAAACTAGTACTGCAAAAAAATAAAATGAAGATTCTAGTTTTTATATTTACAGGTGAAATCATCATTTAAAAGAAAACAAGATTCAGTCACATGAGGCCACTATTTGGAAACCGGTTTTATTTTCAACAGTTCCATGTTTAGAAAGCACCGCCATGACACCTTGAACCAGGTGTAGTCATCATGCCAGGACACTATATGGCGCTGTGATTTTAGCACGTCATTGAAACGTGCATGTGCATTTCCTAGCTCCCATCACAGAAAACAGTGACTAGTCTCAGATAAACCAAGTACTCATCTAACACAAATATTCCTCATCAGACATTCTGTTAGACTGAACAGGATAAGTACACAGAGTACAACTTTATCCACCATTGTTTTTGCTGCCATCTGCCTGTGCAGAGAAAAAACCCTGTAGCTGTGTGTACATGTGTAATTTTACACCTCTGCAAAGGGTGATCACAGAAAATTTCACCAACACCTTGTTTCAAAGCACCAGATGGTGTCAGAGACGCCGATCGCTCTGATTGTTATGAGCGGTTGGATCACAACAAAAACGTTACGGCTTCACTGAAAACCAGCTCTGCGTAATCAGTGCCATCGTTTCTGCTCCAATATGCAGTCATGTGGGAGAGGTCAGAAAGTATTAAATACAGCTAATCTAACTCTGGCACATGGAAACATTTCAACAATTGAAAGCATACAATTTTGCAATTTGTATTTCTTTCAAACAGTGAGACCGAAGAATGCTCCGAGAGCCGTTACTTACTGCTTTCTCGTAGCCGTTCTTTGTTGACCGACAGCGTGGACAGAAGGGGCTTCAGGTCTATTTTGGCATTGTGCAGCAGCTCCAAGATGTCCACTTTTCCCTTGCCCTCTGATGACTGAATGGGTGTGAAGTATGACGCAGAGCCTTGGCTCGTAGATGAGCAGCGTGGATCAAGTCCTTTAAAGAGATGCAGTCCAGAACAAATTAGCTTCCTTTAGATGCAGACTGGTTCCAACATTTACTCTGATGGGTAAATTCAGTAAAACTATAGATCCACAATGAGAAACAACTGGTATCCAACATTTTTACTTTTGCAAATAAGGAGACATGGATGTAAACAGCACAAACAAAATGTATTCAACTTCCATTTGCTTTACCAATAATCTGGATGCAGCTCTCAGAACGGTCAAGTTTTATTTGTCAGCAGCTCATTACATTTACTCCACTAGGGGATTTGTTAATTAAAGATCATAACCACACAGTTAAAATAAACCAGACTGGGGTAATCGAATCACTTGCCTGCAAGTTTTTCCAGCTCCTCATGAGGGGTGGACCTCAAACTGCTGGACCGGCTGCCTGATGGGCTCAGGGTGTTAAAAAACTGACTGAAGCGGCTCGCTGACACGGGGCCTTCTCCCAAAACGTCCTCTATCATCTGAAGACAGAAATAGGAAGCCTTTCATGCAGAGAAAAGACGACACTAAAGAGTGCAAAACAAAATGTGAAACTTACGTTTAGTATGTTTTCCATCAAGCTAGCAGCAAAAGTGCCAGGATACGGGGCAGGCACTGTCACTGAATGAACTGCTTAGCAGTTGATTTTATTGCTACAGAGCAGCTTTAATTTAAAACATGTTCTAACAGAGGTATGATGGGCATAAATTTGGAATGGTGACACCTTTAAAGCCTCATTAACTGCATGCAACAGCCCAAAAATCACCATTTAGTGAGTCACCATAGATAAGCTCAAGGTCAGTGAGATCAAGCCAGTGCAGCAGATGTAATCTTGGGCTGACACATTTGATGCTTTAAAAACAACACAAAAAAAAATTCTTTGACTGGAATATCGACATATGAGGCAATTGAAGCAAAACTGCCACAAGTGTCAAACGACAGATTCTGGCTTGAAAAACCTCGACTTAAAAATACTGCAGAACAGGAAACCGGATCCAGTAAGATGACTGCAGAAACACCCCTCATGTGACATCATTACCTTGATAACAAGAGCAGTGGCCCCCAGTACTTACAGACGCCAGTGCCGGCATGGTTTTCTCCAAGTTGAAAAATTCGTTGAAGTCAAAGTCTCCAGCTGACGGGTCTGGAAGATCTGGATGGGGAACTTCTTGATCAGCCTGCAAAGCCACATTTTGCTCCTCGGCTAGTTCACCATTGCATTCCACTGCTGCACGCAAAAACATTTGACAAGACAGTCAGACCATGCCGTAGTTTCCCCATGTGGTGTTAAAATTCAAGAAGGAAGGGCTTGACGTGCCTTCCTTCACAGAGTCCGTTCGCTTCCTTGATCGCTTTGTTTTGCGTCTGTCCTCCTCCAGAATTTTGTCGTCAAATCCGATTAGTTCAATGGTCTCCGACTGGCTGGTGGGACCGGCTGAGAACCACTCCGGCTCCTCCTCCGCATACGAGTCGTTTCTTCTTCTTTCACTGAACACACGCTTGTCACCATATTCCCTCTGCAAGACATAACGCATGCAGAATCACAAGGTTCTCACAAGTTAGTCAAGCAAATAACCAGGCAAAAAAACAAAAACAATACTTCTGAGTAAATAGACAATTATGAACTGTGCGCCTTAATCATACCTGTGGGTAAAAATGCAAGTCAGATAGATTGAAATGAAGGAAGAAGAACCACAAACCCTGAATCTTTTATCTTTGAAGTCTCTTTCCCGCTCCCTCTCCTTCTCTGGACGAGCTTCTCTCTCAAAGACTCGAGCAGGGATGATGCGCCCACTGCCGATTCTGCGAGCGACTCCGAGGCGGAGTGTCTCGTTTTCCTTATTTTCCAGCGGGCTTATTGGGCGCCGGGTGTTTGATGCGGGTATCGCGTTGCCTTGACAACCACCACCAAAGCTTCGTCGCTGTGGGCTCAGTACAACGTCCAGGTCGTCCTCCTTTAACCGCTCACGGGGATCTAAATTAATTAAAAAAAAAAAAAAAAAAAGAGAGAGAACATACTCCAAGTTAATATAGATTTTAATACAAATACAATATTCACATTGAAGTACAAGTGGTTAACAACCTTAAACCTTAACCTTTTTAAAGGCTAAACAGATTTTCATCAATGCAATCCAGATTGACTAAACTGTGATTCTATTGTACAAAAATATGAAATATTATTAAATAAACTAGCTTTAAAAATCTGTGCATGTTTAAAACCAAAGAAAGATGATAAGACCCGAGACTTTAGAAACTCTAATGATACACCAATTAGTCAAATAAGGCATTTATGTACCTGGGATTCTGCGTTTCAAATGAACTCTGTCATCCATGTAGTCCTTCTTAAAGCCTTCGATTGGGGAGTTTCTCTCTGAGGTCGGGTACAGGGAGGCATGCCATTTCTCTGGGTCCCAGACACCATCACTGGATCAACAAACAATTAGAACATAAAAAGGTGACGGACTGAAAGCCAACGTTAGCAAAAATATTGGAAAACCCATTTTAATGACGTCTGCACGTAAATGTAGATGGCTTAGGTTTAATTCAAATTCAGCACAAACAAAAAACAACAAAAAAACCCATGGCAATAAAGTATGAGACATGTTAAGTTTGATCAAATTTTAATTCAAAGTCAAACCGGAAATGCATGATTACACAGAACTTTCAAATTACTGTTAAACATTTTAGATCAATAAAAATGTTACTTTGTGAAACAAAAACAAAACAAAACAAACAAAAAAAAAAAGAGTAAAATTAGTGACTTTTAGTTTGCAGGTCAATTTTAAAAGATCTGTCAAGTGGACTAAATTAGGATAGGCCATGACTTGTGAATTCATATAAGAGTTGTTCTCAAATGATGTCTGAATTATTCAGGAGAAAGCTCAAACAGCATTAAGATGCACATCTCAGAAATAATATGTATATATATTTTTTTATTTTAGACTTTGGATGAAGTCTGCATATAGAAGAACAACTAAAAGGAAATTTTCAAAAAAAAAAAATCTGGCTTCTGAAGAAAAACAGGAATGCAGGTGTTTCATAGAAGAGCCTCTGGGCTTGATTTGAAAAAAGCCATCACGTGTACACTTTTGACTTGATAACACTTCACCGTAATCATTTAATAATAATCTTTAAAAAACCCTCAACAAATTGTATATATTGCACAGTTACAGCCATTTCTTAAATCCAAATGTTATTTTTAAGCCATCTCCATTTATATCATTGAATTAATATTTTCAAAAAAGTAGTCAAGACACTGCAGTGCAACTAATGTTTTATAATTGAAGTAGCAATTTTGTTTCCCTTGTGAAGCCATAATTTAAAAACAAAAATAGGCTGAAGAACAAGCCTATTTAAAGCATGGTATGTGTCTGTACAGCTTTGTTTCCTGGCCTTGAGAACCATTTGTGAGTGAAGGACAGTCATCCATGAGACGGTGAATAATAAAGCAGTTTGAAAGTAAAAGTTTGGATCATTGCTGATGAACCAAAATCAAAAGTATTCCACAAGGCTACAAACTAAGTAGTCCAGATAAAAGCCATGCTGAATGTAATCACAGTCCTTGTCAAGAATCAGTGCTGAAGTCTTAAAATGAAACTACTGAAATTAAGGTTTGCAGGTAAACAAAAACAAAAAACAACCACCAAAAATAATAATTTGTCTGGGTTTCTGTAAGTGCACAATTAAATGTTCATACTTGTCGTATTTTTCAGAGAGACATTCAGGCCGCTCGTTGGAAATCGGTAGTTCTTTTATATCCAGAAGTTCTTCCTGAAAAAGAAGAACAGTTCAGTTGTTTTAAAGTAGATCTTTGCATGATACAGTCTTTGGACTGGCAGCGGACCCGTGCGTCACCTTGGTATATCTAAACGGAGTGGTGGCTCCTGGCTTTAGCTTGGGCTGGTCCACAGCTGTGTCATCATTCTTCTGCTGCGCACTGGCATCTTTCTCCATGATGGAAGGCAGACAGAGTCACACTGCTCTAAGTCCAAGAAGGTTCTGCTGGAAGACAGTTACCAACATCAACAAAGTCCTGTTACAATTAGCAGGTATGCTGCCTCCATTGACTCTACAGGACCCATTGTAGTTTCAACTGCTGGATTTGGAATGATTACTCAACTGGCACATTAACAAAAGCAGGATATTTTTAATGCACACTTTAATTGTCACATTTTCTATTCTGATTAAAACTATTGGAAGTTTTAATCTTTAAGAGTTAGCCTAATGTGTGAAGCAAAACAGAAGTCCCTCCTAAATGAACATTGATTCTGAGTATACTGTGTGCAAAAATAATAAAGTAGTTATTATTTTGGCCATACCTAAACAAAGATTGCTCCACAATCACACTACATGCGAGTCTCAAAACCCATACAGTTTGGTAAACTGTTAAAGTTAAAACATTAAAAACTATAAAAGATTCAGAATGACATGGCTGGCTTTGAAAAGAGATTCCAGTTGTTTAAGGACTCCTTCAGTGCTCTCCACTACTATTTTTAAAGCTAAAAATAAAATTTGCTTCACAAACACACTTGACCTTTTGGTTGAGAAAATGATTATTAGAAGTCCTTCAGGTGATTTATATTTATCCCAACTACAGAAAACATCTGCTGAATATCATTTTTGGATTGCAATTTCACAAGTTTGAGCGTAAACTGAGGGATAAATTCTCCTGCCTCCCACATGCAACAGAAATGAAAGTTCAATCAGTAGAATGTGTGAAGGTTAATGACTTTTTTTTTGAGACCATCACCAATTCAAGTGCAAGTTATGGTACACTCTGAAGCAGTGTGCAAAAAAGACTCAGTATTCATTGTGCTGGTAGAAAGTGTTCATCTTTCACACAGACCACCACAGCAGTTAAATCAATCTTTTAAGTTGGTTTTATTCCGGATGCCTTGGCATGGTGATCTCTTTCAAGGACAGGAAGAAATTAATGGAAACTGAAACGGTCAGTAAATCTGACTGGTGAATCTCGTCTCAACTCGCACAGCTGAAAATGAGCCCCATCTTAAGTGCTGACCATCAATTCCCTCCACTGGGAATTTCACTCTCTTTCCTCTAGACCACAAATCAGTAACTTTGCCATCTAAGCACAGCCATCTTTGTACTCTTCCTGGATTAAGTTTGTCAGAAGCCACAAAACCTTTATTCAGTAAAGGTTTACTGAATAAAGTAAACTAATTACTGCTGGTACTTGTGACCAGCAGTAATTAGAATTTTTTTCCAAGACAAAAATTGATTGCGACCAGTATATTAAAGTTGTTTGAATTCATATTAGTTTTGGTGTTTTGTAGCTTGTAGGTGTTCTCTTTAAAACTATTGTCTATTAGAACCATCACAATAATTATAGAAACCACAGAATGCATTTCCCCTCAAGTTCATTCAACATTTTGGTCTTCTAAGGCCAACAGCAAAGCCTGCAGAGCCACCAGCAAGTCTAGCAGCACAGACTTGCTGGTGCCACATCTGTATAAAGTAGGGAATAATGGACATAGTGCTTTTGTTTAATTCACTGTCTCAATTTAACCTAGGCAATTTTTTGTCCCTATATTAACTTCATGCAGCATTTATTTCTCCATGTTTGATGCAATTAACTGTTCTTTTAGAGATCCACTAATTACCCTCGTATTTATTTCAAAATCCTGCAATTTATTTTCTAGTCAACAGACAAAATCCTGGCACAATTTGAAATATTTACTACAACTTTGACCATTACTTCTCATAAGTTTCTGTCAGCAGGCAATTGTGAACTAACAAAGTATTCAAAAAGTCACTTGGAAGAAAAACACTTGGACACTTCTAAATTATTTAGATTCATCTACCGTCAGTGAAACCTGCGTGGCGACCACTTTTGTTGTTGATGATTGCTAATTAATGAGTAAATTGACAACAGCCAGCGCCGAGTGCCAGCGCAATCACCAGAAACGGGAAAAAAAAGCTGGGGATAATTACCAACCTGTAACGTCTGGACATTACAATAAACTGTTTAAGAAATTTCATCGAATAACCAAAAATAAACCCCATCTTAAAAAAACCCCTCTAAATAACAATAACCAGGAATTAGCACCCAAATAGGCTGGCCAAGTTTAACTGACGCTACACATGTAGTTTCTATTTAATGCAGATGGGAGTAGAAGAAAATACACAAGGAGATAAATATTTATAAAAGAAAAACACTTACTGGGTTTAAATGATGCGTGGATCGCTGGCTGCTCACGTTAGTAAACTGGCTAACCAACTAGCCGGGGATAAAACCCACCCAGCGAGGACCAAATCAAGCCGGTCGGGCTATTCCGGTGGTTTTAGTCAACACACACTTCTGCAGGGGATGATTTAACGAAATAACACCGATTCAAATAAGAAAAGAATTCACACGGAAACTATTCAGTCTCTAATTATTGTCTGTCTCTTTCTCTGTTTTCGAAGTCGTAGCAGCAATTTTCCTACAATCACCGCTTTAAGAAGGTCCTGGGAGAGATTACATGTTGTCCGTCGCGCCTGTATAGAATTCGAGATAGTACTGTTTTAGCCTGCTTGAACTAAATTATTTTTGCACATTTTTACCTGAAATATATCAGTAAATATTTCCATTGAGTATGGTTCAAAGTAAATTCAGTCAATAATGATGTAGCTTACAATAATTGTGAACCACGCTACAGGCAATATGTTGGACGTCTAAAGAGTTCGCTTGATTTCTTTGCCTTTGGGATCTAGTTTGTAAACGTCAAGATTTGGTTAAATTCCTACTAAATTATTCTACAAAAATTACAAATAAATTAAGACATAGATTGTGATTTGTGGAATTAGTTTTTCTATCGCTAAATTTAAAAAAGGCGTAATTTGAAAGCGTCTATTGTCTTCTTGATCACCTTAACTCCTGTTTATTTTGAAGTCTAATTAATTCATTCAGATCAGATCACGCAAAAAGAAGAAATATAGAAAAATACTTTTTTTTCTTACCTAAAATCCAGTTCAAAATCACTATCATGTCAATGAAACATTATACGTGCTATGAAATTCTTGGATTTGGTCCCTTAAAATAGGTAATATTTTAACATTTATAAATTTACAGTCTATATAAATGCATAAGTACTATAAAAGAGCATTTATAATTAAAAACAGAATTACATAAACATAAACAGCAGCAATGCTGTAGAGAAAGAATGGATAGATAAAGGCTAAAATATTATTAAAGACCCTGCACTAAAAAGTACTTGAACTAAAAAAAATGTTGTGGGCGGTCAACGACGAACTACCACTAAAGACAGAATTGCAAACCCCGCCTTCTCGGACTGTTGTATTGAAAAATTCAGCTTCTCCTTGATGCCGAAGACCCTCTAATTTTCTTCCTGATTTTCCCCTGAATTAAATTAATATGCTGCTACACTTCATAACGATTTGAGGTCAAAGTTTCCTCAGTTCTCTGTTATTACTAACTTTCACAGACTGATTAACGCTTCTAAAACGTCAGCTGTTTCCAAAGCGAAGCATCGGCGTTGCCGTTGACAACTGGTTCCAGTGGATCAGCATCATTTACTCGCCGGGGTAGTGTGGCGTACCACTCCTCCACAATGATATAAAAATATCAAAAACAAATTCTTTAATTAATTCAAATACTTAAATAAATAAATATGACATTAACTTTACTAGGACTTAGCTTTATCATTCTAAGTCTGAAACCTTTAAGCTATTTATCTTTTTCAGTTTCCTGAACAACTTAAAGTAGATATTTTAATTTTTCTTTAATACTTCAAATACTGAAGAAACTTTACAATATCTGTAATTTTTATTCATTAATCCTAGAATATTCCAGCTATACTGGATTTGATGACACTATATATCAGAGAAATATTGTGATATGTCTGAAACTCTGCGCACTAAGGCCATCTGCTCTTGCGGTACATAAAAAAGGAGCAGACCCACCGATTCTGGGCAGGTCACGTGACCAGAAAAAACCAAATGCGCGGCAGTTGGTCTAAATAAATCTTTTCAAGGATGGAGTAAATAATGATGTCGGTATTACAAGTCTGAGTTCAAATAATGCAAGGCGATTCCGTCCAAAACTCAGACCGGGTAAGACTGCGACCCTTCAGGTCTGAGAGTGAATCTAGACAGCTGCGCAGAGTTCAGACCAGGAAGGTTCCTTACAGAGTGGGATACAACTGGAACAAGGGAGGGAGACTCAAGGAGCTCAGGATAAGGTGCCCAGACAATGTATTTACCATATTTTAGATTAGTAATAATACTGGCATATAATATGAACTCTAACCCCGCAAACATCTCCTAGACACTTGGCGAGAAAATTCCTGAAGATATGGATACACAACACCTTTGGTCGAGTTCTGCCCCTGCAAGCCAGGTAACATCGGACACACATTGTAGCTACAATTCAGAATTAATTGAAAACCAAATGAGCACGGTTATAATTATTTCCACTTTGTTATAGCCTCCTTGCCACTTTTAAAGCCCTGCATGAGTCTGAGGAGTGTTAAATTATGCAAAAATATGGTTTGGTACAGGTCCCACTACAGTAGAGGCCTCCTGAGACGAGCCTTTGAAACATGGAGGGACGACTGGTGGACATCCAGGAGGGAATGGAGTCTTCTAATGAGAGCAGAGTGCCACTACAGGTCAGTCTCAAGGCATTATGATGGACTGTTTGTTCTTTTTTTTTCTGTAGTAGCTGCCTGTCTATATTGACATTCTGCCATTCGAGTAAAACTCATTGAGAAGTTGAAAAGTTTTCTTCTGTCCTCTGTGTTTAAGAAAGACAGACCAGGAGAAATGAGACAAATATACAGTGTTGTAAAAAGTATTTCTTCTTTTACAGATTTTCTGCAACTTTTCTGACTTAATGCGTAAAATAATCTGAACCTTTCAAGTGTGACAAAAAAGGAAAACCAGAATAGCTAGTGACCATGCGATGTGCTGTTCACTTTGCAGCAATCCCTAAAAGCAAGCATGCATGCGGCGACAGTGGAGAGGAAAAAAATCTCCCCTTTAACAGGAGGAAACCTTCAGTAGAACCTGACTTGTGTCCATCTGCGTTGGCAGATTGGGGGCTTGAGAAGACAGAGTAGATGTACAAAAACAAAATGTAGGAGTAATTTCTTTGTTAATGAAAAGCAAAACGTTAACAACAGAAGAGAGCATTTAGTTTTTGGCAGCATTATCTCAGCTGATGTCCTCCTCCAGGAAGGTGCAAAAGCCAAACAGAATGCCAGACCAGGTGTAGCTTCTATGGAGAGAGCAAAAGAGAAGTTGAGAAATCTCACATGTATTATGACTGGATGTTGCTTACACTTCATAATGACAGAAGTTGATTCAATGGGCTGGTTATCATCAAAAAACTGCATGGCCCAGGGAGATGTTGAAGATGTCTGTGTGAACATTGTTGATATCCTTGATGCAGTCTAGATTATGTGCTGCTAATGATCTTTGTGTCTTTAGGTATTATCTGTTTAACCTGGCATTTTATGGGTGGAGAAATTTTACATCTCTGCAGAGACAGAAAAAGACTAAATTACAACATGCACAATCATTAGGTAAGATCTAACATGAGTAATAAGCATAATAATAATTATTTACAGATCAAAGATGTGGTTTTAAGAACTCTGCTTCCTTGAACAGCTAATAGGCGACTGGCCCGATTGGCTTTGGACAGATGGAAGGTTTTCATTGAGATCAGGAGAGGACATTGGATGATGCTTGAATCCTTCCTTGAGCAGAAGAGGCTTTCGGATTTGCAGTAAGTTTCTTTTTTTTTTTTAGCATTTACTGGTATCATGTCAAACTGGAATGCTTTCCATGTGCGTGACATTGACACTGCAGAGTTTTGCAGCTCAGTGTGGAATCTGTGGCAGTCAAGGCTGCAGAAGCAGCAGCACCTTAAGGTGTTAGAGGATCAAGCAAAAAATAAAAGGGCGCTGAGCTTACAGAGCAAGGTAGACGCACAGTCTGCTGAGCTACAGTCTTTGACTTTTTTAGATTAATTGTGAATTTATAACAATTGTGTATTTTTTCTTGTGAAAAGGCTTGGAGTCTCTGGAAAGAGACACATAGAACTGCTTCTTACCAGAAAGAAGAAGAATCTAAAGCAGCTCTCTATTTCATTGTCCGCCTTAAAACAAGAGCATTTTGTCGGTGGATGAGTTTCGCCTCCCATCAAAAGACCAAGAAAGACACACAAGGTTCTGATGTTTTCCCTTCCTTCAACTATCATCTGTTCCACTGAATGTAAAGGACCTGGTTTCAGGTTGCAGGGTTACTCTGCGTGTTTTTCTTGTAGCCGTGGCTCAGCGCGCCTGTCGTCTCCGCCTGGTCAGGAAGTATTGGAGGGAATGGAGAAAGGCTCTGAATCGCAAACAGAATGAAGAGAGGCGATTGCAAGTTGCAAACCGCTTGGCTGTTCAGAGCACTCGACGCAGAGCGCTGGTGCACTGGAAAGCCTGTATCCTGAACTGTACACAAAACTGTAACAAAGAGACACAAACACTCACATTACAGACATTCATACCCCTTAAACCGAGTGGCATCCTACAGACCAACACAGGATAGTTCATAAATGTGATGTGGAAAAATAAGGATATGTGATTTTCATATTTTTGTGAGTGATATACATTTGCATTCCATATCCTTTACTTTAATACTCCTAAATAAAAAAAATCCAGTGCAACAAATGTCAATAAGTATTTGCAAATAAATAACAATTGCTTCCAGAAGTCTCCAAATTAGTAGATACAATCCATCTGTGTGCAATTTAACCTCAGTATAAATGCAGTTGTTCCATGAAAGTATCAAAGATTCATTACGGAACATTAGTGAACAAACGTCATCAGGAAGATCAAGGAACACAACAGGCAGGTCAGGGAGGAAGTTGTACAGGAGTTTAAAGGAGAGTTAGGCCAAAAAAATAAAACTAATTTTGAACTCGAACAGAGAGTGCGAGGGAATGAAATATTCCTTAAGCCCCCGCATCTCAAAACCTAACCTGGCGTTGCTGGGTGGCGATAAATACAGCATCATTCCGGAAGAAAATCTGTTAGAGGCTTCAAAAGGCTTGAGGCTGGTGTGGAGGTTGACCTTCAAGCAGGACAACAACCCTAAACATACAGCCAGAGCTACCTGGCTGTAAGTATGCTCTGATCTGGTTTAGATCAGAGCATATCCATGTATTAAATTGACTTAGTGAAAGTCCAGACTTTGATCCAAATGAGAATCTATTGAAAGAAAGTTTCTGTTCACAGATGATACTTTATAGAACAGCTAACATTTCAGCCTCTAGATGTGCATATCTGGAAGAGGCAAAACCCAACAGACTTGTAATCGCAGTGAAATCACGTTGTTACCTCAGGGAAGCTGAATACAAATGCGCACCACCCTTTTCAGTTTATTATTTGTAAACAATGTTGGAAACCATGCCTCATTGTCTGTACAATTCCCAGTTATGTACTTGTCTGTCTGGTTGTTTGTGGGTCTATCAGGAGAAGGTTAGGGGTGTGGTGTATGGTGGACTTGTTGAAAGAATGCATCCCGTTTTGACAGTCCTCTGTTCAACTGTTTGGCTCTTGAGCTGTGATGTAGATGTTCAGCTGTGCAGAGAAGAAGCGGACAGGAACCAGACAGCATGTCAGCATTTCCAGAATCATTTACTGGTAAGAAATGAACAAATGGATCGAGCACCAGCTGGCAGAGAGCAGTCGGTTCTTGATCACTTTGTGTTTGCAGCACGCTGGACTGCAGGGGCTCTCTCTGAACGTTAGCTGGAACAAAGCGCACCGACTGAACAACAACATGGCCGTCCAGCACCGTCAGCAAACAGTAATCGACGCGGTCATCACCTTACAGGCAGTTCCGCTTTCTTTCAGTGAAAACATCAAAACATCAGCTGCTCTTTGGTAGATGCTGGCTAAGTACTGGAGGCTGTGGACGGATCGGCTGGAGGAGGTTGAAGATCGGAGATTTCAGCCCCTAATCGAAAAGGCGCTGAATATTTGCAGGTTCACCTTTACATTTTATAGCCACCTTCCCAGGAATAAAGGAAGGGAAAAACAAATCAAACATTTTTGAACTGTCTATCATGTTGCAGGGTTTCTGTGCTGAGACGTTGTTTCCACCACTGGAGAGAAACGCTTGCTGAACAGATTCATATGCAGGTATTTTCAATGATTTTTAGCTCATTTAGAAACTAAAATATTTTAGTTTCTATTTTGGAAACTTTTAGTTTCTATTTTAATAAAATAGAAACTTAAAGTCCTATTCCAGCTGAGAAAAAAAAATACATCAAGGTACAGTTTATTTTCTGTTATGACTGAATAAGACTATCACTAAAGCACACATATACTGTCCATAACAACATTATACCATTCATCACAGATTAATTCAAGAAGAAAAATATATATATTTTACCTACTTTCTCGTTTGAAAATGTCAAATTTGTCATTTTTAATTCATTTCTCTACAGGAAGTGGAGCGTCGCGCAGATGTTTGGTTTGCTGAGCGGACCTTACCCCGATGTTTCCAGTCTTGGGTGGAGTTCACTCTGCAGGGACAGCTGCGAGAACAGAGAAGATTCAAAGCCGAAGCCTTTAATCGGTGATTTTTTTTTTTTTTTTTTTTTTTTTTATTCATTTCATTCAATACAAATAAAAAAATTTTTAATACAAAGAAAAAAATAAAATAATTTAAAAAAAATGAAATGAAAGGTAGCAGAAAGAAGAAAATAATCTTATAATATCTGCCCCTTTTTCTCAACTATGGATCAAAACAACAAAAAAACAAACAAACAAACAAAAAAAAAAAAAACTAAAATTTTTTTGATTTGTCTTATGTGACAAAAAAAGAAAGCAAAGGGAGAACAAAGAAACAAGGTCAATCATCAATCTCAACTGAACAATACTATACTTTGGCTGTTTTTGACCTTCTTGAATGCAGGCCTGTCTATATCTTCTCCCGTGTGACTTGTTTTTGTTTCTGGATTTTCAGGAAGCGTCAGTTCGCCTGGGTGTTTCACATCTGGTGGGGACGGTCAGAGAAGCACAAGGAGGAGAAGCTCTCTGAGCGGATGGTACGCAGCTGCAGATGGAAGCAAGCTTAGTGTTGATTCAGACAGACTGCTGTGCTCCAGACACGTTGCCGTGTGTTTTCAGGCGGTTCTCCACGACGAGCAGCGCTGTGTGCAGGGAGCCTGGCTGCGGTGGAGAGGACGCACACAGCAGCGGATCAGAGAGGCAGAGAAACGGGAAGCTTCAGAACGTCTGCACACTCAAAGGCTTCTGCACAACACTCTGGTACAGTGGAGGGGCTACAGCTCTGAGATACGAGACAGGTGGTGATAATCTGAGATGACTGATCTGTCTGAGCTGCTGTGTTTTCATTGTTAATGGTGAACTGATCTATTTGTGTCAGGAGAATCAGAGAGCTGCAGGCCTGTCTTCAGGGGGATTCATGCAGTCTGCGATGGGCTGTAGAGAAATGGAAGAAGGTAGTTATCGCCTGGACACAGAACACTGACACAGTCTGTGGATAAAAAAATAACACAGCGGCTATTTAGGGCTGAAGCAATTAATTGGATTAATGATGAATAATGAGTTATTAAAATAATTGCCAATTAATTTAACAACCTAATTGTTTACTGGAGCTTACAGACTCAAAATTATGACAATTTGATCAAAATGTAATAGCCTCAGACCAGCAATAAATCCAGAACTATGCAAGAATATATACATTTTGCATTTAAGATGAAAAACCTTCTTTGTCCATAAATATGTTCCACCCAGAGCTCCTCAAGTGACATAGTTTTAGCTGTATCTGGCTAAACTTCTGTAAAAAACAAACAAAACAAAAGAATTTTGCTATCCAATTATTGATCGAAAACAGTGTAGAACAGCCCTACACTGTATTGATGTTAAGCAAAAGCAGAAAGTGCTGAGCTTTTCACATGCTGATTTTTTTTTTTTAGCTGAATATGCATCTTCTACTACAAATGATCAAGCAAACACTAATGGAATACAATGATATTGAATTTTATGTAGTAAAATGTTTATTTTGTTATTTAAAAGACATTGAATTATTGGCATTTTCTTAGATATTTCTAACATTGCATAAAATAAGATTAGCGTTACATAAATATTTGCAGAATGTGGAGATTTTTTTTATTCAATCACTCAAATAATGGTCAGAATAATCGATAGAACATTGCTGAAATAATTGTTACCTGCAGCCCTACTGTTATTTTCTGGTCGGTATCTCTGCAGGTTTTTAGCATGACGGTGATGAGTGTTTTTGTCATCAGTTTGTTCAGAAGCGGCGAGTGAAGAAAAGCAGGCTGAAGGAGATTCAAGGCCACCATGAAGCTAAACTTCTCAAACAAAGCTTTGTGGCCTTAGAGGTAGTTAATCATTAGTGTGTAGAAATTAAACCAAGAGAAGGTGACTAAAGAGGATGTTTAGAGCCACTGCTGTGTTCACAGAATCATCGCTTTGAGATGTCTCTGATGTGTGAACATGCAAAGGAGCTTCAACAGCAGCGAACACAGATTTTCCTCAGGTACCTTAACTCCAAATGTTCACACTCTTCTACTCGTTTCACTTTTATGGATTTTATTGCCAATTCCTCTAAACAAATCGCTGAATGTCTCTGAGATCAGATGGAGCGATCCAAGAAATTTTCAAGTCACAGATTCTTTATTAAATTTAGGTCTTTGCTTTGAGTAGGCTATTCTAATGCAGGGCCTGGTGGCCTTTAGGACTGAAGGTTATTAACCAGGACTTTGTAGAACTGCATGCTGAGGACTGGAATATGACTAAATATGAACCTGCAATTTTATTGTCTTTTAAGATTGAAGTGTTGAGTTTAAGATTTGCTGCTTTGAAATCACAAACATATTTCAGCCTCACAGCGTTGAGTCATATGTCCTCAGGAAATCTCTAACAGCATGGAGGGAGAAAGCAGAGCTGCTGGCTGAGGTTCGACTCGCAGAGCAACAAGCCCAGGAGCATTTCCAACAATCCGTTCAGCAGAAGGTTTGATCTTTGTCCTTTAATTTTAAAATGCAGTATAGTTATTTTCTTATCCTTTGCTCTCTTTGTTTCTAAATCTGTCCAGGTTTTTCATGCTTGGAGAGAAGTAACGAGGCGTTCACTGTTGAAGCGCCACCAGCAGAGGGAGATGCTCAGGCAGGCTCAGAAAACAGTCAATGAAGGTATTGAATATGGACGGAACATCATAGTTTCAACTTAGTTCAAGTTTTATCTGGACATACTTAAAGCTTGTCATGTGAACATATTCTTTGTTTAAAAATAATTTTGTAAAACCTAAAATTTTAGATAAAATAAAAATGCTTCTCTAATAATTTTTCAGCTTTTCTTAATACCTGATAAAGACGCTAAAGGACATCCATTTGAGAAGTTGGACGCTAACATGTTTCTCTAAGTTTAAAAAATAAGTAATTTAAATAAGGACATATGAGTAACTGTATGTTCCAGGTTTCGACCTGATGAGAAGCAAAAAAATTTTCCTTTTGTGTTTCAAATAGAAAATAGACGTTGTTTAGAAAAAAAATCTCAGGGTAAAATAATAAGATCAAAAAGTATTTCAGATTTTTAGCAAAGTGTGAATCAGAACAGTGGCACTGTTCTTTAACTGCATTTGTAAAGCGGTTAAAGGGTAAAGTTCAAGGGGTGTAAATATTTTTGGAAACTCTAGCTGCACTTTTTAAAATGATTATTTCAATAAACACCCTCACACACTTATAAACCGTGCTGATTAATGCAATAAAATATCATTTGGTTTATCCGTCAAGACTCAATTTTGAAAATGTCACGTTTGCAGATTTGTCTGCTTGGTGGTTGGGATGTAATTAACTCATTCAGTCAGAACTTTATGAGAACACTGCAGTGGAACTGACCTGATTTCTGTACCTAATACTGGTACAGTTCTTAAAACAAAAGCAGCAATCTAATGGCCACAAACAGCATTTTCATGTGAGAACCAACTTTTGTCCTTTCAGCAATCAGCCACATTTCCCCACAGTTCTCATACTGTGCACAACACAATGTGTCTTCCACTCCGTATTGACTGTAATTCAAAAAAGCAGTGGAAAGGTTCAGAGCACAATTTATAGTATTTTTTTTCACAGAGCCACTGCCGACCTTTCTTGATGTTGTATAATGCAAAATCTGCTGTATTGGGCACTTTTCTCCAGATTCACCATTACATACTTGTAGAGTGTTGGTTGTTTTGTACCTTTTTATGGAAATGAGCCTTCTGCTTTGGGATGTTTCAAACTGATGAAGCATCAGTTTATATCCAGTGTTAAAACTTTTCATATCCTCTTTGACAAAGATTTAAAGTAGGGTTTGTCTTTTTTTGTTGTTGTTTTTTGTTTTTTACATTAAGTCAATTTTATTATCTTACTCTGATTAATAAATTAATAATATCTAAGTCCCTTAGAGTATTTTCTTTTTTTGATTAGGTGTCCAAATATGTATAATAAGGTGTAACATAGAATCTTCAGATAAACAAAATAAAGCACATTTTATTTAAAGTGACATTTAAGTCTTTTTTTTTACCCCATTTGATGATATTTCTTTTTAAGTGATATGGTTTTGTGTTCATTATTTGGAGATTAGAGTTAAATACAAACAGTTAAGCAAATATTCTTTTATCTCTAAACGTCCCTTCTTGGTTTTATTACAGTTTTAAATTATTATTGTAAAATCTTCTTAGATTCTACCTGCACAATATAATAAGGCAACTTACTGAACTTTTTTGTGTGATTTTTTTTTTTCTTCTATTTTTTAGCTCGGCTGCGGCTGATTTTCAGACAGTGGAGGGAACAAACCGCAGAGGCTCGGAGGCTGAGGATAAACATGGAAAAGGCCAGAAGGCATCACGACTCCAAGCTGCTTTCTACAACCTTGAATGCATGGAGCAACTATCACTGCCAGCACCAGAGAGATAAGGTTGCTGTTATATCACTAAATACATCTGTCACATAAATCTACACTGCTACTACATGAAGACTTAAAATTTGCTATAACTCTTCAGGTCATGAAAAGACAAGGACTACTTTTGCTGAGGTTAAAGATGTACCAGAAGTTCTTTGAGCAATGGAAAACAAAGGTTTGCTGATTTTTTTGTTTACAATTTTAAGAAGAGCTTCACTTAAATAATTTGGAAATAACCAGGAGAAGCTTAAAAAGTCAAGTTAGTGAAAGTGCTAGACATTTTAGTTGACATTTAGTACGCTCTCAGGACATCAGACTCTTATCTGACATCAGATTCTTATCCGATGTCCTCAGAGCGTTTCTGCTGTACAGTACACTCTGTGATTTAACGCTCTCTCACAGGCTGTGACTTCTTGGTTCTTCTCTTTTTCCTGCGAACAGCTGCAGCACAGACGCAGGGAGGCTAGCCAGACGGAGCGAGCTCTCTGGCACTGGTCTCTCACCCTCCAGGCCAAGGTAACACCTGCCTCCACATTCTTATCTTGCATCAAAATCTCCTGGGCCTAGAAAGAGTACGCACACCTTTCGAGCTTGGGATATTGTTTTATAAGCCAACCCCGCTTTAAACTTTATGCTGCTGTTTGTCCACTAATGTTCCCTTAAAAAAGCTCTGAGGTCTTCACAGAACAGATGGATTTATACAGAGATTAAATTACACACAGGTTGAGTGATCAGGCAACTAATTAGCTGTTTCTTTTTATTTACAGGTACCAGAATAAACTGAGGTTGAATACTCTTGCATACCGGTCTATGCTATAGTGAGGATAATAGTAATAATAAAATGCTATCTTTTTTAATTTATAAGCAGATCCAGATGTAAAATACCTGGAAATAAAAGATGGAATATTTATCTCTGTTCTCATGCTTTTGATATCAAACCCAAATGTTTGCAGTGGAAAATTAAACTGGTTAACCTGTTTTAATACCGGAGGAGTGTATTCATCTGCTCCAACTTCACAATTGTATGCCGCTCTGTTTACTCTAACACCTAATAATCTAATAAAATATATCAAAGTTTGGGATTTCAATGTGATATTGTGTGAAAATATGAGTATGAATATGTCTGCAAAAACTTGATTGATTGAATGATTTGCGTTGTGAATCTGCTGCAGGTGTTGCAGGGATGGAGGCTCTGGGTGACAGAGCAGCGCAGCAAGCGGGAAGCTGCAGCCAGAGCTGCACTGGTATACAGGGACCAGCTGCTGAGGGAGGGCGTGACGTGCATCCTCACGTACGCCGCGCACATGAACGACCTCACAGAGAGTTTGACGCAGCTCAGCCAGGAACAGGTGGGTGTTTGTGGGAGTGTTTAGACACCAGACGGGAGCGTGATTTCAACCGTCTGCCCGCGTCCTGCAGAGATCGCAGCGCCTGCAGAGAGTCGTGAGGCGCTGCGCCATGCGGTGGAAGCGGCGGGCGTTGGGTAAATCACAAAAGGAGCAAGACGTCAGAGCACAGCCACAAAAGAAGAGTGTGAGCTTCTGTTTGCCGGGTCCTGGAGGCGTTTCCACGCCTCACTCAGCGGAGCAGGAAACTGAAGCACTTAGCAGCCAGTGAGTTTAAATCTGAGTCTGTCTCACTGAAACTGTGCAGCAGATGGAGATGAGGTTATCAACCTTATTTCAGCCAGATGATCTTATCAGTGCTTTACATTTTATTTTGTACTTCCCCTTCTAACTTTCAAAACTAGCTTTAAAATCTGGTCTCTTTTAGCAGATATTATTGATTCATATTTTTTCTTCTTTATTTTTAAATCGCTTAATGGAAATGTATCCTGAGCAGCACTGAAGAAGCACTGAAACCGAATCAGAGAGGCTTCATATCTGGAGCTGAGTCGCCTCTGGAGAGCAGAACTCAAGATCTTCTTCTGCCACCCTCAGCCTTCATGACCTCAAAGACACAGAAATCTGTATTTATCTCTTACCGTAACACATTTAAACATTTATGTCATCCTAAAATAACTTGACTTTCTTATATTCTTCCTTTTCTTTTTCAAAGTTGGACAGTTCAGGTCTAAGAGAAAATCCATTTGTTTCCCTTTGTGAGTTTGAGACTTCCTCTACACACCTCACATCAGGTTTGACCTATTTTTTTTATAACAAACAAAACTATGAGGCATGAAATATTAAAATTAACTGTTGTGATGCACTTTCAGATACCAATTTGAAAAATTCTCCTGAAAAAGAAGCGTCGGTTCTGATGAGGGAGCTTCTCAGCATTCAGACGGACATGAAGAACTTCCAGCAGAGCAAGAAGCAACTTCGGTGGGAAAAATAAAACTAAATCCAATTCTTGTTTATGGTATTTCAAATGTTGTTTGCAGTGACTGATGTTTGACTCTGCGTGTGTCACTCAGGGCATGGCGCAAGCTGAGAGACGTGTTACAGAGTTGGCTGCAGACGAGTGCAGAAGATGAACAAGTGGAAAAAAGTGCAGTTTGTGAGGAGCTGAAGGAGGTACAGGCAGAAGGAATGATGTAGTTTCGTTTTAAACTGAAGTCAATAACGCATAATCTCAACTCAAACAGTTGTAGTCTTTAAAAGGGCATCTGAATAAAATGCGGATTTTTGTGTAGTTGTCATAAATAATGATTCTCTCTGGTAAAGATCCAACAGTTTCTGCACATCTCACCAAGTGAGCAGACCTCTGATGACCTGAGGGCTCTAGTTGGTTTTTCTTTAACGAATAACTCTGAAATTAATTTTGACCAGAGATCGTTGCATGCTTTTATAAAACATTAAGAACATTTTAAAATCAGTTTCTAGCAAACAGGAGCCTGTCTAGTGATATAATTAATTTTCCTTCTGTTGGTCAGGACTGTGGAGGCAACATTTTGAATGTGCTGTAGATCATTTTCTCTTGTGTTTCTTGAGATGGCAGTTGGCCCATTTAGCGATATACAGTGGAGTTGGGAAATGAACATATTGCATGGTCATTAGTTTTTAGATTAATTTGGTCTAGTCAGGTCCTGATTGTCAAACTTGCACTTGTAAAACCAAAAACATCTGTCCTTTCTGCATTAAGCTAGAGGGATTTTTTTATCCATGGACACACTCTGTAGCTGCTGTTTGTATGTGATAGGATATAAAGTTGATGTTATCACAGGCTGTATCTCCTACCTATTAACGCTGACTTTGATTAGTTTCACATTTGACATTTTTCTGTATTTTACAGCTGGAGCGGCGCATTCAGGAACTGTCCACGGAGCTGGAAAAACAGAAACCTACCATCCTGCTTCATGTGGAGAGGATCCAAGATTTGCAGTCTGTCCTCGGTACCACAGGAGTTTATCCTCTCTGTTAAAAACAAGTAGACATGGACATCACAGAAACAATAGGTCATTCATCTATAGACTGTTTACACTCACGTGCCTCAAATTCCCGTAGAACTACAGATCCAGATATGTTCATCTGATGCACATTTTGTTACATGTTTGCTCTTTTTTTTTTTCAAATAAACTTTGAAATACTAACTGCATACAGCTGTCTTTTTCTTTAACACACTCTTCCTCTGGCAATTCTAACAGTGTTTAGTAACTATTCAAAATGTTTTTTGTCTTGACCCCGACATATTAAAAAAGATTAAAGTAGAGCTGTATTTTTCACTTTAATTTGTGAAGAGTTTGATCTGGATCTCCTTGTGACAGATGGTGCTGAAATATTTTCCATATGTGTGTAAAAGGTGACTGTTTTCAGTCGAGCTGCCCTTGCGCAACAGATTTTCTCCTCTGTTGTACGCACCAGCATCTCTTGATTCCCTGGAAAATCAGTGGGGGAAAATTCAGGCTTTTTGCTCTCTGCTGACGGCGCTGCGAACATCTCTCTCAACTTGATCTACAGCAGCTTAAAATGAGAGGATCTCATCATATTTTACTCTTTCTCATCTTTGCCTGCTGCATCAGGGGTAAGTACTTGTTACTTATTATTTTATTTTATTATTTGGTGTTGATATTTAGCCCCACTGGGAGTTTGTGATGACCTGATTAAATAGTTTATGGTTAATTAAATGTTGGGCATATGTCTGGTGCAACCTTTACAGTAATATTTCTGATAAATGTTAAATGGTTAATAAGCCAATTGCTATGTACAGTAAGTTTTAAAGATGCTATTTATGCTTTACTTTAATACATTACTGCAGAATCTTAATTTTATAAGAAGCAGCCACTTTAACCTTGTTTCACAACTTTAAAGCACTATCATTTAATTTATACTGGTTTATAAAGGCTGAAAAATAGGCTAGAAGTGCATCTGTCTGTGGAAGAGATGCTGACTAGAATGAACTAAACGACCAGCTCCAATTTGCCAGAAAGAGGCTCGATGAACCACGAGATTCTTGGGAAGATGTTCTGTGTACAAAGTGGAGCATTTTGGAAGGTGTGTGCCCCACTATATCTGACCTAAGATCAACTCAGCATCTCACAAAGTGCGAATTATACACACAGACAGTATTGGCAGTGCTAGTGTGATACTCTGGCTGCTTTGTTACTTCAGGACATTGAAGACTTGATGTAATTGATGGAACCATGAATTCTCCTCCCCACTAGAAAATCCTAAGGAAGAGTGTTTGGTCAACAGCTTGTGATCTTAAACTCAAGTGAATTTGGTTTATACAGCAAGCCCACTTCTTCATGGCTCAAAAAACAAAGGTTTCTGATGGCCTAGTAAAAGTCTGGACTTAAATCCCAATAAGATGCAGTTGTGTGACCTTAAATGGCTTAATACTTGGTGACATTGGTTGTTATTGATAGAATTTAGAGTGAAATTAGTTTTGTCACATATACCAAGTTGTAATATTACAGTCTTAAATGAAATCATCATTAAAAATACATACACAGGTTAACTAAAAGCATTTTGATTTATCTGAAACATTTAAGTGGCAAAAACAAAACAAAAATTCTTTACTAAATAGCTTACATAAAAATGTCCTTATTAATGATGTATTAGTTATTTATAAAGGTACTCTTGTTTTAAAATTATATCTCTCTGAGTCAATTTTTTCCTAGGTGAGACTTGCTGGAAGTTGGCCAGTGATCAGAAAAGAAAGACGTTTGCCTGATTGCCTTGGATGACGTGAACTTTTCTAAAAAATGTTGTTCCTGTGACAGCCAAGAAGATGCGCTGGTGCACCGTCTCAGATCCTGAGCAGAGGAAGTGTGCAGAGCTGGCCAAGGCCCTGGTGGCCGTCCTGCCGCCCGCTGCTGTTGCAGCGTTTGCCAGGCTGTCCTGCGTACGAGCATCCAACACAGCCGACTGCATCGACAAAATCAAGGCGAGTTGCTCTGTAGATTATTGTTTCACTTCTAGGAGATGATTGGGAGAAACACCTGCCAGTGTTGCTTCAGAAATACACCAGGTAGTGGGTGTTTGTAAAATGCTTTGAAATAAAATTAAGTTATAAATTCAAAACAATTGACTTAAATTTTTTGTTAAGTTAAATCCATTGTTCCTTGTTTCCAGGCTAACCGTGCAGATATAGTGGCGCTAGATGCAGGAGAAGTTTACTCTGCTGTGAAGCAGTTTGATCTTGTTGTCGTCGCTAAGGAGGTTTACACTGATGGTAAGGTTCGTTTCATCCTCCTGATATGATTCAGGGTGTTTCCTCTCCCTAATTGAGGTCTGAAAAGTTTATTTGTTCATCTGTAGGAGCTTGCATCCTGTCGGTTGCAGTGGTGACAAACAGGAGCTTGGATATTCGGTCCCTGCAAGGCCTCAGAAGCTGTCACAGCGGGGCCAGGTGGACTGCTGGCTGGAGCCTCCCGCTTGGGTTCCTGCTGTCCAGGAACTACCTAACCTGGAGCAAAGAAAATCCTCTCAGCCAGGGTGACAACGTGGTTCTTCTAACAGGGTTCCCTATGCAGTCTGGAAACACTTATTCCTGCCCGTTTGATACATTTTTATATCAATACTTTAAAAAATGATCACAAAACCCCAGGAATTTCTAAATAAGAGAAAGACATTGTAATATAAAAAACTGCTTTAATGTCCTTCCTCCTCTCTTGCAGATGTTGGTGCCTTTTTCAGAGCTAGCTGTGTTCCGGGGGCTGCCACCATGGCGCCGCCTCTGTGCGCTCTGTGCCAAGGCCAGAAGTCTTACGTCCGCCAGAAGAATTACTTCTGTGAGTCGTCACACAATGAGCCTTTCTACAACAACCAGGGAGCCCTCAGGTCAGCGTGAACGAGAGAGAACCTCTTTAATATGCTTTGTTACATTTTAAAGCAAAAGGTGACCATTAGAAGCATTAGTAACAGGTTTTCCTTTTTGGCTTGGTGTAGATGTCTCCGTAGAGGTGCAGGTGATGTTGCCTTTGTGGACCATTTAGCGCTTGAAAGTATTAATGGTAAGCTCTACATCATACTTTACATATTTCTTTTTCTGTAATAAAACCCCCCCCAACTTTTCTGTGATTTACTGACATCCGAGGCGTGTGACACTAAACAAACAAAATGGTGGCAAGCAGCAAAAAGCTAAGAAATAAAAACAACATTTTTAATTTAAAAAAAAGTCTTAAAAGTGACAAGATTAGAATCTGTTGGAAGATATATTTCATTCCCCATGTGGAGAGAACAGAGCAGCACACAAGACTATTTCTGTATATCTTCACATTCACCTGAAAAAAGTGTGACACTAACCATTCAGTTCTTTCGAAAGGAATTTTCACATATTGATCTTGTTAATCTTTGGAAAAGAAAGTGACTTAATTTCACTGCAGTAACATTCAAAAAGAATTTTTTTAATTAAACAAATTATATCCATAAAAATTATTTTCTGGCTTAGGATATAGTTGGCACACCGTGCATCCTAATTGCTACTAGTACAGCCTGTGGTTGAAATAACTTGAAAAGACTCCTGAAGATTGCCCCATTCCTCACTTTCAGCTGTGAGATGTTCAAAGGGTTTCTTGCATTTATAGCCTGTTTCACCCTGCAGCATCTCCATAAAATCTAAATCTGGGTTTGACTCAGCCCAGAACTTTCCATTAGCCATGTTGCACGGCCCTATTCTGCTTCAGTTGTAATTGCCTTCACAGATGGTCTCAAATTTTCCTGAAGAACCGTCTGATATGTGGTAGACTTAATGGTGACTCTGCAAAAAGTTGCTGACCTCCACAATTTATGTGCCTCTCCATCTGTTAGTCCTGCTCTGTGAAGTTCCTTCACATCCAATTTGTGGCTCACATGTTGTTGTTTCAAGCCACTTCCACTTGGTTGCAACACCGCTGACTCTTTGGAAGTATTTAGTAAAGGAAGCTTCACTACTGGACTTGATGCATAGAAGGCATCCTATCAGAGGATACCATGTGAGCTTCTGAGAATTACATTTTTTAACTGATGCTTGTAGAAACAGTCTGGATGCTTAGGTGCTGGGCTACAGACTTGTGACTATGGAAGTGATTGGAACAACTGAATCCAGTCATTTTGAGCGATAATTGTACCCCTCAGTATAGAGTGCAGTTTGTTTGGAAGGGTTGCCTGGAGAAAACCAACGCTCTGAAAAAAACTAATGGATGATAAGACCTCTGGACCATGTCTTTTGGACTACAGTAGAAGTGTTTTACCATAATGCACAGCCCTGTTTAGAGCAGGGGTTTTCAACTCCAGTACTCAGGGGCAGGTGTCCCGCAAGTTTTAGATGTGTCTCTGCTTCAGCACACGAGTCAAACAATGAAGTCATTTGGAGGACTCTGGAGAACTTGACTGAGCCGTCAGCTATTTCATGACGGTGTGTTGGGCTGGTGACACATCTAAATGTTGCAGGACACTGGCCTTGAAGACTGAAGGTGAATACCTCTGGTATAGAGGAAACCAATCAGAGCATATAACTCAAACAACTCAACTGTTTCAGTTGGTGGTGTTGGAGTAATGAATGGGCTTACTTTGCAACCAATACCTTAGTCATCTTGCAGTCGTTGAGTTGAGTACGAACTCTTCTACATGTCAAAGCATTCTGAAAGCTCATTCTGAAATCTGTCTGAAAGGTTAACCAAAATGTTAACTAAATAACCTGACAGGATGAACAAAGGTGTGTCTAAGTTTGTAATGTTTTCAGACTGGTAGAAGTGACACATTTTCTTTTTTATTGCAAATGTAGCTAATACTATCAGCTCAATTCTGAAACAGAACCAGCCTTTGAAACACTGAAGGGTTTTGTCTCTTGAGTTTTTATCTTGTGTGTGTTTTCTCAGCGAGTGAGCGGGACAGTTTCCGGTTGCTGTGTCCTGATGGCTCACAGGCTCCTCTGAGCCACTACATGAGTTGTAATCTGGGCCGTGGTCCAGGAGGAGGAATGGTCACCAGACATAATTTTCGCAAGGTTGTCCGCAAATTTATATCAGCTGTGCAGGTAAATATGTGGACATAGTTTCACGCTTTTGTTCTGTTATTCTCCAGCCTTTGCTCAACTTTAGCTATGTACTGAAGTAATTTCTAAACTGATTTCTTCAGACCCAGTTTGGTCGACTAGGGAAAAAGAGGCAGCGCTTCCAACTCTTCAATTCATCTCTCTCTGGGGAGTCGGACCTTCTCTTCCGAGATGCAACAGATAAACTGGTTGTTCTGCCGAACGACATGGACGTCAGCCAGGTGATGGGGCTGGATTATGTTGCACTCCTCAAAGGACTCGGCCATGAAGGTGCATAGGATCAGCCTAAACTTTTCAGAAGTGAACAGGATTTAGCTCTTATAGCAACTCTATGTGAATCAGTGGCTTGTGTTTGCAGGAAGCTCTCTCCAGGACAGCGTTGTGCGTTGGTGCTGCATCAGCCATGCTGAGCAGAAGAAATGCGAGCAGTGGGCTCTGAGCATAAAGTCCGACCCACTGGTGTGTGTCAGGGCTGTGTCAATGCGGGACTGCATCGAGAAAATCAAGGTTAATCATCTGAGTCACATGAGCATCGAGAGTTTATCACACTCTGGGATACAAAGTTAAAAACAAGAGATATGTTTTACCTCAGAGGGATGAAGTGGACGCAGTCTCGCTGGATGCAACACACACATTCATCGCAGGGAAATGTGGCCTTGTTCCGGTGGTCACTGAATATTATAGTAAGACTGTAATGATGCATCTTCCTTGGTTTTTGTTTTGTTCTGTTCCTATTTGAATAGTTCTGTGTTCTGAAATGTGTGCTGTTGTCAGCGAGGGCAGCGATTAAATCATTAAATTGTAGTTTTGGTGTTTGTTAATGGAAATAAATGGATTATTTGTTGTATTTTCTCAGGAACCGAATGTGCTCCTGCTGAAGGATCGGCTCACTTGGAGACGGATGGTAGGATGAAGACAAATCGTAGCTCATTGAGCTCGGTGTTTTGTTTTGCTGATATAAACATTGAAACCATCGCTCTCTGCCCCCTTTCAGTGCTGCCCTCAGCTGTGGGTGTGGCTGTAGCAAAGCGCTTCAGCAGTAACATCTTCATTGGGAATCTGGGCGGCCGCCGCTCATGTCACGGCTACATATACAGCCCTGCAGGCTGGCTGCTGCCGTACAGACACACATTAAGCCAGGAGCACAACAGCAGCGCCCCCTGTGATCCAAACCAAGGTGCAGATTTTTTAATTTCCTCATAAGCCCTCAACTTTCTGACCTTTGCGCCTCACTGTAGTGAATGCATGTCACTTCCACTTTAACCCAATGCTTTTTTTTTTGTTTCTTTTGTATTTAAGCCCCCAATTGACTGCAGTCTGCCGTTTTCTGTTTGTACAGTGTACAATACGGTGTTTTGGAAAGGCTGTCTCCCTGGATCTCAGGGGAATCTGTGCAAAGTGTGCAGGGGAGGGACAGGCGAAGCAGCGACCAAACGCTGTACCGACAACCACAATGAGCGTTACTATGGAAACATGGGAGCCTTAAGGTACACAGGACTCCTGGTTTTTCAGTGGTTCTTTTCGACAATAAAGGTCTTTTAAAATTCTTAAAATAAATTCATCTTTTTGTAGAAGCATAATTTTTTCTGATCATATCAGCCACTTTACGTGCTTTTACATCAGAGCCACTTTCACCCAAATACACTTGCAAATATACTAAACAAAGCTTGAATTTTTCTACTTCTTTCATTGAAACATTATGCTACTGTAATAAAAAAAATTATATATTTCATGCCTTTTTACACATCATCATTAGGGCAGCCAATAAGTGTGGAGGGCACTGTAGTGTTGTTCCTGTTTCAGTATTTACCCTCACAGACTGATTTAGTCCATTTTTCTGTTGTCTTGCAGGTGTTTGGTTGGAGATCCAAGCGGGAAAAGCTACGGTGATGTGGCCTTCCTCGAGCACCATAACCTTGTCACTAACATCCTTGGTGAGGTATTGAAGATGCTACATCTATTATGTATGTAGTGCGACCAGCTAATTGACATTGTCCCTATTTTTTTTTTTTTTTTAATTTAACTCTAGCTTTGAATTCCAGTGGGTGGGCGAAGGAGTGGAAACAGTCTGACTTTGAGCTGCTGTGTGCCGACGGACATCGAGCTGCTTTGTCAGAGTGGGAAAGTTGTAATTTAGGAGTCGTCCCACCAAACAGCATCATGACACGGCCTGTGCTCACCGCAAGGGTGTATGACTTCCTCATGAAATCGCAGGTCAGTAATTTTGTTTACATAAAGTCTCATTCATTTCAATTCTGCTGGGAGGACTTAACTCATCAGGTTCTTCTTGCAAGACTAGAGAAAAATCCAACCCTAATTAACCTGTGGACCTGTGACCTCCTCATGGTGTGCCCCGCATACCTTCCAATGACCCCTGGAGACCTCATGACCCTGCAGGAATAAGCAAGTCTAGACGATGGATGTGGGGATGGATGAATCGCTTTCCCATCACTTTACAATCGTGTACTACTTTATGTTGATCTATAACTCTGTTTTTTTTTAGACTCTAAGATGGTTACTTTTCTGTAATGGCAGGAAACTTTGGGAGCCGCCTCAAGCACTGAGTTCCAGCTCTTTGAGTCTCATCGGTACGGGGAAAGTGATCTGCTGTTTAAAGATGCAACGCACTGTTTTGTTCACACAAGCCACATGGATTACCGCTCCATCCTAGGAGAGGAGTTTTACGCTCATGCAGAGGCCGTCTTTAAATGCACGCACTCTGGTAGGACATGGACACAATACGTGACTATGGTGAAAGTTGGATTTTTCTTTCCCCTATAATAACTGCAACCTTTGTGTTTTTTTTTTCTCAGATATCTTGGAGTTTTGTAACCAGGATGTGTGCAGCATATCCTAATGAAGGAAATATAAAATGGCACCATGGCTTCCTCAGCTTCTTAGACATTTAGTTCTTCATCCATACGAATGATGGGTTAATAAAGACTAGAAATCATCACATGACTGAACTGAAAGACACCATCTCTTCTGCTTTCATAATGGGATATTTTCTAAATTAAATGAAATCCTTCATCTTTGTGTTCTTCTAAAGCAGAAAATATATATACATATATTTAATAAACATGTAAAGCCAACACAGCAAAACAAAAGATGTGGCTTTTTTAATTGAATTATTGTGAGAGCTTCTCTATAAATCACAAAATGTATGACATTGATATTCTCAGTAAATACATCTCTCCTATTGACACAAAATTTAAACATTTGTTTGTAAAACTCCCAAGTAATTCACACATAGAAGCCAAAAAAGAAGTCTATCAATTAAAGTGGCTTCTGTTTTAAAATTTGATGGTGTGGTTAGAGCAAAACTGGGCTTATGGCCTCACTGTCCTAAGTCCTAAAATAATCTCAAAGATTTTAATTAATTGTAAAAAAAAAGAAAAAAAAAACGTAGGAAATTAAGTTATTTTATCTTGATCTAACTTAATTATTATAGTGTCTGTATACTTTAGCCAGTGGCAGATTAAAGTCAGGGTTATTTTGTTGGTCACAAGCTGAGAGCTTGAAAACAGCTGCTGAACTGTCACATATCGCTTTTGAACACATTTAAAAGTCTAATAAAATTACAATTCCCAGGTTCAAGTACAGCTAGAATGCAACCTGATGAACACCATCCCCATTCTCAAGCAAGGAGGTGAAAGCATTATGCTTTGGGTCATGTCTTCTGAAAAGGGTCAGGGGTTGGTTCTGGATGACAAAGACTGCCAGGACAACAAAGAAAGGTTAAAGAAGAAAGACATTAAAGTGATGAAGTGGCATAGGTTGTTGGGAAATCTGCCAAGAAAACCTAAAGGACTTACAGAGTTTCTGCCATAAGGAATGGTTCAAAATTCTTCCTGATGATTGCAAAACCTTGTGACAACAAAAACAGTCTTGATATTGTGCTTTCCCAACAAGGACTTTCTTCCCACTCAATCATAGCAAATCATTCTTTTTACGTATTATGTTAAAGTTAGATTTTTATCATTCAAAACCTCAATTTCTTTTCCAACAAATTAAAAACCCTAACCTAACTACTACTCCCAGACTCCTACGCGGCTTTTTGGTGTTACGTTGAAATGGGTACTTCCTGTGTTTACAGCTGGTTTCCATGTTCTATCAGCTGGTTCTGGTTTGACATATTACCTAACAAAGCTGTGCACTACCGGTTACTGTGGTAACTTTACTCATTGAAAAGGTAAAGTTAGTAACTGTATAAATATTTGCGTGTTGCTTGTTGTTACTGTCGTTTTAAACTCTTTAAAACGTGCGCTCGTTCAGATGCGGCTGCCGCTGCGCCTCTTCCCATTTCTCCCCGCTCCTGTCCGGACAGCCTCCTCTGTCCCTGCGGGGAAGCTGAATTTCGTCCCCGCTTGCAGCACCGCCGATGCCCGCTCTCTGGAGCTGCTGCAGGATTTTGTGTCCCGATCCAGGCGGTTGTTTGTGGTCACCGGAGCGGGTCTGTCTACGGAGTCGGGCATCCCGGATTACCGCTCGGAGGGTGTCGGGTTGTACGCCCGCACCGACAGGAGACCGATGCAGCACACGGAGTTTACCCGCAGCGCCAAGTCCCGACAGAGATACTGGGCCAGAAACTTCGTCGGGTGGCCGCAGTTCTCCTCCCATCAGCCCAACTGTGCTCACCGGACTCTGCGGAGCTGGGAGGAGAAGGGGAAGCTGCACTGGCTCGTCACCCAGAATGTAGACGCCCTCCACTCCAAGGCAGGACAGACACGGATTACGGAACTCCACGGCTGCGCCCATAGGTGAGGAAGGCTGAGTGACCCAAGGTGGGCAGGATCCCATAAGAAATAGAGCTCAGTGGAATTCTAAATAACAACTATGATGCAAAATACAGTATGTGGTTATGTTAAATGATAAAATTAGTTGTGCATGTCAGTTCTTACTTGCCTTGAAAAGGTAAGTCTCAGGGATCATGCTGTAAGGCACAAGGACAAAGATATATAAAAAACAAAAATCCATTATTTTGTCCCCCCCAAAAAATCCATCTAAAGCTAATCTAATGAGATTCTATATATTTTGGCATCCCAAAAGAAAATATTAACTAAGACAAACCTAACTAACTTCTTACACCACAGAGCTTCAAAACTGAAATGATGTTTTCAGGTTGTTAGTTATCTGAAATTTAATTTTGCATGTAGGCCAAAGGTTCAATTTTGGCCTCAGGTGAGCAGACATGCTCAAGTGAAGAGTTTCTACATGTTGTGACCCCAGATGATTTGTGACAAACTACAGAAAGAACTTCTTTTGGCTTTTCTTTTACCTGTGACTCTTCCATAAAGACACACTCTTCCACCTGAGTTGTATATCTCTGTAAGGCTAACTATTATTCAGAAAAGCTCTCCTTGCCTGGCCTGTCAAATGTCTTGCAAACCAGACATTCAGGTTTGCAATTTCACCAAACCTGAATGTCCTTTCTGGTGATGGATTGATTGAACCGAGCTCTGTGAGATGGTAAAAGCTCGATATGTTGTTTTATGATCTAGACCTAACATAAAAGTTAACAATTCGACTTTTGTTTTCTTTTTTTACTTACTATGACTTGAGTGGGATTGGTTGCACAGGATTTTATTTAGGAGGAACAGATTAAAAGGAGCCACATACAAAGGCAAGTCCTACTTTTTAGACTTCGATTAGTAAAATATGTTGAAAAGCTTCAACTCTGTTCATCTATCATAAAAACTCCCACTCTTTTCAGAGATTGCGTTTCATGTGTTCTCAGGGTAACATGTCTTGGCTGTGGCAGCATCACCGCGCGGGAGCAGCTGCAGAGGCGGTTTGTCTCATTAAACCCGGATTGGAGCGCTCAGGCAGGAGCCGTGGCTCCGGATGGCGACGTCTTCTTAGATGACGAGCAGGTCCTGAACTTCAGGGTCCCGTCCTGTGAGCAGTGTGGGGGGATACTGAAGCCGGAGGTTACATTTTTTGGAGACACGGTGGCCAAAGCAACGGTGCAATTCGTGCAGGAGAGACTGGCAGAGGCGGATGCAGTGCTGGTTATCGGCTCGTCGCTGCAGGTATAGAAAAGCAACCAATTTGTGATGTCGGCCGTGTTTTCCATTCAGCTTTAAGTTCCCTCCTGTGTGGCTCTGCAGGTGTACTCAGGATACAGGGTTCTACTGGCAGCGAGCGACAAGAAGATGCCGATCGCCATCCTGAACATCGGACCCACCAGAGCAGATCACCTGGCAGGGCTGAAAGTGAAGGGCCGCTGTAGCGAAGTTCTGTCAGTCATCCAGCCCCTCTGACCCCACGGACAGGTTTAGAGTCGTCTCTGCTCTGCTGACTGAACTAACTCAGACGTTAGTAATTGACCATCAGAACGAGGTGACGTGAAAGGATCGATTAGAGGGCAAGCACTGCTGTCCTGTCAGCACTTTCCACACTGCTGGAGAAAAAACAAAACGGTTTCATAAGTCCAACTTGGGTGTAACGGGAAGACTCAAACTGTGTTTGGTTTGTTTCTGTTTGACTTTGAGCTGAACATGACGAGGATCTGTCGCATCTTCTCAGAGTGTACACGGTTCTTTAGAGGTGCTGCTTTAAAATGCAACTGTTTTTATCTAAAGTGACTTTTACTGAAAGATATTTGGAGAAGAGCAAGTAGCTGCAGAAGTACAACTACTTATTTGCAAAATGCAATAATTAAAATGCAACTGCTGTCACAGTGCAATTAAAGATTTTAAATTCATTTGAATTGTTAAATTCCTTTAACATTTAAATTAAAACATACTTATTTTGTTTCCATTTCTTTCAGATATAAAGTTCTGAGATTACTACAAATAGCCAAAAACACTGAAATAGAAGATATAAATCCAAAATGTTACATTAGAATAGTAGGATATTTCATTGACCACTAGACAACTTGAATGAAACTTTTAAAAGTGGCTTCTGTTTAAAAACTAAACACCAAAAACTTTTTGGTGCCATAAAAAGTTATGGATTTTTATGGCACCAAAATGTTCTTAAATTGTGTTTAAAGAAAAAAAAAGACGCAAAAAAACCCATCGCATTCAAGAGCATTTTATTTCATTTTAAACCTAACTTTGTTATTGAATCACAAACAGATGGAGGGAAGAGTGACGGTGGACTGACTGATACTGAGGTCCTTCATGATGCTTTGCTGCTCAAATCTCTCCTGCAGCCTGAACCTCCAGTTCTCCAGCTCGGGCTGAGTCTCCTCCTGCAGAGCGGCGGGAACGCTGAACGAATACAGACAGAACCTGTGAGCGTTGCCGTCCGTCTGCCATGCTGCTGATGCTGTAGCCACCACCAGCGGCGTCATGGACAGACAGTTTTCAAAGCTCCTGGCCTGATCAAACCAGTAGGTGACTGGGTAACCCAGTAAGAGACCAAATATGGTGCACAGGTTCCAATCTTCAGCTTTCTCGCCAACATAAAGAGGTTTATCAGCCTCGTCGTGTCGCTGAAACTCCTCCAGAAGGAGCAGAAAATCTGCCATCACACCTGTCAGCCATCTTCTCTGAGTATTAGAGATGGTGGGCTTCTCCAAAGACACAGAGACATTTACAACAGGCGGACCACCGTCACAAAGCATCTTCTCTAAATTAGATCTGAGGGCATCTGCGTTGATAATGAGACTGTTTCCATTTAAATCCAGCGTGAGGAGGGATTGAGACACGAGCTGGAGAGACTGTAGGCAGCTCAGATACCGCTGGAGCTGTTCGGCACAGGCAGCGTTGCTGTCGTACAGGAGAGCAGGCTTCAGCCCCAGATCCACAGTCAAGACCTGAGCAGCAAGATTCAGACTTTGAGCCACGGAGAGACCCTTTCTACCAGAACGCAGAGAGTTACGGGCTGCAGAGACAAAGAGGTCCTCCACCGTCATGGTTGCGATAAAATAATGAAAATAAAGTTTTTTGTGGGAGAGTTTGGGGCAAATTCAATCTGTACGTCAAAGAAAATAGAGATGACACCTGTGCACTTTGTACATAGGAGAAAAACAATGTCATGTAAACAAAAATATTTTGTTTTCCAAGTGTTTCATCATGTCCCTCCCTTCTTCTTTGTTGGTCCAAGATTTCTAAAAGGAGCAAAGCCATCACTTTAGTCACAAAAATAACTTTTTTAAGGAAATATATTGCTTCTACATTTTCTGCCAACGTTTCAGAATAACTGTAAACTTTTCCGTAATACAGAAATATCTCTTACAATCATCCTGTTTTTGGTCAAGATCAGCAGCTAAGGTTAAGTCACCGGCTGAGGAGACATCAAGTCGAAATCTGAGAGGTTTCTAGCGACCCAGACTCCAGCGGCAAACAAACCCAGGTTAACCAGAAGATTCCTGAAATGAAGAAAACAAAGAATGAAGCACATAAGAAATTATTAGTGTTTTTGTTGCTTTGGTGTATTTCTATTTAAAGAAACTTTACGTGTAAGCTATTATGGACTACTTTAGTTTGACTGGATCGAGAACCTGGAGGCTAAGTCTAAAACCCAGTTCTCTGGCTCCTACCATATTATTTTTAGGGATAATATGGTCACTTGTTTTTTTATGTCTCCCTGAAGATCGGAAACCCAAAGGGTTTGCTAGTTTAGTTCATGCATCGTTTAGGCGTAACTTCCCGAGAGTTAACGAAGGAGGAATGGATATTATATTAGAAATTACACATATAAAATATTTACATATCACATGGAATACATAAAAACGAGAAACCGTACGTGTAAATAACATGCTTTAGCTGACTAGCATTAGCATCAGTGAGCGGTACCATAGACATGTCTATGAGGGGCACAAGGACAAATCCAGCAGCATGAGCTAACGCTAGCTGCACCGTTAAACTCAGCACTAAATTAACACAAAATAATACACTTCTCACCTCCTAAAGTCGTTTCTGTCTGTCGCAAAGCGGTACGTCGAGCTGATCCACGCAGACACCCGGGATGGAAAACTCCCTTTCACGTTTGAACCGCTCATCGTGCTAGCAGAAGGTGGCAGCGAGGAGCGAAGACGGAACCAACGTAGGCATTTGGGAGAGGGGACTAATTTGGTTGTGGCACAAATAAGGGTGCCCGAGAGGATTAATCTCCGCTCGTGTCAATTTAATATTACATGACCAAAGATGTCTGCCACCAGATACCGTCGGTTCCTTAAACTGTGTGAGGAATGGCCCCGAGACGAGACCAAGAAGGCGCGGGATCTGGGGACATTTCTGCGGCAGAGAGTGGCTTCCGCGTTCCGCGAGGGTGAAAACACGCAGGTAGAAGGTCACGCAACACGGCTCCATCTAGGAAGATCAGCGCTAACAGAGGACGCCCTTGTTTTTAGCATTAGTTGTTGATACCTGGGGGAGCTTCTTTATTAACTCTGACAGCACTATTAATAATCTGGCTGCAAAAACAGAAAACAGACGTTCGACTTTGTAGAAATAGTAAAATAAAAAAACTATTTTTTTAAATTACCTTTTGCTCAGGTTTTATCCTAGATGAACCAATTAACTGGATGCTTTTCTTTGATTGACCATTCTTGGTTATAATCAAGTCAGATACTGAAAAATCAGGTTTCTTACTGTTCATGAAAAAAAAAAACTCACTAGTTTCATCCTTTAGACACATAGCCTCAAACTGAGGCAGTTTGTTGATTAAAAATAATATTAGAAAATCAGCAGCACATATTTTTCTCTTTTTTGAGCTAAAGTCCTTGGAAATAAAACTCAAAATACTTCCTAATTCAAACCAGCAGGTCAGACCTGAATGGAAACCGGATGTTGGTATTGGTCAGGAAAAATCTAATCAGTTCATCTGCTCTAGATTGATTTCTGAATACTTTACATTTATATATTTAAGTAATACTGACTCCAGTTCCTTGCAGTTGTTACAGTAGTAGTAGAATTATGCACATGACATAAATTTAGGATAAATATAGGAAACACTCATTTTAAACATCACTAGTAATTCATAAATTTGGGGGGGGGGGGGGTCAAATTCCAAACAAAATACATTAAGTTTATCAAACTTTAGCATCTTGATTAATTACTAATTAGTAAAAGGTAAATAAAGTTATTGTGGATGCTCCTTGACATACAAATAACACATTTTGCTCCTTCTCGTCATATTTCTCCAGCTTGCAGATCCAGAGAAATGTGACCAGATGTATGAAAGTTTGGCTCGCATTAATGGAAATGCATACAGACAGCGGGTAAGTATGCATCCAAATGTACTGCAGTGATGAAAACCTGGTTCTTTGATGACTTATCCCAGCTTAGCCAGTAATCCAGTTCTTTTGCTCTACAATGTTTCACAAAAAGATTTATGCTTCTTGAACGATTTCACATTTTGTTTTATAAAAGCCACAAATGAAATCTATGTTATCGACTTTTTTGACATAGTAACGGTACAAAGTATTGACCGAGGAAGTCTGCATGCAAATACATATCATACCTTTCAGATTTTTTGTGTTAAATGCAAACCGTATTATTATTTTCCTTTCACTTAACAATTCTGAACTACTTTTTGTTGTTCAATCACATAAAAATCTGAGTAAAATAAAATGAAGTTAGTGGTTGGAATGTGACATAATGTGAAAAGTAAATAAATACTTCTGCAACTGTGAAGAGGATAGTAAACATGTTTTATTTAAGATGAAGGCTAAACTAGGTTAACATGTAAAGAACCTCAACTTTTAAAATCTAGTATAACCACAAATGCCACATTTCTAATGCACAGAGTGTCATAGACTTTGTGTTGCCAGTGTTTGTCCAAAGAACGTAAACCAACTAGAGTGAAAATATATTGTGTGTGTAGCCTGGAAATTCCACCTTTAGCTCCTAATAATAAGTAGAAATTGTGCAGAAAACAGAAAAAATGTAGCAGGAAGCTTTGTTGTATAGAACGTAAATATGTTTGTGTGTGTTTTAGTTTCCTCGTGTGAGAGACACAAGTTTTACAGGAGTTACAGCGGAGGAGTGTCGAGTACTTTTGTCAGGTATGCACTCTAATTACAATGTGCGGTGTCATCATTGATCTTCACTAGTTACAGTAGAATGACCCTGAAAATATAGTGATGTATTTTTACACCTTATTTTATTATTGTTTTACAGGCAGTATGCAACAGAGCATGGATGAGGAAAAGAAAGGTTTATGGAAGTCGCTAATGGAGAGATTCTCCTCCAAATCACCAGAAGACGGTCCAGAAAAAGCTCCTGAAAAATAACATTTTTCTTTTCTATGTTGCTTGTATAGAAATAAATATTATCTTTGTGGATTTGTCTTTTATGGACTAGTAAAATCTTTAAATCATCAATATTGCTTCTCAAAAACAAAACCAGAACACCTGAAACAACCAAAAAACGTTTCTAACAGCAATTGCAATACACTATCACTTCAT
Organism: Xiphophorus maculatus; assembly: GCF_002775205.1. NCBI lineage: Eukaryota > Metazoa > Chordata > Actinopteri > Cyprinodontiformes > Poeciliidae > Xiphophorus > Xiphophorus maculatus. The sequence goes on from NC_036462.1 coordinate 17,417,039, forward strand.
AGGCAATAGTCGGGCTGTTAATATGTCACATGGAAAAATCAGAAACTTAAAGGACATGGAGGAAATGAAACATGAATAGTGGAGGACACAAGAAGGGAGAGAGAAGAAATACATTTAAGAAAGCATACGTGGGAAAAAATGAGGAATAACACCAAAAAGGAAGGAAGAAATGGGGACTCGATGCAATGAAATTGTTCTGTTCACACAGGCTAATGATGAATCCTGCTGAATCTTGAAAGACTATGATAGATTAGACTGAAAATAAAAAAAAAATTAGACTGACTTTGAGTGATCGCCTTAAAGCAACAGTTGGGAGTTGTTGGAGAAAAGCAATCACATCATGTCATAATTTTTCGGTACGATGTTTTAAGACCATGGCATTTTTCTTTACTCAAGGTTATCATGCTGTGAGAATCTCACAATCCATGTCCAGATTTAGCATTATGTGATGGACTGAAATGTGTTTACAATATGTAAAAGGTATATGCACTCTTTGCTTTATAAATCTGTTAATGTTTATATTTACAGCCAAAGAAAGTTCAACTCCTTTTGCAGAAATAGTGTTTGTGATTATATTTGCGGCGAGGTCTACTGGGACAATCTTCTTGTTTTCAAGGAAGGATTCTAACTTCATAAGTTTGCTTAGAAAATCTTATTTACAAATGAGAAAATGCCATTTTATGACAGTGAATACATTTTATACAGTAAAATTAAAATATATGTCAACATGTTTAAAAATAATTACATTTAACTCATTCAAATGAATTGAAATATGTATTTGTGAATTTCGCAAAGCCTAGTCAGCTATATGTATTTTAATCCAGTACGAGCATAATCAGGTCTGTGACAAATTGGAAACAAACTTTAAACAAGTCAAACACATTTACTGCAAAACTGAGCAGGAGTTTCTGCACAGGGAAATAAAGTCATGAATTAGAACTCAAGTACCAGAAGCTGCAACTCCTCTTATTCTCACAGCAGTTAACACCAGGCTGACGCCATGTTAGAAACAGGATCTATAGCAGCTCATTTTAAACTGAAAGAGATTTTATGAACACTTTGGAACACAAAGTCTTCTTACTCCCGTCTTTAAAAAAAGTGGCTCTGGTTTGCTTAAAAAACTCATTTTATTTACAAATGAAAAGAATGCAAATTAGAACACCAAACTTTTACACGCAAAAATGAAAATAATGATTCGTAAAAATGTTTAGCAAAGGAAGCACAGAAATATAACAAAACTCAGTTCCTATATGGACCCTGAGTTAAGCTGGATACTCAAAGTCTGAAAAGCTTTGATCAGAATGTAGTATACCTTATTGTATTAGTGTGACAGGAATAGTGCCCATTTTTAAGAGTTACTTTGAAGAGCATGGTGATCTGCAGAACAGATGGGCATGATTTACTAATAACATGTAGACAGGTCCTTGTCAAACTGATAGACAAAAGCTGAATCGTAAAAAAAATGCTTAGCTGTGAAACTGATCTGTCATTTCTGCAAAGGAATTTTATTGTAGTGAATTAAGATTTAGCAATGGAAATCAACACACTGCAATGTGCTCTACTCTTCCTTTTTCTCTGGGTTATCTCTCCATACGCAGTAGTTGAGGGCTGTGGCGAGGCACAGCCAGGACAGATAGGGAGCGAGGAGCAGGGAGGCGGTGCGGCTGATGGAATACCAAGACACCATGGTGGCTCCAACCGTCCCCGTGAGAAACACGATCTCCACCAGGGCCTAAATTACACAGGAGGAGGGCATCTCATTGACTGGACTGGATTTCAAACATTAATCACCCTTTACATGCATTAGGTAACTATTTGAGTGAAATTTTTTTTTACCCATTTCAGTTTGTGTGCACCAAAGAAAATGGGAGTCCAGGCCCAGTTCAGAGCGAGCTGCAGCCCATAAAGCCCCAGTGGAACCACAGCATCTTCAGTGAAACCTCCAAGCTCTTTCCAGATCAGGTAGGAGCCATACCTGCATAAAAAAACCATCCAAAAAATAAACTCACTGTAGAGCAGAGTGGCTGAATGATGAATCTAGTGTCCCACTTACCCCATTCCGGTGTACAGGCAAGTCCACACCACAGGGAATGCTGCGTTTGGTGGGCGCCATGAGGGTTTGTTCAGGGTTGGGTACCAGTTTTTTACCTCTTTGCGTGTAATGAAGCCACCATAGAGACCACCGACGTGCGGCAACGCCGTCAACCCAATCATAGGCAGCCACATGGTCTGAGATAAGAGCAAGTTGTAACAGTTTACCCTCTGCTAAAACTGCAGATATTAATTAATCATGTTATACAATAACTTTCATAAACTCTGAAGAGGCAGGCAAAAAAAAAGCTTTTTTCAGGGTAAAGGCAATGGACAAGTGATCGTCATGAATGAAAGAATAAAATGGATAAGTAGCTGGTAACTAAACATAGTGCTTTTAAGTGTGACTAATATTACAATATCTCTATTTCAAACAAAAAAAATTGACTTTTCTTCTGTATTTTTAATCAAACTAGGATATTGTATCCTGTTGTTCAATCTTTGTATAGTATAGGAAAGGAAGATGTCTCGAACATGTGCACTTTTGCACAACACATGCACAAAATGCAACATAATTTTACATTATATTACATCTACATACTTTGCAAAAACAAGAAAAAAATATTTGGAAAAAATATTTTCATCTCCAAAGTTAACCTTCAAAATCATCTACAAGGTTGAATGTTTTTTCCATGTTTTTCTATGTCCAGGTCTTCCAAGGTTTTAAGACCATTCTAGGCTGAAAATGTCATTCAGAAATGAAAACCACAATACAAGTGGATTTGGAACACTGGCACACATTTGTCTGTCTGGAAATTGAACAGAAACCTTTCAGGATAAAATAATGCAAAACATCAATTATAATACGTAGTAGCAGAAAGTGCAAAAGACATGCTGCATTGTTGGATATGATTTGCTTGTTCTTCACAATCAACAACTATGTTCAACTTTATGTCATTCTGAACAGGTGAAAACTGTTGCAAATTTAGAGTGCACATACTATATGTGCAATTAATACATAAATTACAGCCTATTTATGTGCAAACATAAAATTAAATTTCATACATGTACACATTGTCTCAAAGCACTTGGATATTTCATTGTAGGTTTCCTTTTCATACGTTTTTGTTGCAGTACAATGTATATTTTTCGAACCAAGTTACAAAGGTTTCATAACTTTTGCTGCACTGAGTACTTTGTTCAACTGATCTTTTAAGTGTGCTATAAAAATACACTTTGAGTTGACTTAGCTCTGTGGTGTATTACTTTGGATTTTGTTTCCTCAAATAAATAGATTAAAATTTTTCACCTTTAGTTTACTGTTTTGTTTATTGGTGTAAAAGCCAGTCAAGTTTTTACAGAAGAACATATAGTCCAGGCTATTTGTCCATAGTACCCATTAATTTTACAACCTCCCAATAAAGTTGGTTATATACAGGGCCAAGCCTCCATGGGGCCCCAAGCGGCTCAGTGCTCTTATGCCTTGGGCCGGCCCTGGTTATATATCATTTTAATAGTTGTTATTCAACCTCCAGCTGCTGTTTGAAGGTCACACGTCCTGATGATAACTCCATGTGGGCATATGGGTAACCATTCAAACATTTATCTAGTATCCAATTTATATGACCAGATTCAGTACAGAAGTTAACATTTCAGGATCAGCTTTTGAATCTAGTATCATATTTGAACTGTAAACTTGTACGCCTTGTTTTGTAACTTGCGCGGTGTAAGGCGTGTCCGAACGGACAATTCTCCAAAAATAATCTGCTTAATTAATGATGAATACTTCGTGGAACTGTAGGGAATATTGAGTGTTTTTGGCAGGTTGTACGACATGTAAACAAAAAAGAGCTAACGCGCATTTCCTTTCGCGAAATACTTTGTTGCAAAACGTATTACTTAAAACACAGAGCGGTCAAAGTTGCAGAAAAATGATTTCCCTCAGTATTCCTTTGCATCGTGTGACGGCTCAGGTCATGAGTTTGTTTGAAACACTTACCATCTCTCAGTCCGGATAGTTGATACGCTGTATATAAAAGGTAAAAAGGAACAGCAGACTACAGACATACAGTCTCTAGCATGCTGACAGTCCTGTGATATAGCTGCTTTTAAAGGGCAGGGCAGCCTTATCGCCGCGGTCACTCCTCAGTCCCGCCCACGATCAGCCACCCAAACAACGTGACGGCGCTGTGGCGACAGTCAGGAGGCCTAAAACATATAACTATCAGAGAACAAGGATCAAAAATGACAGAAGCTAACACTTTTCTTGCTCAGCCTGTTAGTACAAGTTTCCCGTTGGCTTTTCAGTCGGCGGAAACGTAACGACAGCAAAGATTGCTAAAGGGTCAAGATAGTTTCCTTCCCTTCTCACATGAATGACGTTGACTCTTAGCTGCAGCTCTGATACAACCCCAGCTGGTCCCTGATGTTAAATCATTAACATTTCAACATATTTGACATGGTTTACTGTTTTGAAACTTTTAAGCAGTCACGTATTCTCTAAAAATATAGACAGACATGACATTTGTCAAAGAACAGCAATGACTACTTGAAAGTCAAAATACACCATTTTTTTTATTTCAGGAGATTGAAGCTAATCTATGGAGGACCAGAACTGACATAATTAAAAATAAATAGGGCAGGACTCCCAAAAGTTTCGTAAACCTTTCCAGATTGATTATGGATTACTTTGTTTCTCTCTTCTGTAATTTTTTTCAAGTGGGCCTTTGTGTTTTAATCTACTCATCAGACAGGTTCTATTTAAGTGATTTTTCTGACTACAGATTTTTCTGTAACCACGGTTGGTTGTGGCGGGTGAAATACATCACGTCAGATTTTAACTTGTAAAAAAAACTTACACTCTGAATCATTTCCTATTCATCTAACAATTTTGCACTACTTTAATTTTAGTTTATCAAATAAATCACTTGGCCTGAAGTCAAAGTGCTTTTTCCCTTTTTTGTTCACATTAATCCAAAAGACTAATCTTCAATGAATCTTGGTTTCTGCCATTCACAATAAGGATGTGAATCATAGACTTGAGAAATTCATGGCTCATGATGACTAAATGACTTTATGCAACATGTATCAGAAAAGAATATTTCTGTGACTGTCTGTAGCTGATCATTTTTATTCGATCAATTTTGGTAATATGCCTGCATTTTCATAAATAGCTAACATATCAACAATTCGTCACTCCTGTGGCATCTACATACCTGACCAAACAAATATTTTTTAGGTAACTAAAAAAAAAAAAAAGCAACTGAACTTTTCTTGTTTTTGAGATTTCTTCATTATGGGGGGGATGAAAGCTCTTCAAAAGCCAAGAGAAGTGCATTTATTTTCTATTTAAGAAGTTTTCTCCTAGATAACAGGCTATACACAAACGTCAGGGGATGTAAATTTTTCAACAAATGAAATTGGTTCACTTGCACTCTTTATGTGACAATGTTTTATTCAATAATTCAAGACCGACAAGAGTACAGAGATAAGTTGATGGCAAGACAAAAGCCTTTAACAAACATCTATTGTCCAGGCACTTCAGTTTATTAAATTTTTCTGGGGCTAAAAACCAAAAAGCACAAGTTGGTCAAGAGTATTACCAGAAGAAACTTTGCAGAAACAAACATAAATTACACAAAAAGAACAGCATTCCAAACCAGTTATAATCGAGCCTGTTAGATACAAGGTTTCTGTTGCTCAGTCATTTTGGACATTCGTAGTTTAAGTTCAAATTAACCTACAAATTACTCAAAATAAAAACTATCTGATTTAATTAGATAGCCTCTCAGAGCCCAAAAATATGCATGTCAAATTTACAAAGTTTCTAAGCTGCCCCTTTGTGTGTGAAGGTGAGTGTGACCTATCCTTGGTGTACCCTGCCCTGTGCCCAGTGATAGAACAGGATAAATACAATTCATTAACAGCTGGAGGCACATAGTTAATTTTCTCAATAATACCATAATAATTGTTTTTAGACCTCATAGCTGCCTTTATCACACAGAAAAACATCAATAATTGCTTTTAGAATCAGACTATCATGTAACCTGGTACAAAAAACTATTATTTTTCTTAGGTTAGGTTGCAGATTCGTTGTACAGAAATGACCTAGAAAAATACTGTAAACTGTACTCTACTCTTTTTTATCAGGGTTGTCTCTCCATATGCAGTAACGGATGGCGGTGGTGTAACACATCCAAGCCAGATATGGCGCTAAGAGCAGAGAGGCAGTGCGGCTAATGGGATACCAAGACAACATGGTCGCTCCAATTGCCCCATCGAGAAGCACAATCTCAATTAGACCCTAAAATGTGAACATAAAACACATTTATCAGACAATTTGCAATAGTAAAATTCACTTCTAGAATTTAAAAATAACAATAATAGAGACCTCTATGTTTTAAAGCCTACCCATTTTTGACTGTGTGCACCAAAGAAAAGAGGAACTGATGCCCAGTTCAGAGCGAGCTGCAGCCCATAAAGTCCCATTGGGACCACTGCATCCTCAGTAAAACCCCCAAGCTCTTTCCAAATGAGGTAGGATCCATACCTGCATGGAAAAAAAGGACAAATTCTTAACACTTAATCCTACATTACAAAAGAGAAGGTTTTCTTCCTTCATAAGTGAGTACAGAATGAAAGAAAAGTTGTTTTAATACCTAGAGAAGGAAAATATTCAAGAGCATGCTTGGAGAGGTAGCAGCTGCGTCTGCAAATACACTCAAAAGTCTAAATATTTTTCATGGCAATATAATATTAATAGCATTATAATTGTTGAATCCAAAATATGGAACTTGGTATCACTATTAATTGATAAACAGTAGAGATAAAATATTACTAGAGATGGTAATTTCAACAGCTATTACAAGAATTAGTTTGATGCAATGTTTTGTATATTTTCAGTACTTCTGTATTTTTAGGTTCAAAATATATTGTTTAGAAAGCAGAAAGAAAAGAAAACAGTAAAATCTCAGATGTTATGCTGAAAAATTAAATTTTGAAATACTAAAGCATCCATGCATTCAGATGAATCATCAGTATACTTCAAGTATGTTTGAAAATCTGCCAACCAATAGTTTAGAGCACCTACATGCACTCTGCATGGCTTTTTATTTTTGTTCCTCCTTAGCATGTATAAAAATAACTTGCGCTGCAGGAATGATAACAGAGCAATAAAGTCATACACATTCACTGAGAACTGATAATATATCGGCTCCTGGTCCTGAACTTTTCATTTTGAAAACATTACCTGAATTAAGTACAAAAAGGACAAGTTCTCTGGAAGACTGAACTTAGCCATGCTGTGTATAATTTACCCCATCCCTGTGTAAAGACTCGTCCACACCACAGGGAACGCTCCGTTCGGTGGGCACCAGGAGGGTTTCTTCAGGCTTGCGTACCAGGTGTAGACCTCCCTGCGTCGGATGAAGCCACCAAGAATCCCTCCGACGTGGGGCAGGGCTGTGAACCCAATCATTGGCAGAGACATGGTCTGAAACAAGACCAGATGATTTTATGACCGATTCCGAAGAAGATGGGTCGCAGGAATTATACAATACAAAAAGTAATTGCTCCCAGACAAATAGCTTCAGTTTTTTCTTTTTTTGTCACAACTTTCACATCATCAAGCACATTTTATTATCACTCAACTAACGTGACTAAATACAAAAAGTAGTTATTAAAGGGTGATTTCACTTATTAGGGGAAAAAAACAATCCAAAATAATCTTGTCCTATGTTAAAAGAAAAAATAAAGTAATTGCACAAGAATTCAGTTCAATTCAGCCACACAGCAGATTTGAGCATGAATGGCCAGAGGTTATACCACAACATCATGTTGTATGTCTAGACTTTAACTAGCCTACTCTGAAACCCTAATTTTGTTTAGTTTTTCAGTTATTAAAATCACTTGTTGTGATGTGTTTTGAATCACTATCCTGCTGCAAATCCTAGGGTGCATTCATAGGCTAAAGACCATGAACTTATTGTTGAACATTCTCCATCTGAACTTTTTATGTTTTTGCTAAGAACAGAATTCATGGTTTCTAAAATAGCAAAGTATCCCGAGATGTTTGCACAACCACTTGCCAGTTTGCCTGTTATTGTGATGTTCTTTTTCTGAAATGCATCAGAGGTCAGTACCGCTCCAATGTCAAAGGGAGGGTGATTCAGGATGGAGTCTGCATGTTGTCTCTATGCATGCGTGGGTTCTCTTTGGGTAGTTGTCCTCTCACAGTTCCAAAACATGTGGATGTGAGGAGTGTGTTTGTGCACAGCTGTTTGTTCTGTGTGTCTCTATGTTGCTGTGTGACAGAACAGCGACCTGTCCAGATTGTGCTTTCTGCAGCATCTAACGGGATGAACTCTGCTTTTTGCATTTACTCTGTTTATGTTTATCAGATTTTATGATGATCAATGATCTGAAACATTTAATTATTGGAGGACTATCTATGTCACATTTAATTGTGACATAGTGCATCCCTTTAAATATAAATAAGAAAGAAGGGAAGTAAAATAAATGTTTTTTTTTCTAAGTATGCCCATATTGTGTTTTTACAAAAAAGAAATTTCTGGCTGAATTAGCGCAAATGTGGATGGTATCAATTTAGTCACTGTTCACCAGACAGTATGGGTTGAGAAACTTTTTCTGTGACAACTAGCTTTTGCAGGTAAAAGTTCACGCAGTTTGTATCCAGAATGTGTGGGTCTGCAGAGATAGGTGCCTGATCTAAGGGAGATCATATCCATCTATAGAGAATATCTTATTCTTCTTGAAAAACGGCCTAATAACATAATCTTATAGTGCTTGTTTTTATTTTCTTATTCTTATTTTACCTTTACAGAACATGCAAATTACAGCGTAATCAAATTTAGATCCACTATGCTGACAAAAATGACATTAAAGTAACGTTTTTCCTGTATAATAGAGTTTTACAGAAGATATGAAACAAATAAAGCACGTGACTAATAACAAAACATCCTGTTATTAAGCCAATTCCACAAGGTGTCAAACTCCAGTCCTCAAGGGCCGCAGACCTGCAGTTTTTAGATGTGCCACAGATACAAAACACTGGAATGAAATGACTTAATTACCTCCTCCTTGTGTAGATCAGTTCTCCAGAGCCTTACTAATGAGATAATTATTCTATTCAGGTGTGGTGCAGCAGAGGCACATCTAAAAGTTGCAGGACAGTGGCCCTCGAAGACTGGAGTTTGACACCCCGAAAGTGGTCGAGAGAGATGCGACTAAAGCCATTTAAAAGTAGCCTCGAAATTCAGAGCAATTTGTGTCTTACCGTCAGCGTGCCTGACAGCTCAACAAGGAAGTCACTAGTGATGTAAGAAATCGTTATGCAGTCGTTTACGTAAACTGTCTGGTTTCTGAAGGTGAAGGTTATTGTCCGACACTCCCTACCTCAAACGCAAAAAAGGCAAACAGCGTAACGTCACCACGTTCTGATCAGCCATTGGCTGCAAGAACAAAAATAACTAAATAAAATAAACATATTCTATAACGCCGAATTTGTCCACGGGTCAAATAGTACCCTTCCGTGTTTTGATGCTTTTTTATTATTATTGCCTAATCTCGTCTGTTTTATTTTACTTATTTATTTGCTGAGATTACAAAACGTTTAAGATAGTTCCCCACCTCTGCACCACAGAGACGTTTTGTGCCCCGTTCAATTTACCTCGGAAAACCTAAATCTAGGAACGTCATCACGCTCTGTTTAAAAGGCTTTATTACATTTTGAAGTAATGTTAGAGAAGTCAATTAATATATTAGCCGAAGAAGGTATAACTACTTCCAACATATTTTTATTTTATATTTTAATAAAAGCAAGTTGCCATCCAAAAGAATTACAAAAATAAGAGTAAAAATGTATTTCATAAAAAGGCTACTTTAGTATAATATCTAATTTAATATTTCAAATTGATGTAATCAAAGAGACAAAAATACAGTTATGTGTAAATTCTGTTTTTTTTAAAGACTAAAGCACAGCAGACAAAGCTTGAGTACAAACAAGAAGTCTCACTTCAATATATTTAGGTACGTTTCTGTGTCTGCTGCATTTTTAGTTAAAACATGTTTGTTCTTCATTCAGTGATGTATCCAGAAATTTCACTCAAGCAAGAGTAGAGCTTTCTAATATGACAATAATTAATATTATTTTAGTAATGTAATATTAAGTAAAAGTATAAATTATGGTACTGTAAAACAACTAGTTGTGCATATTTTCCATACAGTTGCTCTAGTAAACAAGTCTTGTTAACAGTCTGCACCAGAATAAATGAATTGGCATCATCAATTTAGCTGTTTTCAGTTTTATTGCTCTGATGCTATAGCATTAAGCAAACTTGCTAGTCATTTGTATCTTAAGGCACTTCAAGGTGCTTTATTTAATAATAAAAAAATACAATAAGCAAAAAAACAAAAAACAAACATAACAGAAAACAGAAGTCATGAAAAGTTTAAATACAGGTCAGAATAAATCTATTTTCCAATATAAATTGAAGGCAGCTCAAAACAAAACTGGGTTTAGCCTTGATTTTAGTTCAGCAGTTATGCAGTTTTCTGGAAGTTTGTTCTAAATTAGAGGAGGATTAAAAACTGAAAGCTGCTTTGCAGTGTTTGGTTCTGGTTCTGGGGGTTGTTATGGTTATTCATGCATGCAGCAGTGTGCATGCAAGTAGATAAAAGAGATGGAGAAATGATACAGAATCATACATCCATAACAGTTTTCAAGCTACACGAACAAAATCAGTCCTTTTTTATGCCGAGTGACTAGGCAGAGCACTATTAGCAAAACAGTGGAATTCTTTGCAATTAATACATTCAAATATAATCTAAAAGACTGCAAAGTCTCTTAGATTAGATATATGTGACTGATGTAGTGAGATACAAAAACTGGGAACTCTCAGAAATCACTGTGCGACCCTATAAGTGCAAATAAATACAGAGCTGTTAAGAAGTATCCTCCCACTTACAGGTTTCTTATGTTTTTGAATTTTGTCAAACTTCATTGACTCAAAACATTAGACACGTTTTTACATCAGGCAAAGATAACTTGACAAAATACAAAAAGTAGTTTTTAAATGCTGATTTTATCTAATACAGTAAACAGCAAATGTTTCCAATAACTGGCAAGGAATCTTTTACATCTCTACTTAGGACTTTTAAGCCACTTTTCTTAGCAGGATTGTTCCAATTCAGCCTTCATTTGAGGGATTTTGGACATAATTGCCCTGCTTCAACCAGATCTAAGCTACACTTTGACTAGGCTACAGCACAACCTTTTTCTTAAGTTCATTCAAAGATGGACTTGATATGTGCTTTGTATCATCGTCTTGCTGCATAAGTTAAATGTGGGTGGGCATTCTTCTCCCAGTGCAGACAAAGGAGAGGTGTGTGGAAAAAAATGCACAACACAAAAAAACATTTCCACTGGAAAGTTAAGCAGTTATTTCTGCTTGTAAAGTAAGAAAATGTGTAAAAGTGAATGAGAAGACTGGAAGGTTTTTTTTTTTATCCTACAAACCTTCATGTATTGACTCCAGCTTCTTCTTTTGCTTTTTGATTTGTTTTCCATCGACCCCGAGTTCACTTTTAGCAGTATAACCCTTTGAACATCAAGTTTTATTTGCATTGTGCACTATTGTAAATAATTAGTATTTTTAATGCACAAGTACACATGGAGATTTTGGACATTTTTAAATGAACCTACTCAGTTACACAATCTTTTGGACGGGAGTGTGTTGTTTTTTCTATACCTATGCAGTAAGAATGTTGAAATGGTGTCACTATAGGACGGTTTGTTGCACTTAATTCTGTTTTTATACATTTGACGTTCTGTCTTAGTGTGAATCATTTTGCTGTTGTTGCACAAAAACCTCCCCACTGAGGGACAATAAATAATATTTCTATTTCCTATTTTTACTCTACATCCCAATTTTTTCGAGAAAACCCCCCCATCTTATTCACAAACAACTTGCTAGTGTGCATGCAGAAAAAAAGTCAGGGATGCTCCAGAGTTCCCAGTCCACTCGGTGAACTATGAGCCCCTCCTCCAAGACGCACCTTTTCCTCCGTGGTCCTCCGGCGTTTCTTACCTTCTTTCCGCTCCTCTCAGCGTCGTTGTCTGGCTGTGAACTCTCACCCCAGCTGCTCGGGAAATGTCACACAGGCAGGGAGGCCCGTGCTGCAGTAGGGGGGCGTAATAGGAAGGAAAAAATAACATTTTCTCCGTTCTCAGCGCATCATTCAGCAGAGACTCTGCCGTGCAAGTGCCACATCCCGCTACCAGCCACCACCACCACCACCAACAGCAGCAGCAGCAGCCGCCGCCGATAACGCACCGCAGTCTCGGTGCTCGTTTCGCATTAAACCTGATATTAATAAAAAAAAAAATAAAAAAAAACCGTGGCAGACATGTGAGTAGCAACCCATCGCTGTCGTTCTCCACTTTCCCGTTGCCTTGTGTGTTATCGCTGTTGTAGCCTCAGCAGCAGCAGCAGCGGCGGCGGTCAGTGAGCCGTGCGGTGGCTCATTCTGCTGGGCTTGAATCTGCTCATTCAGAGGAGGGGGAGGGGGACGTTCTTTAAATTATTACATGGAAAAAGATGGTTTCGATTCGGGCTGGTTAATTGGATCAGAAAGGTTGTGATTTTTTTTTTTTTTCCATCATTGTTGTATTTTTTTTCAGCAGGTTCCCCTGGCTGTGCCTGTGTGTTGGACGTGTAGCTTTAGCTGATTAGCCTGCTCGCAGTGAGTGAATGCAGCTGTGTGTTTCCAGTCAGATGTGGAGGCCCAGGTTAGTGCAGGAGCATAGTGCGGGGCTGCTGATGTAGGCTACAATGATAATAACAATATTAATACTTATTCATCAAACGACAACAGAGATTATACACGCGAATGTTTGTGATCAGTGTGAAACTCATCTGCTGGTTGATGTTTTTTTATCCTGCCTGACCTGAAGAAGCACAGCTGGACTGGAAACTCTCAGAACTCACTGTACGACCCTAATTGCTGGATTTTTCCTGTTGTATTTTGCTTCTTCCTAGATTTTCAAGCTTTTATCAGATTATTCTTGACTTGCACTAATCAAAACCTGGTTCATTAGTGCATAATTTATATGAGGAGATACATTGTAAGTAGTTGAAGCTGATATTAAGAAAAATAAAAGATCTAAAAAGCTGATGGTACTTTGAAATCCTCTGGTTTGTAATGCTGCTGGGACTTCTGCTATTATGTGGTCAAGCTCAGTTATTATCACACATTTTTTTATTTAAAAATTACATTTTTAAGAGTTATTTTTGAGAATTTTGTACATTTATTAACACAATTTTAACTGCTTGTACAGTAATCAGGTCTTTATATATAGTTAGATCTGTCACAAGATCTACGAAACTTGGATTTTAGAGAAATAAAGGGTAGACTGTCGTACATTAAAGGAAAATGCTTTAAAGTGCAGTTTGTGAACATTGGTACTGCTATCCCATTGGTAAAAATAATAGTGTTTTTCTTTACGGCATTTTAACGAGACCCAGTGTAAGAACCATGAATCAGCCTGAATGTAAAGTTTTCTGCAGTTTAAAAAAGCGGTGGAATTTCCTCTACTTAGTAGGTTAAAGATTATTATTTATATATTCTACAGATCTGCCTCATAAATAAAGCAACATTTTATAGTGCAGTTGGACTGAAAATGTTTTTTGATTACCTCATAAAGTTATGCTTTTGTTCGTATTTATCTCATTTATTTAAATGATCTGATTGAAATACCTTGTTTATTTTATTATTATTATTTGTATTGTTTAACTTCAATCAAATGTATTAGGTAATCTAGGTTGCTGTTTTGCTTCTATCACATATAAGCATCTGCTGCTGGTTATATAAAATACATGGACTTACTCAGATCAGCTCGGTTTCAAAATTTAGGACTCCTTAAATGCAGAACATTTAAGGCCCAGAATGGGAATTTTAGTACCTTTTTTCATTCATGTTATACAAAAAATGCTCCCAAGTAGCATTTCTAGTGCCTTGTAAATCTTTTTACCAACTATCTGTCTGATAACCTCACATCTTGTTCAACCTGAATTTATTATTGGCCTAGAAGTTCAAAACGTAGTAAAATTGTTTTCTAATGAGCAGCCCTTCAGACAGTAAGTAAAAAAACAATCAAAAAAACCCCACCAAAGCAAATGGATTAATGATGAATTATTAAAATTTTGTCTACATGTTCTCATCCTGGTTTATTTTTTCTTAATTTATTTTGAGCTGGAAAACAATAAAAGAAAACTCTGTACTTTTTTTGAAACTCTGTACGAATTTGGTGGTACGGAGTCCTTGCAGCCTAAATATTTTAGATAATATTCTTTTACCTTTAATCCACGTGGCATAAATTATCAGTGTTAATTTAAGTTAAATTACAAAAATGATGCTAAAAGCAACATTTCTAAAATTCTACTAGGGTATCTTTATCATTTCAGTTATAATATTGTTGACTTTAGCTTAATTTGCTACATGGACTTGGACACATCTATTTTAGAAAAGCTATATACCTGAATAATGCTTTTTAACTGCCCATTATGCTAAATAGCATACATATTTGCTGTCCTACCTGGGAAGAGTTATACCAGGAGCATTGCCAAGTGATATTGCTGGGGTAATTGCATAGGCTGCATGCAAACAGATTCTTAATGGTGTTAACTTTTAATAAGGGAAACGTTCTTCAGATACTATGAACTCCCAGTGTTATTTAGTCTGAGTAGCATGATTATCTGACCAGAAGTTTACATAGACGTATTGTGTTTTTAATCTCTTCTTAAGGCCCGAATTGATTTGTGTTTGGGATTGTTGTCCAGTTGGAGGATTCTTTTCTCAGATGAAGATAATTTGGTTAGGATGTTCAAGAAAAAATCACAAACAACTGGAAGATGCTAGAACACTAGTGTTAACAGCGATGGTTTTATGTTGCCACAGATTGAGAGGTGACTAAAACTGAAGTGACTTGTTCAAAGCTAGCAGCTACAAGCTGCCAACATAGACAAATAAAATTTATCTAGAAAAATTGTTTTTGGTTAGAGGACACTAATATAGAGCTTTCTATCCAAAATGACAGTAAAGATGAGGTATCAAATCTACGGACACTGTTGTCAACCATGGTTACGGTGTGGGGCTATTTTTCTCCCTGTGGCATGGATGCAATGCAAATTACACCCAAATTCTTCAAATTCACTTCTAATTAAGAGATTAATGGTTGAATCTTAGACATAATTTAGTGTTCCAACAGAAAAGGATCCTAAAAAAAAAATCAATGTTGCAGTCTATTTGTTCCACCTAGAGAAAAAAAAATCATCTAAAATATATTGTTAGAAGTGTAAAATTACTTGTATTCATTTTGATTGATTGACTGCATATAAATTTATAACCACAACTGTAAACTTATTCCCTGAATCTCAATGTCTTGGTCCCTGTCTTTGTTTCAGGGGACAGAGCCGTCATCCTCTCTCGAAGATGTCCACGCAGGAGGCCTACTGGCTCGTGAAGCAGCTGCCCAGTAGAAGATCCTGGGATTGAGACGTGAATCCCTTTACACCGATGGCCTGGACTGAGTAAGAAACTTGAGAACAAATGTGTGACAGGGCACATTATTTTGTCTCTGTTGTCCTTGTGTATGTATGTGCATATAAAAGCTGATGAATTTGAGTAGGCCTCCTTGTAAACTTTCATTGTCGACAGGTTTCAGCTGGCCTGCTGAAGCTATGGGGAGCTGCTGGAGCTGTCTGTACAGAGACCCCATCCGAGACAACCATCTCACCAAATTTAAGGTCTTCATTTTAAAACTTTTAACAGATAAATCCTTTGCCGTGCTCTCATTACAGTTCTGGCTCATTTTGTTGGATGTAGTCAGTCTCTAAAACCTGTAGTGTCATATATGTTTTTCTCAATTTCTGTGAAATTCTTATTTTTATTAACCTTTATTTCACCAGGAAAATCCCACTGAAATTAACAATAGTTCTTACACAAGAATTTTGGCCAAGACTGACAGCAGCACACAGTTTACAGAACATTCACAGCTAAATAGAAAAAGTTAACACCGTCATAAATGAACTAGATTTCTAAATTAAAACATTTATAGACAAATGATTTCTTCTCCAAATCAGTAAAAATGTCTTAAAAACATTTAATGATAACAGCACCTGTTATCACATGTTTTTTGTACCTGGTCCCACAAAGATGAATCAGAAAACTGAAAATATTTCTTTTCAAGTTCACTTTAGGCACCAAGAGTAAAAGTAAGTTATCACTACGAAGTGAATATCCTCTGGTGGATTTTCTAGTTTGTGTAGGCCAACTAATACCAAGGAAGAAATGGTTGATGAAATTTAATGGTGATGTGTCACTACATTATTATTTTGGATCCTTCCTTTTTAGAAAAAAAAGTTTTTATGTCAACCTTCTTGACTTTTCACATATGTGTTTAACAACTTGTCTATTTATTTCTTCTACATGTAAATGAATTATAAAAACAAGTATTTTTTTTAAAAAAAAAACCTTTAACACAGAACAAGAGATGTAATACTTAACATAGCATGAAATTAAAAACTGATTATAATATTGTTTTTTGTATAAAAACGTGCCAAAACATGTTTTTCCAGTTTTTTTTCAATACATCTGAACTGAAACTGGGTCGGTAAACACATCAACTTACTACATGCACTTTATTCTGAACTTAGTAACAATCAGATTAATCAAGGAGAAAACTGTTTGATTTCAGTTATTGACTGATGGATTGATGCATCTTTCATTATGACAAATAAAAGATAAAAGAACATTTTTTGCATCAAACAAGAACGGAATAATTGTTTTCTTAAAAGAGGCAAGGAAGAACAAATAAAAAAAACCTTGCAACATGCTTGCATAAATGCAATCTAAAAAAAAACATGGTTAATGTATAACATTGTTGTGTTTTTTTCATGCTTTATTTTTGTTGTTTCCATCCCTCTCGTGATGTTATTGTATTTCACCATCTTTCAGGTCATCAATGTTGATGATGAAGGCAACGAGCTCGGCTCTGGGATCATGGAGCTCACCCAGACTGAGCTCATTCTTCACACACGCAAAAGAGACGCCATCCGGTGGCCGTATCTCTGCCTGCGACGCTACGGCTATGACTCTAACCTGTTTTCCTTTGAGAGCGGCCGCCGCTGTCAGACAGGGCAGGGTGGGTAGCACGGTCTCAGTTTCTATGTACAGTATGGTATCAATATAGAGGAACACTGGATGTATTTTACATTAGTTGTAATACCATTAGTGCTTTTCACCAGTTCAAATATCTTAAAGAAACCTTCAATCGGGGACAATTGTTGACCACAAGATGTTAACTCTATGTTTCTGTAATGTAACAGTGAGCTTTGGAGATAGTTTTTTTTATCTCTAGCTGTAGATATGGGTCTTTTCAGATGACCAATATATTTTTTAACTATTCGATTTATCAACACACCTTAGCATTACTTGAATTTTATGTCCTCTTGTCTTTCACATTTTGAGGAGTTGTTGAGAGTAATTGCTGTTTGTAAACAGATAAATATATGCCAGTTTAATTTATTTTCTAAGATTCTTTTTCAATGTGCGAATTTGCCTTGAAAATGCATTTTAATGTATTTTACATGAGTCAATGGTCTTGGAGGGCACTAAGTGACTTTTTGGTGTTTCTCTTGCCAAATTGTTGCTGTACTGTTGGTCTATTAATGACGACACAGTACAAATGGTTACGAGTCATCTAGACTCAATGGGGTTATGAAATGTGCAGAATTGTTGGCCTTTTTCCTTTGAATAAGGAATAAAAACACTACTGTTTTTAATGCAATTTTCTCCCTCTTTATTTTGCATGAACCACTGGGGCTACATAAATAAACTTACCATGCTATGGATTTTGTTTTATCCCTTTAATTCCTCTTACATGCCATGTTTTGTTTGTGTTTAAACCAGGAATCTTTGCATTCAAGTGTTCACGGGCTGAAGAGATCTTCAACCTGCTCCAGGAGCTGATGCAATGCAACAGCATCAATGTGGTGGAGGAGTCAATGATGATGAGTCGAAGTGGCCACACACCAGAGATGGACATGTCTCGGACACCACAGACTCCCAACAGTGAGTCACACCTGCTCATGCACTGCCTGCCAAACTTGCATGCAGCAATGCGTTGATAGGATTTCTGCAAGCTTCGGTCAATTTAAATTTTAAGAGTTGAACAATTTACAAGGAAAAAATAACCAAAAGGTAGCTTAACCTTCCTAACAAGTATCTCATATTTAAGTGACTGAAACAGGTTAAATATACATTTATTCACATACAGTACAGACCAAAAGTTTGGACACACCTTCTAATTAAAATGGGTTTTCTTTATTTTCATGACTATTTATAAGGCAAGAAATCCCACTTATTAACCTGACAGGGCAGGTTAATAAGGTTCATAGTGAAAACCATTCACTATGAAGTGAATGGTTTTCACTATGAAGTGAAAACCACTTCAGGTGACTACCTCTTGAAGCTCATCAAGAAAATGCAGAGTGTGTGCAAAGCAGTAATCACAGCAAAAGGTTGCTACTTTGAAGAAACTAGAATATAAGGGTTGTTTCAGTTGTTTGACACTTTTTTGTTTAGTGCATATTTCCACATGTGTTATTCATAGTTTTGATGCCTTCAGTGTGAATCTACAATGTCAATAGTCATGAAAATAAAGGAAACTCATTGAATTAAAAGGTGCGTCCAAACTTTTGGTCTGTACTGTAGGTTTGTGTGTAAGGCTCTAATGCCACCTGTGTCTATGACATCTTAAAATGCGATGCAGAAGGCTTAGTAGTGATTATTGTAGACCACTACAGAAGTCCCTACTTTTAAGCTAAAGAAAGCTTGTTAAATCTACACTTTTTCCAAAACAAAGTATCTGGATACCCAACAATAACCTTTTTTCAAATCTTAATTCCAAACCAAACTGTGTTCATTTTTATGCACTCAATACTCGGTTCTCCTCGTCTTCCTTGAATCATTGTGTCAACGCGGCACATCTCATGGAGATGCCATGATCGCCTACTGAGCTGCGATGGAAGCCCAGATTGCTTTGTCATCTGCCTTGTTGGGTCTGGTGATTTTCTACGGGGTTAAAGGTCAGGGACATTTACTGGCCAATCAAGAACATTGAGTCAGCTGTTGGTGCCTTTGGCAGTGCCAAGCCCTGCTGGAAAATAAAATCAGCATCTTCATACAGTATGTCAACAGAGGGAAGCATGAAGTGCTCTAGATGTTTCTGATAGATGACTGCATTGGTTGTGGACTTCAGAAAATACAGTGGACCAACACCAGCAGATGATATGGCACCCCAAACCATCACAGAAACGTCACACTGGACTTCAAGCAATGTAGATTCTGTGCCTCGCCGCTCTTCCTGAAGTCTACTCCTTGTGAAGCTTCCTCAAATTCCTGAATGGATTTTGCTTGACAATCTTCTCAAGACTGCAGTTTTCCCTGTTGCTGGTGAAACTTTTTTCTTTCCACTTAATTTCTTTGGATGTACTTGGATATGGGACTCTGGAAACTACTGATTCCTTCAGTAATGATCTTCTGTGACTTACTTTCCTTGTGGAGAGTGTCAGTGACTGTCTTCTGAATACCTGTCCAGACAACAGTCTCTCCCATGATTTGGAAGTCTACTGACTGAGAATAAAAGACCATGTAAACCATGGTGTTCAGCAAGGGCAGGTGTCCTGTCACTTTTAGACGTGTTTCTATTCCAACAAAGCTAATTGAAATGGTTGAACTAACTCGGCAGTATGCCATACAGTTCTTCAGATGCCTGTTAATGAACCATCATTTAATTCAAGTGTGTTGACCCAGGGAAAGAGCTAAAATATGCGGGAGACCAGCCCTTGAGTATTCACTTTGTACAACCCTGATTTAGAGGCTGCTCCTCTTCTGCCCTCAAGTGGTGAAAGAAAGAAACCAAAAGTTATTACGTTCTTTAAATCAGACATCTTCTGCATTACTAATTTATAGTTTTCTTTAAGGATTAGAAATTAAAGAACAAGTTCTTAAAGTCAATTTACTGTAATTTTCACAGTTTCTTTTCATCTTCTCAGAATTAATCTTTGTGATGAAATTTTCTTTAGTAGTTCATTGTTTCTGTAGGTTTCACTAACTTAAATTTAAAACATTTTAAGACCTTTTAGACCATTATTATTGCCTATAACTCCACAGAAATGTATAAACTTTGTCCAGCCGAGTGGCGATAAATTTGTGCTTACCTATGATAGATGCAAAAAAGCTAGCTAGCTAAGGGTATGCTAGTAGTGATATACTGGTAGCCTCAACCGCCTCAAATCACAGAATGCTTGGCAAGTTACAAAAAATAATGCTTAGAATATATTTTTGATTAAATAGTCCTGCCAAGACAAAAATTAAGACCTGTGATTAACAAATTCATTTTTAAAAACTATGTTGGTCTTTGATATAAGACATTTTAAGACATTAATTTTGAATGCATTAGTTTAAGACTTTTCAAAGATTCACAAACACCCTGTATCCCCCCAACTTCCTTCCCACATTTAGAATGTTTTCATTAATATCACCACAATTATTGGCACCCCAATAATTATAATTTTTTTTAGAATATTTACAAATGCAATCAAATGCCTTTTAAGTGCTGTAAAGAAAATAATAAATCCAGCCAAACATTTTGATTTGATTGACTGTCACCTTCCTGGTTTCTCTTGGTCTGTATTGTCTACAGCTCCAGCTTTTCCTGTCCAGTCCTTTCCAAACGGATATCCAGGTTATCCCATCAGAGGGGATTCCTCCCAACCATCTCTTGATGATCATGCACACAGCCTCATGGCTTTGGAAGACCAGGTAACTCCTGTTTGCACCTCATAGCATATTTCCTTTGAATCCCAAGCTTGAACCTGTCTGTATTTCCTAACAGACTCACACCTATGTGAATACTGTGAGTATGGACGGAGATCTTTCCATGCGTCACTGTGTGCACTCTCTGCCTGAGTTGCGGCCTAGCGCTTTGCCAGAAACGACACGTGGGGCCATGCCTGTCGGAGGCCAAGGGAACCCACAGTCCAACATGAGATGCTGTCCGCTTGAGGAGCGCAAAGACCCCCAGGTGTTCCTACAGCCGTCCTCGCAGGAGGTCAAGTTCATGTTGGGGCCCACTCCAGCTCAGCGCCATCTCATGGAGAGGGAGAGGCTCGGGCACAATCCTCACAACCTTCAGCCAGCAGAGGGTGCTACAGGTTCAGAGACGGAGGGGGACGAGCCTGGGATGCACTTGTGCAACTCTCACTCCTATCACCATTTCCATCACCACATGCACCGGCATCCGAGCCACGAGCACCCAGACAGCTCCCAGAGTGGCGAGCTCACCTACGAGAACATCAACGGCCTGCGAAGCGGCCGAAAGCAGCGCCTGAGCCCCAGCAGCGTGTCGCAGTCTGTGGGCTCGAGCAGCAGCAGCAGCACTGGGGATAGCCACTCACACTCACTGTTGCACTCACATGGCCACGGCCCTTCATCTCTGCCTCCTCAGGGCTACGCCTGTGAGAGGGGCATGGGCGGAGGCCACCGCCGGACAGCTCTTCTCAACTACGAAAACCTGCCCTCACTGCCACCTGTGTGGGAGTACAGCGCCTTGCAGCGGGACGATGAGCAGGAGGAGGACGATGAAGATCAGGATGAGGATGAATATGAAGAAGAGGAGGATGACTTTGATGAGTACGAGTTCTCAGAAGGCCCAGGAACGCCCAACGGGTACCACCAGGACAGTCGGGGTATCCACCGAGACGCCCTGCAGAACTATGTCAACACAGAGCAGGTGCAGCCGCCCCGGCTCCGGCACCCCTGCCCCCCGCATCCTCGGGCGTGTCGACCAGACAGCGCAGGGCGAATATTTAGCTTCGATTTCCGAAGGCGATCACGTTCAGGGGTCGGAGGTTGCGAGCACGGTCACATGCCTCCATCACGGCAGCTGAATTACATCCAGGTGGACCTGGAGGAAGAACCTCCCCGCCAAGCCCTCGGCAGTGGGGGTGCCCAGCCACAGCACCAGCGCCTACCACCCAAACAATGTGGCCCGCCGGTACCCAGACGCAGCGAGTGCTACGCCGTGATTGACCTGAAGAAGACCGCTGCCATGTCCAACCTGCAGAAAGCGCTGCCCAGGGATGATGGGACTTCCAGAAAGACTCGCCACAACAGCACAGACCTGCCTCTGTAAATGAAGTTCAGACTGGAGACAGATGAAGGCCTCATCCTCATGTTAGCACACTGGACCCTTCACTGTCATCCATCCATTCAAGCGTTGGGCTGGATAAAATGGTACAGGTACCTAATTAGAAACTCAGTGAAAGTGAATTGTGAATGGAAATGAGAAAAGTCTGAGGAGAATTTGAAGTTATCTTTATTTGTCAAACATCAGGTTAAAACTTACTTAAAAGCATCAAGTTTCATATAAATATATGAAGGCAGTGCCTTGCAGAAGTACTTGTGTCTCTAAAAGTTTTTCACAATTTGTAATGTTATGAACACAAACTTAAATGCCTTTTTGGAGGGATTTTATGCGATAAACCAACACAAAGTAATACCCAATTGTGAAGGGAGTAAAAATTGGTATTTTTCAACAGGTTTAAAAGATTTACAGCCTCTAACAGGTTTTCTCCCAGGTTTGAACTGGAACTAGCTCCAGCCATCTTCTTATCGACTCTGACCAGCTTCCCTAGTTCTACTAAGGAAAACAGTCTCCACAGCATGATGGTGCCACCACTATGTTTCACAGTGAGGATGGTGTTTTCAGGTTGATGTACAGATATAACTTTTTATATACACCAGAAATTTCAATTTTGATCTCATTTGTCCAGATCAGCCTATTCCAAATATTTGCTGCATCCCTCACATGCATTGTGTTTAGAACTTCTTGTGGCTTTCTTCTTTCAAAGCTTCCAGAAATCACAAATTTGTGGTGGGCATGACGCCTCATCATGCCAGCAGATCTTCCCACCTCAGCTGTGGATCACTGCAGCTCCTCCAGAGTTACTACAATCCTCTTGGCTGCCTCTACGTCCAGAGGAGTAAAGTTGTGTTTATACAGAGATAAAATTAATCACAGGTGAAAAGTATTGAATGATTAGATGACTTTGGAAGTCAGTTAGTTGCATTGAACTTTATTATTATTGTGCTGGTCTGTCTCATGAAATCCCAATGACATGCATTGAGGTTTGGTTCAGGTATGACAAGGTGTTTTGCAAGACGCTGTTTCTTCTAAATATGATGCTTTATGCTTCGCTGTTGTCCAACAGTGGTCTTCATTTTTGGTGGAAGAAGTTATTGCCATACGGTATTATCAAGTTTGATATTACTTTCATTTCATTCATGTTTTTTTTTTTTTTTTACATGTAATATTCTAATCAGAGATGCAACCGTCATCAGAGAGGAACCATTGATGGCATGAAGGCAGGTCAACGGTTTCTTTTCTGACCGGTGTTCATACCTCATCACAAGCACTTAAATCTAATGTTGTGGCTCGTATGTTTATTACTGTATGCCTAAAAAGCATTTTGCACACAATCCTATGGAATTGTATCGAATCATATTGTAGAAGCCGTCTTAACCGAGCAGCGTTCGAAAGGGAAAAAAACAGGATAAAAAGAAAAGATTGGGAGATTTGGAGAGTAGTACTTAACTGTATGACGGTAAACGTAGCACATGCTGAGTAAATTAAGTTTGGCTCTCTGCTGTTGGCATGCAGAAATCAAAACCGTAGCATATCATCCTCAGTCACATCTCCTGCATATCATTCCTGACGCAAGGGAGGGTGGGTCCATGCCAGTCACGTTGCACTTTTGACTTTAGGCCACTTTGTCACCACTGCACCCACAGGTTGGGTCCTTTTTGCCACAAAAATGGGGGCCGAAGGGACACTGTTCGACATCAGCTTCAATAGTTTAATAAAGTGTTCTTGGTTAGAGACGTTGATGACCTCAAACAGTGGCTTTAAGCTGTAACCTCATGGGAACTGAGCTAAATCCATGATTTATCAGTTATCAGGGCTGTTTTAAAGGGGGTTTAAGCATGTTGCAAAGTCATAAAGTTGCTTTCTTTTTTTTAAGTTATTTATAAACCGTTTCAAATATGTATTTATTTATAACATATTTATTTATTCATTTAAAAAAAGTGTAATTTATTTTTTTCTCCATACGATGACCAGCGTTTTGTAGTCCAGTAGGTAATCTGGAGACCAAAGTTTCACCTCAAATTATCACTGGACTCTGGTGTATTACTGTTATTAATATGCTTAAGTATATTTTTGAAAAAAAGAATGACTGTATTTATATTTTAAGTGCCAAATTGTAATTGCTACCAGTCGGAAGAATTAAAAAGTAAAATGTGCCACAGGGATTTTTTTTTAGGGGGAAATTGGGGGAGAGATGAGGCACAAAGTGAAAATGGGTGAAGAGGGATACAAATAAATACAACAATCCAGTTTTTTGAAAGATTTTCAAATTAAAATAATAAAAACCACACATTCCACCTCATCCACATAGATAGCCATGCTAAAAGGAAACACGAGAAGGATAATCTTTTAGTCTGATAATCACTGTTCTGGTGGTTTTTTGCTGCTACTTGTACATACTAACAGTAGCCCATATAAGCTACAGGTACATGTCAAAATGAGAAAAATAATGTGATGTCAGACTTTTTACCATGTTGTCAATAGGAATAGTGTCGTTGTCGTCTTCTGGTTTTATTTGTGGGCGGCAGGAATGTCACGGCTCATTTCAGAGGGGGTCAATGTGGTCAAAACTTTGTTCCATGCAGACAGATTTATCCTGAACTGACTCAAAGAAAACGTAAGGGAATCACAGGCATCCATCTTTATTCTGACTGCTCATATTAGCTTTGCGTGTAAAGCTGATGGAAAGAGAGATGTTTTTAGATTTACTCTTGTGGAATCTTTGGAAGGCAGATTCACTGTGGCGTTTAACTCAAGGTGATCTGTTTGTCTTTCAGCCAGAGTGTTAATTTGAAACAGGTGCAGACTCTCAACTTCTGACAGGGGTTTTTTTTTTGGCTTCATAGACTGCTTTAGGTGTTAAACAAAGGAAAACACGGCAGATCACCATGTTAGTAAAACATGTTTTATTTACAAAAAAATATCTTTGAAATAATTTAATTAGTGATAGAAAAAAATATATCTGTATTTCAGTGATTGTGTCTTTCTCTACGTGGTATGTAAAATTCAGATTTTATCTGTGTGTCTTATCAGTTAAAGAGGGGGTATTATGAAAAGTCATCTTGAAACTTTATATAGTTTTCTGTTATTCTCTCAACAAAATAATACTTGATGGAACTGGGCGTTTGCTGAGCCCATCATAGGAACTTCCACTCAGTCCCAACACTTGTAAGAGCGGTTGTAAACAACATAATGGAGGAGCATTGTTGTGATGATGTCTTGAAGGCAGCGTGTCGGAACGAGCAGGAGCTCAGGAGACAAAGGTCCATCTTCAAGTTGTCAAATTGCTTTGTCAAATTTCTTTTAAGTCATGTTGATATATACAGCATTTTCATAACAACTGAAAGAAAGATGGTTACCTGATAGTTGTATAAAATGGCACAGTGTGTTAGTAAAATACATAATACCCCTCCTTTAACATTTTTTCCACCTCTACGGTGCACGTTTTAGGACCGATTTTATTCTGACGCAGACTTTATTTCCAAGACCTTTTCATCTGAAGACGTTTTTGCTGAGAGTTTTTATTCTATTGCCTTTCAGTCATAGATCTGATGGGATTTTTGTCTATGGTTTGACATCTGAAGCCGTTTGTTCTAATGTGTGAGGATGAAACCTGAGACCCGAGGATGTCCTAAAAAAGCAGCAGAAGCTTCAAATAACCACATCAGAAGTTGAGAGCTTGTATTTTATTTCGTTTTTGTACTGGATAAAAAAGACATCTTGAAGCCAACATTGATGGCTGAAGCATTGATGCACAGAGGGATGTTTACATTTTTGCAATAATAGGACTATTATTGTTTTACGGATCTAAATTGGAACATGTGAAGTGTGAAATCTGTAGCTTGTAGAGCTGTAAGCTATATGTGCGTGTTCGCCTTCGAGGAGCAGATGTAGAAAATCTACCAAAAAAATGTTTTCTTTATCGTTACTTCACTCTTACATCACCATGCAGTAGGTGACCACTGAGAGTGCTTGTAGTAGATTATCTTGTGTTACAACTTTTAAAGCAGCGGTGTTTAATCTTACAAAAATCAGCAGGTGATTTAAGTGTATTTTTGACATGTGGTTTTAAAGTCATTAAACTAACTGTGGTAACTACTTTTGTTATTAAATAATAACCTCACCCAGTTTTTTAAAGCATCAGCACCAGCTTCTCTTGTGTTCATGGGCCAACAATCAGTAGAAATGGGAACATGAAACGAACATCCTCCAGGTCTTTCTGTTGCCAAGCCGTTATGTGATCGTATTCCTCTCGAGGTCAAGCAAAGTGCAGCTCCGAGCTCAGTAACTCTGTGGAAGTGGATTCACGTCTGTGCTGTCTCAAGGCTTTCATAACTGTTGAGTGTTGATGCTTGAGGCCCTGTTTCACACAGGTGTTAAGGATGCCAGTTAAAATTTGTTTTTTGTAATCTGGGGGGCAAGTAGCTACAAGTTGAGATCATAAATCCATCCCATCAATAGTTTTGACAAACTGGATTTACAGAAGAAAGAAGTTGAAGTTTTTTAAAAAAAGGGCTTGCTCTGTTTTTACTGTGTAAAATGTGATTGCGTCCATATACCTTGTGTGTTTATTTTATTTTTATTTGCATTGTGCCTTGCATTCTCACACTGGTTTAACATTTTCTTTGCTGGAAGTGAAGGTATTGTTTTTTTTTTGTTTTTTTTTAAAGGTGCCTGTTGGAAGTTTGGAGACATAACGAGGCTTAAAGGAAAATGTTTTCAATTTCAGGTTCTGAAAATAATGTGCCAACATCTGATTTGCATATCACTGCTTTGACGAGATTTTCACTGAAAGAATGTTTGAATCAGTTGGTTAAATTAGTCTCTGCTCAGATTTGGAGAAGCATGTTGCCACTCTCTTGTCTTTGCTTTATTCCATGGTCTAAAAACTTTTTTTTTCAGAAAAATTTTGTCAAATCCTCTTTTCTTGTTTTTACATACAGCCCACATCTAGACTTGACAAAGTCAAGATTTTGAGGCGACCCCTTGTGCACAGCCCTCTGTTGAACCACCCATATTTTCTGCTGTATTTATTTCTAATCTCTAGCTCGGCTGCTCCAAACCCTCCATTTCATGTTCTTTTGAGCTCTGTTGTTTTATATGAAACATCACCAAAGGGATCTTGCCCAAAAAAGGCAAGTTTGGTTTTATGAAATAATTTGTAAGATCTACATGTTTCCTTCGGGACAAAAGAATTCACAATTTTGTCCAGGACATTGCAGATAGTTCTGTAGAACATGATCGATGCTTGTTGGATGTTTCAGCTGCTCCTTCAGTTTTGCTCGGGGTCTCTTTAGCCCCCCTGACCAATTGGAGTCTCATCTCTTCAGTGTTTTTTTTTGGAAACACCCAGTTTTTCCAGTGCCCACTCCTTATGTTTTCTCTAATTGTCAGTGGTAACCTTCATTGTATTATGTTGTGGTGTATGCATTTTGTGCTGAGATTTTCTTTTTTTTTTTTTTACAATCTTCCTGGCTGCTACCTTTTATGTAGTGAGATTATTGTGACCTCATGTAACCTTTTTGCAAAATCTGACTTCAACCAAAGGATGCAAATATTAAAGTCTTGCAAGGAAAGGTGAACTTCTCTACAATTAATAACTGAAATTGAAATGCCTGTCAAAACTGAATCAAAAGCTGCTTCAACGAATTATTAGTTCAGAGATTTGCACCCTTTTGCATCAAGTTAATGGCAGCTTTTTGGTTTTTTAAATCCTCTAAAACATTTTCTACTTAAATCTGGATTTATGTCATATGTGAACAAGATTAAACATAATTCCAAAGTATTTCTTTACATAAACAAAAAAACCTGCCTTTTTAAAAGGGTGTGTGCTGTCAGTAATAGGGATTATCCAAATATTCGAGCCAGATTTTTCCCATTGTTCTTCATGACTCCCCCCGGAGTTTGTTTTAAAAAAAACATTGTGTAGAGTACAATTATAAGACCAACAACTTTTCAGATGGTGTTTAAAGCTTACAAACATCTTGACTAGCTCTGCTCTCTGTTGAAGACATGTCTGCTCCTGTACATGGGTGTCAACGGCCATTGCCTGCCGTCGTACCCCTGTGGAGGTTTAACGGAAAACATCAAGCCCTTTAATGGCTTCAGTTTGAAACGAGACTTACATGACCATAACTGCATGTGGATCTTTTTCCTGTATGAAATTTTCACAAACTTGTGGTTTTCTTTTGCTTCCCATTGATACAGAGCTGTGGGAAAACATTTGTCCGCAGTCAACAGGATCATTGCCATCACAGTCTGTCAGAGTTTCAAAGTCATTGGCTTTATGGAGCAGCATGTCGCTGTAGTTTACAACACTACTTGAGGGCGCCTCAGTAGCTGTTTTCTCCTG
Source organism: Xiphophorus maculatus (assembly GCF_002775205.1). Lineage (NCBI taxonomy): Eukaryota > Metazoa > Chordata > Actinopteri > Cyprinodontiformes > Poeciliidae > Xiphophorus > Xiphophorus maculatus. The sequence continues at coordinate 17,445,709 of NC_036462.1, forward strand.
CTGATTTGTCACATCTGAAAAAAAGATGAGACAAATAACTACAAATATATACATTCACACCCAAGGGCACTTTACAATCACCAGATAATCTGACATGCATGTTCCTGAACTGAGGAAACTGGAGTCTCCTGCAGAAATTGACGCATATACAGGAAAGAACATAAAAACTCCCCATGTCCCAGCTCTGCATCCTAAAATTAGATTGAAATAGTTCCATTAAAGTTGCCCTTTGAATCAGTTGGGATCGTTTTTGATGTCACGTTCATAGCAAAGACTCGGGAGTGGCATTATTGTACTTCTCCAACTCTTGGGCAGTCATCTAAAATGTGGATGTAATCCTGTCAAATCTGAATGCACCATCATGTTTTTGTAAGAACTAACAAGAGCAGAAAATTGTTTCAGAAGACACATTAATGAAGGCATAAATCATGACCGAAGCTGTGTATTGTCAAATATAAGGAGTTAAATATCAGGGGATTGTGCTGAATTTCATGACAATCTGATTTCTCATCAGCTGACAACTGTTCTCGTAGTGACCATGGGAATACTTTTTGTTTTGTTTTGTTTTTTACATTTTTTGTGCACTTCTCAAACATGGATTTTAATCGATGTGTACGTTTTTAAAATAGGATTTAATTGAAATCTGGCATCAGATTCTAAGAATACAGTAAAACCAGAGAGACAAACCCAGCAGTCAGTGCCACACATCATCTTCATCAAGTTTCCATTCTCATTTGAGTGATTTGCCTCTTTTTTAATGCACCATATTTAAAATATATCTTCCTTCAGACGACATTATCCAAATAACATGTTGTTAAACCTCAACTTTCTGTCCCAGCTGTGAGTTAAATCTGTCAAATACTGAAAGTATCAGAAGACTAATATCTCATGTTATAACTGTGTATTTTACTTTTAAATCTCTTTTTCTTGTCTGGTACTGGCTGTAATTGCCACCAGAGGGTGATGTACATGTACGGGTCTGAGCTGTACATTTTTCCTTTTTTTGTGACAGATTTGTGTATTTATGTGCAGGTGGGAATAAAACTTTGTCACTACTATATGAAATTCTGAATGGAATGAGTGCCAAATATGCCTGAGCATGATAAATTGTGTTACTCAAGAGGAGCTGTCGGTACTCCTGACTCATGAAAGTAAGACTTGAGTGACTCACTGCAGCTGAGAAAAAAAATCACAAAAATAACAAAAAATGAATGCACAGCTGAAGGGTTGATCATGCTCAATATTTTTGCTGAAAGTGCGAAAAACTTTAAGAATTTTTGTCTTGTTTTTAAAAAAAAAGGGAAAAAAAATTTCTTCAAAAATATTTGTTGTATGTTTCTGTGTCCATCCATGGCTTAAAAATGCTGTCAGTGATGGTCTTCTTCATGCGCCATTAGCAGTGAATATTAAAAGCTGATTTACTTTATTTTTTTGGACTTGGTAAAAAGAAGAAAAAAAAAACAAAACACATTTTGGTTACTTTCATTCTTGAACTATTCGGTTTTTGTGTGTTTCTAATCATCCTGAAAACAAAGTGAGCCTGACATTCGATGAATTTTATTCTGGATTTATTCAATTATTTGTCCAAAATGTAAAAGTAAATGTAATTCTAATATTAAAATGAAACTATGAAAATATCTTGCTGTCCACCACTGTCATTTTTAAAAATCTGTGTCCAATCTAGGATATTTCTTTGGTTGAGCCATGCATTGCCACATTCATTACTAGTTTTAGATGAGATTTTATTTATTTATTTATTTACGTTATTACTTTAATAATTTTTTTATTTTATTTATTTTTTATTTTGACTGCAGAGCATTACACTTGAATGGTAGAAGAACTTGACTTTATATGCAAGAGTGTAAAGATAATTGTTCCGCTGCAGGCGATGTATTTCAGTCACACCTCAGCAATATCTCTGCCTTCAAGTGAGGTGTGTTTGAACTCACTTGAAGCAGATCATGTTCAGCTGTCTGCAACTACCTGATTAACAAGACAAATCATCAACCATCCATGTAGACGTAGTTATTTTGCCTTTGTTGTTTTTAATATTTTTCCTTTGTCCAAAGTTTCAATAAGTTTAACTGTTTGTAACTGTTTGTACAGTGCATGTCAGTCTCAGTGTAAACCTGTAAACCATTTTAATAATTCAACATACAGAGAGTATCATCCTGCTTCAGCCTAGGGCATTAGAAGAGCCGACTTAAACAGTGTTCATATGTCTATTCGGCTTAATACTTTAATATGCATTGTTAATCTGGATAGTTTTAGTTGAATAATTAATGCACTTTGTGAGAGAACGCCTGGTAGATGCATAATGCTTGTTTACTGGTTTATGAGGCAGAAGCATCACTTGAACAAGTGGTGTAACGCGTTTTTGTTCAGTTTTCACCACAAATAAGTTGATCATGCAACAAGCAGGTCCAGGCCACATGGAAGTTGGTGACATTGCCTTAGAAAAGTACTCATGGTCCTTAACCTGCACGTAACAACCACAAACTTACTGTACTCTTCTTTACAAAATAGTTCAAGCTCTGCTTAAGTGGAAAGCATCTGCAAAGATCAGTTTTCAAGGTTTGCTCCAGATTTTCAGGTTTTTATTTAATTTTTTTTAGGTCTGGACTTTGACTTGGCCATTTCTACATTTGCTTTAATGTAGACTAGGAATTGTTGAATCCAAGCCTCAATAGCCGCTGTCTCACAACTTATAGATAGAGATGTGTTTCCGGTCACAAATCTCCAACCGCTCTGAAAACACATTTGTCCGCTCCTCTCTTTTTATTACTTTCAGAGTCCCTGTCACAGAGAACACTGCAACTCTAAGGGGTGGGGGCAAAACACTTCATCACTTAGTTGCAGTGCTAATGACAATCACTAACTAAAACACGTTATCTTGCACTAGATTATTCTGTTCCAGACACAGGGTAAAACAGAGCAAATTGTATGTCTTCACAGCGACGGTTTTATAGCTATCTAATGGGTCAAGGATGAAGAGGTTTCTGCTGAGCCTTGAGCCGCATTGATCCTTAATTTCTGAAAAATAAAAAAAACATCATTGCACAAATATTGATTGAAATGGTTAGTATTGGAGTTAATAATCAGATACAAAAATGTTTTGGAGGAATTTTTGGGTTTCTGACACTATTGCATGATTAAACACTCCCCGGGTCAAATTGACCCAGGAACATTTTTGCTGTACCCTCGAAACGAACATAACAGGAGGGTTAAAGGAACAGTACAAATAAATGTCTACATAGACATAGAGATGTCAGATTTATTCATCTGTCTCAACTTAAGTATGTAAAATAAGAATCCAGAGTAACTGTGTGACAGGACAGTGTTGTCAGACCTGATCTGGTTTACTTCAACCTTGAAGCTACTATTAGAAAAGGTAATAAGTCAGCCAGAGGAACCTCTTGTAATTCCTACTAAATCACTTAGCAGTTCATCTAGCCATTGTCTGTTCTCTTTTGTTTTTAATAATCAAGGACAGCATCCTCTTCTTCAAAGTGTCCAGTTGCAAATGATCTGCAGACCAATCCTGCTACCTCATCAGTGGTGAAACTTAGTGAAACATCTTGCTATTATTTTTTATTAGCTAAAACATTCCAAAAGCCCATCATGTACTGCTATGTCTACTTTTTAAGGTTAAGGTCACATATGGATATGAAGTCTTTGAGTCCAACGCTATCGTCAGTGTTGTGTTTTCATTCTGAAACTATTGTAAACTCGTTTTAGAACCATCTCGCCGTAGCTCACTGTGAGTGATTGTTTCTCTGTCACAAGGCCAATGACAACACCTGCCAAACCGCAAAAAAAAAAAAAGATAAGTTGCTTTCAAAAATCCCTATAAATGTCTAATACTGCTATGGACAATCTGATTGGTCAGCAGTTATACTGCTGTGCATGTCAACCAATCAAATCATAGCATCAATTTGACTAGCCAAAGATACAGCTTAAATAATATAATGCTGGCATGTAGCACTGGAAATATGAAATAATTAATCTTTGTTGTATGAATTCAACATTTAAGAATTAATTTTTGCATTTAATTATTTAAGAAATGGTTTAAACATAAATATGAATACAGTTTTGACTTGATGCATTTTTTTAGTTTTATTAAAACTATGTAACTGCAATCAAATTTAAAAGCAGGAATAAAATAGGATGCGTAATCACAGTATCTAAAGACATAAAAGGAATAAGAATTAAGACGCAAATATTTTACAGAGAATAAAACATTGTTAGAAAAATCATAAATCTTTGAAAATGCTCTCAATGCAAAATTAATAAATATTTAATGAGAAAAGTCATTCAGTTCAGTGTACCTGATTAAAGTTGCATGTCTGTCTGTGAACTTGTATTTTTGGTCAGGCCACCTGCTCGAGCAGATCACTTGGTGACAGCTGTTCAGGGGTGTTATGAAGACATGCTCCGTGTTTTGATCGTCACTTTTTTTGAATGTGGTGCAATGTGACAACCTACTTTCAGCAAAGAGAATTTCTTCTTTAACTTTACAGACTAGATGCAGCATTTTCTTTACTTTTAAAAATGCTGTTCTCTCCGAGTTTGCAGGTGGATTTCTCACTAGAATGGGCGACTAAAACAAGCTGGTCATTTTCTATCAGCCATTTTTAAAATTGGGATTCCTCATCAGGTAAAACTAAATTATGCTAAAGTAAGTTATAAGAATACTTTTTTTATTGCAATGTTATATTACTTTAAGAGAGACATTTGAAATACTAAAAACACTGTGGGAAAATACATTGAGTCAACCTTGTACCTACAGGTGATCTGCAGTAAAGTTTGCAAAGCAATTAAAACCTCCTTATCTGGAGTAAAACAACAAAGCTGAGATATGTTTAACTTTATTGACTCAGTGGATTTGTCAGAATGTGGCAGCAGATGGACAAATAAAGCTGTGGATGAGCTTGAAAGGAGAAGTGAATGCCATATAAATTCTAAAAATACACAGATGCCCTTCTGGAGCCACTTGGTTTGTAAAGTAAATGATTGATAAAGGGGGAATAAACCTGGCACCAGTTATCCTTCATAGAGCTGATCTGATGGCATAAAGCCATGGTTCTTAAGTTGTGGAACATTTAATGGTACTTCAAATGCTTTTCAAAACTCCCAGTCAGAAATGAAACAAGAAATACTTAAGCTGACTTCTATTTACTTTTGAGTCATAACTTGGATCTGTGAATGACTTCAAGATGAAGTAGAATTGGCTACATTATTTGAACTATAAAAATAATAAATATTATCTGCAGTACAACATAACGTGTAAAACCGAGGCAAGTTTTGTAAATGTGAAAAAACTTTTATCAATTGATCTTTTAATATTTTTTCCTCTTGCAAATAAAAACTTCAGCTTTTATTCAACCAGCCAAGCAGCTCCTATTGTTAAATTATTTTTATTGTTGCTTCAACAACAAATTTGTTCTGTTTTTGACTTTTGTTTTCAAACCATACCGAACAAAGACAACATGAGTAGGGATTTTCAAATGATGATTTCATTTATTAATCTTTGAAAAACTATTTAAACCAACCTGATCTTACGCTAGTTGTGGTTCTTGTGTGAACCATGCTTTTGGGCTGTTTTATGTTTTGTTTTTACAACTAGATAAAAACACCCAAAAAACCATACATCAATGCAGAAGCAGTGTCCAAACTCGCTACTCTAGAGATGATGAAAAATTAATTGGAAATGCTCCTTTTTTATGTTAAGAAACTGGGGCATTACATACTTCACGGACAAATGTTAGCTATTGCATAAAATTTGACACTTCAACACAGTCTACACTTCAGGAAGCAATCATTTCTCAATAGCTGAGAGCCCCGATGTTCTGTACGAAGGAAATAGCGTAGTTCAGCTGTTTTTTACCAGGCAACTTCAGGTGAGGTTTTAGTGACCTGTAGCTGGAGACCATTTCCACCACTGTCTGCGCCTTCTGATGTCCACAAACATCCCTTTGGTCTTTTCCACATTGATGCAGAGGTTGTTTTCATCTTTGAGATGTTCCTCCTCCTGCTTGTAGACAGACTCGTCATTGTTTGCATTTGCTTTGACCACAGCTGTGTCATTTGCAAGCTTCCTTGTCAGACAGCTCAAATATTTTGCTGAGCAGTCATGCGTGAGACCACTGGTTTTCTGGGGGGGGGGGGGGGGGGGGGAACACACAAAAAACAACCCCCTTGCCCCCAGAAGTTAAAGTTTTCCAGTGGCCTAGTCAAAGCCCAGACCTTAATCTGACTGAGGGTCTGTGGCATAACCTAAGGTGGCACAACCAATTATTTTCATGTGAACTCGTTCAACCAGGTTGATTTAAAAACAAAAACAGAGCTTAAGAGAGCAACTACTTTTCCATTGCACTGTTTATTATACTTTAGCTGAATTTAAATACTGGAATGAAACAATTTCCCAATGCTGCTTTACAAGCACATGTTGTAAAGTAGCAATTTAACAAGTGAGAACCAGAGCCATAAAGAGTGAAAAGGAGCAGACCATAAAATTGGATGTTTACAATACATCACAGTATGTCCAGATCAGTGAAATGCTGGTGAGGCACTGACTTAATCATAATTAGATATACAAATGTAGATCACCTGCATATCATTGTTAACATAAGGAAATTTCGCGCATGAGGACAACGCTGGAGGGCAAAAAGACTATTTACATGTCATCCGCTGCCGCGGTAGAGTAATTCTGTTAACTCAATGAAACTTTGAAATGTAGGTATTATTAATTTCGTGCTGTGCTCCAGGGCAAAGGGAGAATCTGTTGAAGTACAACTCAAAACCACGTCTTTCTCGCTCTCTGCATTGGCCAGGCTACACTCAGACTCGTTGCCATAGCAACTGACAACAACGCCCCTAAAAAAAAAAACTAAAATATTTCCCACACAAGGAGCAAAACATTCAGTCTGTTACAGTAACATGGTTTTAGGCTTAATGTTTATTTCGCAATTATTAGTAAGTGATTGCTGTGGTACGAGGAGAAAACTATAAATATATCGCTGCACTTGACTTTACTGTATGGCTAGCGCGCTGTTACTGTCTCTTACTCTGCAGTTGTGGAGTCACGATGTCTGGGATCATGAGCGCCCCCTGCCATGAAGCAGGAGAACTGCCTGCCTCACCTCGAATCTGTTCTCTGCGGTTTCTGATCGCTCCTCAGCACACGAAACACGTTACACACACAGTTGGTGACACACACTGTACATTACATACATAAGCTAAAATATGGAAAATCAATTCATACATTAAATGTTTTTAACCATTTTATTGGCGACGTACAGACAGGAGGAACATGTTGTCATATAATGGCAGCTAGCGAGAGGTTGCCCAATCGAAGGTGAGGCTCAGCGCTGCTACCGGCTTCGTTTCCGCGCATTTGAATGGGAAAATGCAAAAATTCAGCGATTTTGAAAAAATTATATATACTGCTCAAAAAAATAAAGGGAACACTTAAACAACACAATATAACTCCAAGTAAATCAAACTTCTGTGAAATCAAACTGTTCACTTAGGAAGCAACACTGATTGACAATCAATTTCACCTGCTGTTGTGCAAATGGAACTTTGTACAGAACAAAGTATTCAATGAGAATATTTTTTTCATTCAGATCTAGGATGTGTTATTTGAGTGTTCCCTTTATTTTTTTGAGCAGTGTGTGTATATATATATATATATATATATATATATATATATATATATATATATATATATATATATATATATATATATATATATATATATATATATCAACATTGGTTAAGATAAATAAAAAAAATCATACTTTAAACCACAGGGTTAAAATAGCAATATAAATTATTTTTATCATATTTTTCCATTATGACAGGTGAGGCTCTGCCTCGCTTGCCTCCCCAGGCCGCACGTTACTGGTCCAGATCTGGATGCACTGCTCACGGACTCACCGCTTCACACTAAGCGCTAACGGGTCACTAAAATCTCTCCTGCGTGGACTGCGTGAGCAGACACGACTCAGCTGGCTGGTTTAAATCAGCATCTGCGCTAATCTGGCCCACTCATGGTCCTGCCACAGTGGAAAAGTACAGCGCGGAAGTGGCATGGTTTCCAACCCTATCAGGGGACAAACTGATTTGGTGTGTGTGACATCAAACCACTTCAAGTGTAATTACATCACAGAGGATCCCACGGAAACCACAACTACTGTCCCAGTGGCTCAAGCTGAGAGGAGTAGGCTACTGATCGGATTCCTGTGTTTCCTGGACGGAGCTTTGTGTGGGGAGGGAGCTCAAAGAGATGGAGGGGTAAGTGTTCACCGTCTATATTTTCCCCCACTGCTTTAACCCCCCCAAAAATGTCACGCTTTAAAACAAATCTTTCAAGTGAAACTCCTGGTAATCCTGCAAGCTTTAGTCCAGCAATTAAACTTATTGAAGCTTCTGAGCCAAAATGATCAGCTGAGTAAGTAAACCAGTTTAGCCAGGGTCTGAACAGTGCGCATTATAAAATAGTCAGAGAGCCGCAGGGGCTTCTCAGTGATAGCTTCTCTCTCAATTCTTCAACATGTCAAGAGAGTTTGTGAAAGCAAACAGCGTGGACGGGTCCAACCAGGGGAGCGTCTCCGGAAAGAAGACCCCGCTGCTGGACCGCGGCCAGTGGGCGAGCAAGCTGGAGTTCCTACTGGCCGTAGCGGGAACGCTGGTTGGACTGGGAAACCTGTGGAGGTTCCCCTACTTATGCTACAAAAACGGAGGAGGTAGGTCCTGAAAAAAAAGACAGAAAAGTGTAGAAATTTACTTTAAGGGATTTCCAGATCTGGAAAAGAGGAGCGGCTCCAAAATGTTTTCCATGGGGTGACCAGATGGGGGACCAGCAGTAACTTTGAGCTGGCATATATAAATAAATAAATAAATAAATAAATAAATAAATAAATATGCAACTCTTTAGCTCTCCTATGTCACTGGCCATTGTAGTGTGGTTTCCCCCTAAGTTTATTCTAATAATTATTTGGTTGTGTTGATGGAAATGGCATAAAATTTAACCAGTTTTTGTATTTGGAGAGCAAACACTCCCCCAAATTTGGCTTCCCTTTTTAGATGCAGTCTGTGTCTTGAAAATATATTTTTTTAATTTCTGCTTTTGAAGTCCCTTCATTTTTTTTTTATTGATTTCCTGTAAGTGAAGGTGTTTTTGCTTTTTCCATAAACGTACACTTGCAAATCTATTAGTAAAAAATGTTTTACCTCAACAAGTTGGCGCAAACAATTAACAATCAGATTTTTTATTTGTTCTTTTTCATTGAACAATGAACACTGAAGTCACAAAAGTAACACAGAATAAAGTTAAAGGGGAACATTCAATTCACTGTATGAGTGTGTACCTATTTCTGTCCAAAGCTAAATATCAAGCAAATAAGCAGTTGTAGTTTGAGGTGCTTTGGCTCCTCTGTTGCATCGGAGCAACTAGGCCATCCCTCATCATCATCATCATAATCATCATCATCGCGTTCAGCAGTGAGCCTTGGCCTCTTACGATCCTGACACCAGTTTACCACCATGATAGATACTGAACTATCCAAACTGGGAACACCCCACAGGAACACAATTTCAGGGTTTAAGCTTTGACCCAGTCAACTGACCATCCCAGTTTAGCTCCTTACACCCTTAAATCTGCACATTTTTCCTGTTTCAGATTCTATCAACTTTGAGGACAAAATGTTTAGCTGTTGCCAAATATGCCTTTCACTGACAAGTGCCTCAAGGAAGATATAATCAGTGTTAATTGGTTCATTTGTCAATGTTATGGCTGATATGTGTAGAAAGGTTTTAGGAGACGCCGCAAATGATTTAAGCCACACTGAGCTGAAAACATTTTGAAACACGCATTTGAAAGCAGAGCTTAATGAAATATTTTTAATAATATCCTGAAGAGGACTGAAAAACTTTGATTAAGACTGTAAATTCAAAAGTCAAACAGGAGTAATTTTCTTTTACTGATATTGCTGCCTGTATTTGTCAGAAACAAACAGAAAAATCCTCAAAATCTGAGTATTGAGACGTGTAGATATCTGAAATAGGGTTCATGTTTTGATGTCAGTCAGCAACATCTGATCATAATATAAAGTGAAGAAGAATAAAAAAACACGACTGTGATAATGAATAAAATGATAATGACAAATACATCACAAAGATTTATAAAGATATATTCCCATTAGAAAGTTAACTTGGTGTTAAAAAAAACCCTGTGTGTGAAGTGTCTTTAGAAGATGTTTTTATAGATTATTTGGCTCACTTTCTTCTCAGGTGCATTTCTGATTCCCTACATCCTGTTTCTGCTTGCTTGTGGCATCCCGATGTTCCTCCTGGAGACAGCCATGGGGCAATACACATCCCAGGGCTGCATCACCTGCTGGAGGCAATTCTGTCCCCTGTTTGAAGGTTTGTGTTTCACAGGAGCTCAATGCAACTCCACTTCCGCCCAGTGCATTCAGTCCTAACCACACTTCCATGCAAAATAAATACTGTAAAGAAAACAAAACCAATAATACAACAAACTCAAAAACTCTTTTGTGTTGTAATTTCTTTGAGTCTTCTGTTCACACATTAAAAGAAAAAAGCTGCAATTAAAACTGTTAAATCTTCAAAAAACTTTAGATCACCACCACTCTCAAAGTTAATTCCCACTGATCGATTATGACGGAAAGTCATCACATTTATTTACAGTGCTTTGCTAAAATGTTTGCAACAGTCTTGTTTTTTTTATTTGGTCACGTTGCACTCAAAAACATTGTTATTTTTTGTTATGATTTTATGTGACAGACCAACACAAAATAGCTCATAATTGTGGCGTGGAAGGAAAATGATTCAAGGCATCAACACTTTTTAAGTCTGAAAATAGTTCTGAGCAAATGAATTTAGAAAAACAAGAACAACACAGTGACAAAACAAAACAACACAGCTCTTCATGAGTAAGCATCTAATTATTAGCACACCGAGAGACTGAAATCTGTACCTATTTTTCATCACAAAAACGCCCAAGTTCAATTAGACTGAATGGAGAGAGTCAGTGTGAACATCAGTTTCCTGCTGTAGTGTCTTTGTTGGATATAGGTCTGGACTTTGACTTGGCCATTTTGACACTTACCTTACTTTCTGGACTGTAAGCCACTGCTTTTTTCACACACTCTCAATCGTTTGATGTGACTAATGCACAGCTTTTTACCTAACGGTCACAAAAGGCTGAACTGCTGCATGAAGAAGAGGACAAACTTGAGAGCAAATCCAGGACTGCAGTGTGTAATTTTGTGTTTCCATTATGTAAAACACCTTGCTGCTGAAATGTGATATACAAATAAACTTGATTGATTGATTTCGCTCCACCCATTTTGCCATCAACTCAGACCAGCTTCTCTGTTTTTGCTGAAGAAAAGCATACCCACAGGATGATGCTGCCACCACCATGTTTAACCACTGAGGTGGTGTGATCAGGGTAATCACACCACCTTCATCACAAATAGTATTTTGCATGTAGTAAAGAGTATCCATCGGGCTCTTGGCAGCTTTTCTGATTAAGGTTCTCCTTGTCCAGATTGCCCATTTGTTTGACCAGCCATGTTTTTGCATTTGTGCCAGATCAGATCTTCAAAGCTTAAAATATTGTCTCCTAACCTATCCCGGCTTCAAACCTATCCATAGCTTTCAAAAGAAGAGAACTGACAGCAGTGTTCATTTTTCTTCCTTACTTAATTTATCTTATAACAAACCTTAGAATAAATTACACCCAGATGAACTCCATCAAGTAATGTAGCAAGTTTTGAAAGGGACTGGTTTTACATTACATTTAGGGGCTATAGAGTAAAGGGGATGATGGTTTTCAGGGGGTTTTCTGTAAAGTAAAAAAACAGAAAAGCATGTCTATGAAGTTTTATGTAGACATCAAGGTATTGGTAACTTTCTTGAAGAGGTTTCATCTGTAAAGTAGTCATGTGAGCTCATGAGGTAATTTTTATCTATTAAACACCTGAGACATTTTTTTATTTATACTTAAAACTGATGGTGATACAGGCAATCACACAAAGATAAAGTTTAAAAAACAAAAATGAATTACATACTGTACAGTAGAGACAAAATTCCATGTAACATTCATTGTAATTATAAAACAAAAGTAAAGTGTGCTGGCAAAATACAATTTATGTAACTGTTTGGAGAGGAATCTGTAATTACAATACAATAATATTAAAAAATAAATAAATATTATATATATATATTGTTTTTGTGTGAGACTGGACTATTGTAGTAGGGCCAATGAACGGGGATTTCATGTGTCTAGACATAATGCCATCATCTGAAATAATATCTACAAATGTCTGTAGTCATCTAAATCTACAAGCAGCTAAAAATTAGGCATGCCCTTAATCTGAAAAGACCAATGAAAGTCTCCTGTCACTGGCATCAAAATAGAAATTTAAGTCCAAATAACCCAAATACAGAGTCTCACATGAGAACAAAGAGGAATCTGTTGTTCATTCCCAAATGAACAAAGCAAAAGAAGTTTCCCACAAAGAACAATTGTCCGTTGGTAAGCTATGATTAATAATCAGCACGTGTGAACTCTGGGAAACCTGATGAAAGTTTGCACACAGCAAACTGTCTGTTGTCGCTCAGCTGCTCCATGTGATGGATTATTAGACATACAGGAGAATGTGTACACTGAAACATAGCGTTCTTCACACCTAATTTATCAAGATGTAAAGGTGGGAAAAGGCGTTAAAGCTGCAATAAACTCTTGGTTCTGACATGTTATGGTGTCTGGGCCTAAGGGAAACTCGCGTCAAATTCCTAACTTTGTGTTTCAAGCATGCAATCTGTCACGCACACTGCATGGTTGATGGGATTAGCAAAAAGGTTTGTTTTTTATCTTGCTCAGGTGCAGTGGTTTTACATGCAGCTGTTATCCAATCTGTGTAATAATGTGTGATGTTTAAACAGGACGCCGCAGGGTCTGACTATACTCAGAAGAGACAGCTGCAAATATCAGGCCGCTACAGATAGGGCAAAAAGTCACAAATAAATAAAAAAAAAAGAGTTTAATAACTATGTTTAAAATATTTTATCTTTTAAATATTATAAATGTTTTACTAGGATTATAGATGGTAGATCAACACAAAGCATATAGTTGTGAGGATGAGGGAAATTATTTATATATATTTAAATTGATAGATAAATGTGTATTCAGCCTCCTTTATTTGGAAACCCCTAAATGAAATCTATCCAACTGCTTTAGAGTATGCTTGTCTTGTGAAAGCCTCTGAGGTTTCTTAAAAAACATTTTTAAACAACAACTTAATGTTCTTCTTCCATAGATTAAACATGTGTTCTGGCTGAGCTTTTGGTGTGATGTGACTGACTGTATGTGGCCCAGAGCTGGTCTGCTCAGCTTATTTAACTGAGTTTGACAAAATGCAGCAGATTGTTCAATTACTAGGATGTGGTTAAATTTAAAACAGGGGTAGGTTCTAAAACAACAATGACAAAACTGAAATTATGCACTGCTTTCTGTTGGTTTATCACATAGAATTCCACTAAAATTGATTCCACTAAAAGGGATATAACATAGCAAATGTGGAAAAATTCAAGAGATAAATGCTTTCACAAGATGCTGTAAATAGCAATCAGAGAGCAGACTGTTAGGATCAGTGTTGTATAGTAACGAAGTAAAAATACTTCACTACTTTACTTAAGTATATTTTGGAGTACTTCATACTTTCCTGGAGTATGAAAATTTTTGATGACTTTCACTTTTACTTCACTATATTTCCGAACTTAATTGCGTACTTTTACTCCGATACATTTTCAATGTGTGGTTTAGTTACTCGTTACAAAAAAGCGAGAGAGAGAAACAAAGTGTTTTGACCCCACCTACTGATTAGCAAGTAGCAAGCAGGCTACCGAACAAAGTCGGTACCCTACTTGCCTGGGCTTGTTCATCACCTCCAATAGGATACACCTGCTTAGCTTCTCCCATTAAACACAAAGCAAATCTCGCAATCAGCAGCAGCCACATGGAGGAGGAGACGGAGACCACAACGACTGCAACTACGTCGGACACGGCTCCAGGGGAACCACCAGCTGGTGATGAGAGCCCATGGCCTTATTTAAACACAATATACTATTTCGTGGGTGTTAAAGATTCGTCGTACCGCATGCAGTTTATGTTATTCCTGCCTGAAGATGTGGAAATTCTATCTTACAAAAACTCCCCGTCCAACTTGAAGAAACACATCGAGGTAACTTCTTATGAAATGGTTATAATCCTCCTGTTTCAGTAACTATAGCTTGGTCACTAGGCACTACTGTATTGTGAAACGTTGACCATAAATGAACTTTGTTTGGCATTGTTTCAGTTCCACACATGGTGTATTTAGCTGAGGCCTAATGTTGACTGTAGCAGGCTACCTAGACTCCTCTGTTCAAGGGGGGACAGAAGCCATAGCGATAGCAATTTAGACTAAATTTAACGACTATAGGAAAGGCATGCAAGTTCAAAACCAGGTTTACAGATGCCAATAAGCTGCATTTCCCTCCCAATTCTTTTTTTCTTTTGCATAATGACCAGTTGTGTGCATCACCTACTGACTGTAGCATTGACTGATTCACTGATTTGTGAAGTAGAGTAATCGTAACAGCTCTTTTTCTTCATGTTGGCCGCATTTTCTGTACTATTTATTTTTCTCATTTTCAGCACTGACCTTACTTGAAGGGAAAACTTGAGGCTTACAAAAACTTTGTATTTTCTGTCCTGGAGGATATACTAAGAAGCTGGTCCAGTTGTAAAGCAGGTTAAGTTAACCTTGTGCTATAGGTAAAGCACCTAATTTTCTTAACTAAATGATGCCTGCAGGTATATCTATTAGCAGGTTTAATTTTGCCTGCACTTGGTTGGGTACATTATTTTAAGTGTATTTGACAAGTTTACCAAAATATAAAAAATGTCATTCAAACTGCATTTGCTTTGTTTTACTTTTTACTTGTACTTTTCATTACATTACTTGAGTACATCCATTTTTACAGTAATTTCCATACTTAAGTACAAGAAGTTTCAGATACTTTAAGACTTTAACTCAAGTAACATTTCAGTCAGTGACTTCGACTTTTACCAAAGCCATATTTTGGAGAGGTACTTATACTTTTACTTGACTCTGAGATTTCAGTACTTTATACAACACTGGTTAGGATACCAGGAAGTGCATTTGTTATTTTTTAAAAAATGTTAATACATTTGTTTGGTCCAGTTTGCAGCAAAACTGGGGTAAGTGATATGATTTGTGTAGATAAACTGTCTCTTTTCCGCAATTCAGTTTTATGTGACATAAAAGTTAAACTAGATGCATTTAAAGAGGTATCTGCTTGAAAATAATAAAAGTGATGTTCCTGGAAAAGAATAGTCAAAGATTTACAGTAGATAAATACATGAGATTTCCTTTTAAAATAACAGATCTGATTGTTATACGAGTAACTTTATACCCTTGCTACAAGAATAGCATTCATTGGTTTACTTTGCTAAGTAACTGAAGGACATCTGATGTATAGATCATTTATCAATATTTGTTTCACAAAACACACTGGAGCAAGCTGAGTTATTTCTGCAAAATGCTGCATATGTTGCATATGAGTCATTTTCTTAAAGTTACCCATTCTGACCCCATCTGTGCCTTCAGGTATCGGGTACGCCACGCAGGTAGTGATTGCATACGCTGCTGTGTCGTACATTGTCATCCAGGCGTGGGCTTTCTTCTACCTTTTCTCATCCTTCAGCGCTGAGCTTCCATGGGCCAGCTGCAGAAACTCCTGGAACACAGGTAAAGCAAAAAATAGAAATTAAAATAAAATGTTTTGTTAATGTTGATCAGAATTATAGTGTTAATAACATCACACTTGATCCTGAACTTTTCTTCCGAACAAAACCTTCAGTTTCTCACTTGAAATATAGTGCTGACCAGAATTAAGCTTCACATGGATTTGAATTAAATTTGATAAGTGTAAATATATGAATATATATTTCTCACATACACAGTGCATTGCACACTTATTTGATTGATTTTTTTCTTTAATCAGAGTCTTGTGTTGAATTTGATATGAAAAACATGTCATCCAACTGGACAGCAGCTGCAAATGCAACAACACCTGCAACCGAGTTCTGGGAGTAAGTGTAATTCATGCCTGCCTCCTTTACTGATCCGTCCGCCATGTTTTAGATATATTGTATTTCCTGTACGTAACTAAACGCGAGAGACACCACTATTTAAATTAAAACAAAACACCGCCTTTTTCCACACATTTTCTCCAGCCGAGTTTCCCCTCACAGAGCACTTCTCTCCCTCACCTTCCTCACTCAGCTCCTTCAGACTAGCGGCAGACGGCAGCAGCAATTAGCAAACACCTGGTGGAACTACACATCTGTTGAGCTTATCATACAAGCTTCTTCTTAGTCCAAATCTTCTAAGAACAATTGATAAAAGCATAATGAGAAGCATTATGAAGGCGGAGTGTCAGAAAGAGTAGGAGCTTCTTGAAGAGGCAGAGGCCCAATTTCTAGGTGTAAATTTGCAGAGTTAAATTACTTTTAATTGATGTTTGACATAGACACAAATTTCATAACAACTGAAGGTGACATAGTTGCTTTATTTTGCTTTAAAATAACATGATGTGCCTGTAAAATACATACATTTATGTATACTTTATGGATTTTAATGACCAAATTGGGTCGGAATAGTGATGGTCAGTCGTCTGGGTCAGTGCGTCTCCAAAACTCCAGCTCTTACAGGATGTTTTCAGTCTGCAGTGGTCAGTATCTAGGGATAGAGGTCCAGTGTCATTAGCGGTCAAGACTCATTGATGAACATGAAACAAGTTGGAGACCAGTCGGGATGACCAAGCTGACCCCTGCTCAGTGAAAAAAGTAGTCTAATCTGACGAATCAGATTTTCTTCTACGTCACGTGATTCCAAGTGTGTGTGTTGTTCATTAAAGCCGCACAGGAGTCCAGGATGTTCTATTAGAAGATGAAAAGCACTGGGAGGCTTTACATGATGTTCTGCTATAAAACCTTGGATCTTGCCATCCATATAGTTACTACTTTTACACATACAGTATCTCTAGCCTATCTATTGGCAGACCTTATTTCCATCTTTTCATGGAAACACTATTTTTTGATGTTTGTATGTTGCTTGGAAATTGTTTGAGCAGCACAACAATGAGTTTTGTGCTCATTGTGAAATCATATGTGAAATATGATTTTACATATTTCACAGATGTCAATTTAATTGAGCATTTTGGGATGTTCAGAAGAGACAAGTCTGAACAATGAGGGCCACACCTGGCAGCAGGTCTTAAGAGGATCTGATGCTAACATCTTGGTGCCAGAACTTGGCACACCTTCACTTTAGATGAGCAGCATAATCCATATCTCGACTGACCTGACCTGTTAGCAGTGAAACTGGGGTGAGCACCACATTATTTGATAGGTGGTCATGTGCCTACAGTGCACATATATATAAAGTTGAGTTCTTTTTCTATAATTTGTTGCTACCTTTCCATCTTTGGACACTTTAAGCACACATTTAGTGTGAAACACTCTCACTGCAATAAGCATTTAGCAAAATAGTTGCCAAATGTCAAAGTTAATTAACAAATCAAAAATATCACATATACTTTGGAAGCAAAGACTCAAAGAAGTTTTAACCTGCTACTTTTCTAAGTTCCTCTAACAGCATCCTGCGCTGCAGTGCTACTTTACGTAGACTGTCAGATTCCTGTTCCTTCAGCTTTATTAAACCAGTATTTATGTATTTAAATAAAGTTTCAATGCAAACTTTATTTTAAACTTTCTAAGTAAAACTGGTGCTGTTGATTTTGTTTTTCAATAAACCACTGGCGGCTCTTCTCTAGTGAATTCTTTTAAAACTGTGTTTTTGTTGCCAATAGTCTGAGTGAAAGGATTTTAGCTGTTGCCTCTTCATGTCACATCCTCACAGCCTTTCCCTCCAGACCTGTTGTTCAAACCAAATAAGGCTCTTAAATAAATTGCTGCTTGCATCAGTTGCTTTGGCAATTAATGAAAGCAGTATCAATTGCCAACATATCTAGGAAATAGGTTCTAGGTTTACGGCTAGTCTAAACTTGCTTTAAAAATGACAAGAGACAAAATTTGTGTTGTCATCATAGAAACATTTGAAAGACTGTCAGAAGTTTAACTCCACCAACGGACATGTTTCCAGTTGACATTAATGCATACCCCTCGTTTAAATTAAATATGTCCATTTAAGTTTTGAAAGTTTGTTCAAATAAATTGGGTTTCTAGCATAGTGTTTTTAGTTTTCAGTGTTTTTATTTTATTGTGAAAAATAAACTGTATTTGCTTGTTTTTTAACAAACAGTTGGATTTTTTTTTTTTTCTCAAATTCTTTTAGATTTTATTGAATGCACCACATTTTGATTATTTTGAAATATTGCAATGTCTGTACTTATATTTCGGGGATATTTCTTATTCTTATCTTTTGGCAACATTATGCATATATTTATCTTTTTAGGAGAAGAGTTCTGGGCATTTCTCAGGGGATTGAGGAAATTGGTAGCTTAAGATGGGAGTTGGTCTTGTGCCTGTTACTCGCTTGGATTATCTGCTACTTTTGTGTTTGGAAAGGAGTGCGATCCACTGGAAAGGTAAGGCTACCTCTGAAGGCACGCTTTGCCATTTAGAATGGGGTACTGATGACATTTTAAATTATTTTAGCATTTTTTGCTCCAAAATATACCTCTTTCAGCTGGTCCACATGTACGGATCTCTCTAAAAATATTATTGGTATGAATTAAAGGGCATCAACTCAAAGAATAATCCCCAAAAAATGTGCAGTGTTTCTTAGGTAGTTGTAAAAGTTTTCTTCAGATTTTTTATATAGTCATAAGAGCTGGACTGACTCATAAAGAGCAAATTTTGGGTGTGGTATTTTACTGTTGGGAACTGTTGTCATAACCTCAACATGCAGCCAAAGTATGTTTTAGAGCAAATGAAACACGTCAGAGGGATAAATGGATAAGACATGTGTCAGGCTTTGCATGCACTAAGTTAAAAAGGAAAGCAATAACTATGGAGCAGTCACCTGACGAACCAAAAAACTGGAGCATTTATAATGTGAATGTGTAAATGTTCTTTTCTTCTCCTGAGAATTTTCTGTTGAAATTCAATTTGACTACTTCTGCTTCTTATATCAAATATTGTAGCAAGCTTTGGGAGAAACAGATCTAGAACGTCTAATCTTGATCCAGCTAAGAAGAAAACCTTTTCCTCACTAAACAAAGTGAATAAACAAGCTGTGAATACAGCTTCATTAAATGTGTTAAAAAGCCTGTTAAGTTGCACAAAATTCGAGACCAAACTTCAGCTTTAAAAGAGAACAAACACAGCTTTAATTAACATTTGCAAATGGAGAAAACATACAAAGCTCACATCTCAGTGAGAATCGGATGAGTTCTGACTAGGGGCTGAACGTCCCCTCATTAACATTAGATACATCACGCATTACTTAGTCACAGCCCCTGGCTCAAGTGTCAGGTAAAAATCGATACGTTACTTATCTGTCAGTTCCAGTGGAGCAGAGTTGCATACACATTCACAGCTCAATGTTAGGCATTTCTCCTAAAAGGCCTCTCTGCTGATGACTAAACAGATACTAGTAACTGAACTTCTACAAACTAGGCTTATCACCTTAGCCAGGTCTCACATTTCTAACTGCTGAACACCCTGTTCTTCACTTATTTGAGGAGGGTCAGAAGAGCATATATCCTGTTGAGCTGCAACTGAGTGCAAACCTTTAATAAAAACATCATAAAGTGTACATTCTAATTTATTTAAACTTTGCTGCTAAATTTTTCCTTCACAAGCCAAATGGCAGAGCTTAAAGCTTTGAAGTTGCAAGGGATTAAAGTTTGCCCAAATAAAAAAACATAAATGAATAAAAGACTGCACAGCAAATACTGCATTTAAATCACTCGCATTTAAACCATGTAATCGGCTAACTGTAGAATAAACCATCATCCCACTAATGCTTACCCTGTGAAATCAGAAAGGGGACTCAGATTTCCTCTTGTTTATCCTTTTTCTGTGCTTTCTTCTTGCTGAATGTTTTACTTTTGTTCTTCCTTTTTTTTCTCTCCACATCCTTTCTTCCGTGTCCTGTTCTTTCATTCACAATCATGTTGGAGTTCCGTTTTTCTGTAAAAACAAGCTTGTAAAGAGCTGATCGGCTGCTAAACACATCATGTTTAGTGATCACAGGCCAGAGGTCTGAAATATTTCGGCTTCTGGGTCATTTTTATGGAGAGAAAAGTAAAGCTCTCACATAGATCTTACAAAACAGGTGCCAGATTTACATTTTTGTGACAAAAAAAGTGGAAGGTGCTTGAACTTCTCTGAAAAGTGTTGAAAATCTGGGAACAGTTTCCCAGGGGCATTGCTATTTAGCTCTGCTGGGGCATAGGCCATCAATTACTGCCCACATCTTCTCCTACATATTTGAAATTTAATGCAAACTCCACACTTACTGTAGATATAACCAAATTAGGTGAGTTGCACTTGTACATATTTTCCAACAACTACAAATCAGCTCATATCTGAATTGCATGTTTTTGTCTTTCCCATCCAGAGAAATGGTGAAAAGAATTTGAACTCCGCATGTTGAATCACATTTTATGTATTCCTCAAGTTGTCAGAAATTCGGGAGTTTTTAATTAATAGTTCCTCAACACAGTGATCAACTTATAAATCTACGTGTGTTTTTAAAAGTTAGATTAGAAAATGCAATTAATTTTAAAGGAATTGCAGACATGTTGATATTTGTGGTGATTCTGCATAAATATTTTGAGCACACATAGATTTATAGTTTCATAAATCTGGTGCAAAATATATTACATTTCTGTTAACATAAAAAACAACACTTGTAATGTGTTTAATTCTTCTTTAGAAATTTGTTAGAATTCAGTGTTTTCCAGTGGTTTAGGCACAATCTAACATTTATGTTTATGTTGATAGGTAGTTTACTTTACTGCCACGTTTCCCTATGTGATGTTAGTCGTTCTGTTGGCCCGTGGGCTCTCGTTGCCCGGAGCGATGGATGGCTTGGCTTTCTACTTATATCCAGATCCTACAAGGTTGGTGGACCCTCAAGTAAGTAATAAATTCAAAGGCAAAGAAAAGCTCACAGCTTGGTTGCTTCCAGTGGAAGTCTGAGCCCAATAAACACATTAGATACATCAGACTTCTTCTTTCACAGAAGTTTCTGAAGTGCTTTTTCACTGATGCTGTGCTGATGTCTGTATAGGTTTGGATGGATGCAGGTGCACAGGTCCTTTTCTCTTTTGGCATTTGTCAGGGGAGTTTGACAGCTCTGGGAAGCTACAATCAGTATAAAAATGATTGTTACAAGTAAGTGCAATACTTTTGAATTTAGTCATTTAATTCCCTAGTTATTGTTCTTCTGTCCTGTTTTACTAAATTGGAAGAAAACCATCATTGGGAGATTAGCAAAGTTGTAATGCCTCATGTCTTTAAAATCAAGTTGGATTCCTGGTATTTATAACATTAAACAAATCTTAATGTACAATTTTATTCAAAATAATAAAACTGTGCTCTAAAAATGTACTATTAAGTGCGCTAAGGTAACTTATCTGTCTGCAAAGCTGCTTTTATTTGGCAGAATGTACAGGTTACTTGGTGGTTACGATGCAATTAATTTTTCAAACTTTCAGAATATTTTCCCAAAATTTTCAGGTTACTACTCTGACCTAACCGGGCCATTACCTTCCTACACTCGTCCACTCAATTCCAATCTTACTTCACAACACAGTCTAGACTTTCTGCCATTCAGCTGGACTCCACTGGTAGAGTTTGAAATGGGCCAATCAGCTAACGGAAGAAGTTGTAAAAGATGATGTGTATTTTCTGTTTTATAATTGTAGTCTGTCTGTAACTTTAGCAATGGCAGCAAAGGAGGTGAACAAAGCCGTTCAGTGTGTGTCGGCCAGTGACCTTGTACACCAAGCATAAAAGTTACCATAAAGTAAAATTTAGGGAAATTAATCTGAAAAGAAATCAAAAACTACATTCCAAGTTCTGGGAAAGTAACTTGAATGTTCTTTATTGTCATTAATAAACTGTATACTTTCAAAGTTTAAATTGTTAGAGCTGAAAACACATTTTAAATGTTTCAATAAACTTTAAGACATCTGATATGAAACATATTTTCTGTAGAATTTACAATTGTTTTTCTTCTATTTAGTTTTATTTTCAAACATGAGAAATATTTTTGGTCTGCATCCCCAGGGACACATTTGTTCTGTGTCTGGTGAACGGCGGCTCCAGTTTCGTGGCGGGGTTTGCCATCTTTTCTGTTTTGGGATTTATGTCATATGAACAAGGACTGCCAATATCCCAGGTGGCTGCTTCTGGTGAGATGTCTGCTTTTGTTTGAAAATGTAACACACCTGTCATCAGCGCCACTTTGATTTAATATGTAGGACACAATGGTTGTTGTGTTTGTTGATTTCAGGGAACATCATGCTTTGAACATGTTTGGGAAAGTAAAATTTTAAATATGCTGAACTCAGACATTACTGGAATAATATTTCTGAAATTACATATTAAATGATTTTAGTGTAGATCCCAATAAATATACTCAGATATTTAGAGAGAGAAACTTAAGCACAGCTCATTGTTGACTTCATGTTTCCAGTAAGTGGGGTGAAAATGACAGTTATTTTTTGTTTTGCATTTAATATGCTGCACTAATTCCAACAGGACCCGGCTTGGCATTCATTGCCTATCCTCGTGCTGTAGCCATGATGCCTTTGCCTCAGCTGTGGGCTGTTTGCTTCTTCGTCATGGTCATCTTGTTGGGTGCAGACACACAGGTAAAATGTTAACAATATCCCAATGAATTTATTTATTTATCAAACCTGGATTATTTAGTTTCTTTTCAGTGCTTGCTGGCTCCAATGGTTAGCACTCTGCTCATGTTTTTAAAAAAAAAAATTTTATATTGGTTGACATAAAGTACAACTAAGTACATGACATAAGAAAATAAACTATAAGATAAGAACATTTACAATATAAAGGATACACAGAAATAGTAAACACAGGTCAGATACCTAAAAGAAAATCTGTATTGGCCTCTGTGCTCATAATTGGGTTTTCTATGCAAAACCAAAAGTTCTGGTTCTCAGAAAATACTTAACAAGATCAGAAAACGATAGTTTAAGGTGGACAAAGTACACAAATATACTTTTCAATAAGGTTACATCTCAGCTATAGAAATATTTGGTAAAGTATAGAATTTAACAGTCACTTTTTGAATTGAGTCATAAATAAAGGTTAATTAAAGATTAATTTTAGTATCTGTCTGTCTGTCTGTCGTAATTTAAAACATATTTGCTGTTGTCAGAAATATTATATTTGCAATCCAACTAATGTGCAACTGAGTAGGATGACTTTTTTCAGTGTACATAGTGTGCATGTGTGTTCAATAATAATAACACAACAGGGAATTTATAACACAGCATTATCAGTGCAGCACAGACAAATAACAGCATAAATGTTATTGAAAAACGATTGTGCAAATGCCAGCATGTATGTAAACATGTCTTGATTTTGCTGGGATCAGTGATGGTTTTAGAGTCCAACAGCTGATGGGAGGAAGAAAAGAGGCTTGGAAAATATGACAGTTTTTCAGAATATTTTACTACTTTGTTCTGTTTTATCTTTTTGCTGACTGCATCACACTGTTTCTCCTTCTAATGGACTGGAAACCTCAATGTGTCCATCTGTGCAACACAACCCATCTACAGTAGATGTCTGATGGAAAAACAATACATGTGATGTCTGAAATCCAGTCCCCCACACTGTTATCCCAACTTTGTCTGAATTTAAAAAGTTAAAAGTCTGATATTAGTTCCATCTTGTGACATCTGTTAGTTTTTAATTTGTGTGTTCGTCTCATCAGTTTGTGAGCCTGGAGTGCCTGATGACCTCAGTGACAGATATGTTCCCCTCTGTGTTTCGAAGAGCTTATCGCAGAGAACTGCTGCTGCTTTGTCTCTGCGCTGTTTGCTTCTTTCTCGGCCTCCTTCTCGTCACAGAGGTGAGAACTCTGAGTGCTGTCAACAAACACACTTAATCCGATAACTAAACTTGCTGTTTGGAAGTGTGAGTTACTGAACATTTAGACATTTGAGTCTTCTGCTTTTGTGTTTGACCTGATGGTGAGCCTTTCTTCTTCCTGCAGGGGGGCTTATATTTCCTCCAACTCTTTGATCATTATGTTTGCAGCGGTAATAATCTTCTCCTACTTTCAGTGTGTCAATCCATAGCAATTGGATGGATATATGGTAAGTTCCTCAATCAATCCTGAAACATTTGCCTATTTTCAGCAAATCACAAACAAGTTGATGTTGGCTTTGTGGTTCTCTACTGTAAACATGGCGCTATTCACACTGATACTTCCCAAAACCTGAGATTTCCTGCTGCATTTGCACAACTTGTCCACAGTTTTTTGGCCAGAAAACAACCCCTTAGGCTTTTAAAGAGGCTTTGCAACATGGAGATTTTAAAAACTCAATTTTGAGAAACATGTGGAGTGGTGTAGCTGAGGTCAAACACAGACACAAAGTTTCCTGTGTCTCTTTTTTTTTGTAAAGTAAGTAAACATGTGATGGATGTATTTATGAAGAGCTGTACAAAAAAGACACTTTACTCCCTCAAGAATAAACAAAAGTGTTTTTCAAAATTATTTATGCCCATTAATGTTTTTGTGTATTTTGTCATGCTACAACATGCGACAACTTTGTGATAAAGTCCCAATAAAGTAGTTTATTGGGATTTTAGCCGATAAAATGAAGTGTAATAGTGCAAGGTTGAAGGAAACTTTTATATTGTTATGCAACCTCTTTTACTCTGTTACCCCTAAATAAAACCCAGTGCAACAAATTACCTTCAGAGGTCACCTAATTAGTAAATAGATCTCAATTTGATATCAGTACATCACTACTCTGTAAAAGACTGGCAAAAGGTTCTATAACCAGAGAAGGAGCTGAGAAACCTCTGGTAACTCTGGAGGAGCTTCAGAGATGCGCAGCTCTGCTGATTAATAATGAGTTCAGTAACTTTAACCAAAAAACTTCCTGATCTTCTTATTCTTCACTTGTACCTAGTACCAACAATTTTAGTAGTATTTGTCATGGCCACCGGCTGACTGTGAGTGACTTAGTCATAAAACAGGATAATGTAATTTACTGATACATCAAAGTATATGAGAATTTAATAACTGCACTTTAGATAAGGCCTTATTAAAATGTCATAGATAACGTTGTTGGTTTTGGACAGTAATGACCTCTGTTTGAAGCTCTGACTCCTCTGCTGCTTCAGAAAGCTGCATGATTAGGTTACAGAATTTCATCAATTCTTGGAATGCGTGTGTGATCTTATCCCGGATGTGCTGCACCCGATGCCATTCGCTGAGGACTGTTCAGGTTCTTCAGCGTCTTCCACCCGCTGCTCCCCATAGAGAGCCGCCCTGATCCGCGTGTCCACAGGCAGTGATTGCTGCGGTCAGTCAGCAGTTTTGACAAAATGTTCTGATCGTGTTCCAGCTTACAATGGACTTTCCTGGGATAGCTTGACACGTGTGAAGTGTTAGTTCATTGTAATGTAATGTAATTCTAAAGGGCAAATGCAAAAAAAAAAGAAAAGAGGTAAATCTGGCAGAATTATGCATAGCAACTAAACAGGAAATGTAACTTAAACCACGATCTTTGTGACCACCATTAAAATAAATTAACAAAAACAGGCAAAACATTTCATATAAAATTAAAATATGAGTATTTATTGGATCAATTTCTGACTCAGGATGCATCTAACATGATCAGATCTTCTTATACCTCCAGAGAGACACACTGTCTGTGCAGCATTAGTCAAATTTGCATTTGCTGCTGAGATTTTATATGTGAATGTGCACACATTGCTAGTATACTATTAAAGGCATTCTTGTTGCAATTTAATGTGAAGAATAAGATTTAAACCATCTGACTTTAGACGTGCTTTAAAATTTGTATTTAGTGCTCTGTGCAAAATGCTTTGGTTTCTGATTTTCCTGAACAGGTGCAGATCGTCTCTATGATAACATTGAAGACATGATTGGTTACCGTCCATGGCCTCTGATGAAGATTTGCTGGCTTTACGTAACACCTACTGTGTGTCTGGTGAGTCAGTAAATGGTAGAAAGTGTGAAGAAAGAAAATGAATTTTTGCCTATTTTTGTCACATTTAACTGTTCCAGCTTATCAAATTTATTCTAATACAAGATAACCAGAGAAAGTCCAAAAAGTGATACACTATCCAATCAATCACATATCATCACTATCCTAACATAGGCTGATAAAAAATAAGGCCTTTTCTAATAATTATTTCAGTAGAAGATTATTCTATGAATTATTCTGACGATTTTTGAACAATTAGATACGAAGATTGGCACATTCTGCAGATTTTTCGTTTAACAACTTAAGTCATTTTTATACAATGTTAGAAATATATTAAGACATGCAAATAAACAAATAATTCAGTTCCTTTTTTAAACAAAAAGATAAACTATGTTAAAATTTGTTTGATACTCTGAAAGATTTAGAAGAAATTGGTAATAGAAAGGGTCATGGTTTCTCAGTTATAAAGGAAGGCACAGAATAAAGGTAGAAATATTTCTGAGGAAAAATATTTTATGTTTAAATAACACAAACTGTAAGAAAAAACTATGTTTTTTTTGACAGGGTACCTTTATCTTTTCTGTGGTGAGATACAAGCCTCTGAAGTTCAATAAAACCTACATCTACCCTACCTGGGCCTATGCTTTGGGTTGGTTCCTCGGACTCTTCTGCGTTCTCCTGGTTCCACTGTGGATCCTGTTTAAGCTCACTCAGATGGAGGGAACGCTTTTGGAGGTATGAATTTGTAAATCCAGTTTTGAGCTTGAGTATAATGATACACTTTATTTGAGAAGTATGTTGAAGAGATACAACAGTCAGTAGAGCTTGGAATCGGCTTATTTTTCTTTCGTTGGCTCTGATCCAGAGGTTTTAAACTCCAGTACCTGAGGCTTCATGTCCTGCAACTTTTAGACGTGCAGTTGGTCTAACACACGTGTCAAACTCAAGGCCCGGGGGCCGAATCAGGCCCGCCGAAGCTTTTTATGTGGCCCTCCGGACTCTAAATTGCATCAATAAGTCCTTCCAATTTTTCACAAATCTGCAAAATTCACACAAAATCAACAGATCCCCACATTTCTTTCTGATTTTACTGAAACTTTTTTCTCGAAATCGGCCAAAAACATTGAGTTTAAGTGACTGCTGGCTCAGCCTTGATTTTGAGTTATAGTCCGTGGTTGATGCAGCGATTAATAAAAAGTCACATTTAAAATCATACATTAGAGAAAAATTTGTAAAAATTCCTTACAAATATTTCTATATTAGCACCACAAAATTTGTATAATTTGGATACAAAATCAGTGTGAAAAGATGTTCAATATCATTTAATTTTAAGAAATGCTTACTGAATGCTGAAACAACCAGATTTATTGATATTTTGACAATTTAATGGATTTTATCAATACGTTCTGGCACACCCGGCCCTTTAAGAACATTCAGATTTTTGATTTGGCCCAAAATCAAACTGAGTTCGACACCCCTGGTCTAACACATCTGTATCAAATGGCTATATTGCCTCTTCATTGTCCTGTTGTACAGAGTGCTCCTAATAAGCTAATTATTTTGAAGTAGCGACACATATAAAAGTAGCGGGGCTCCAACCTTTCAGGACATTGAGGCAGAACTAAGAACTCCAACCACTTTCTAACTGTAAATAAATCAAACATCAGCATATACTGTGACGCATGTTTTTTAGTTCAATAAAGGTTAGGTAAATGTTTATGTACATATATAGTAAAAATAATAACATTTCTACTATTACTTTTAAATCATCCAGGAACTCTGTGCAGAAAGTTTTGCACGACTGCACGGAAAATTATGTAAAGTTATGAATTAATTGAGATAATCTTCAAAACTATTTCCTCTATCGAAAAAGCTGCAGTTTTTTTTTCTTGTCTGTTACAAAAAATGTAGCCTGTCAAGGTTGGAATCAGTCAAAGCAGATCTCAAAGGAAACTGGAAATCTGTGTCATCCAGGAAAAGCCTGATTGCTGCATCTCTGTTACTTCGGCTTCACTGTTCTGTTCATAACATTTGGTTTATTCAACAATCGCACCCTAAGCTAGAAATGGGATTTCTGCTAGCAGCTCATAGCACGACGTTCTCCAACTGGCAAAAAGGCGATTTCTAAAGGCGATTTCCTCGTCTGTCGTCTCTGGACAAAACAAAACACAAATTAGAGTGTGCGTGTTTGTTTGTAGACTGTGGCCCAGTTTGCACTTTCGATAGCTGCAACAGCTGGACAAACAAACTCTCACATTACCACATATTTTGCCTTTAGAAGGGTTTGATTGAAAAGGTCCATTTAAATGCATTTACATGTTATATCTACTTTTGTCTTCTTTAATAATTATTTTTTCAATAACTGAATTTAAAATGTGAAACATGTCATGTACATTCATTACACAATGACTAGTAAATTTATGGTGTTTATTTCTGTCCATTTAGAATATTTTAGTTTGCCAACGGAAACTAAAATAAATTACTGAATTAAGATAAGGGTTAGTTTAGCAAAATGGAAAAGATAAAATCACATTTTCAAAAAGGCACAGTCACTCATTAGGACATTTCTGAGAACAAACAGGACCCACTGATGGTCACAGCTTTGTAATGACTTAGATGCAACTCTACCTAAAACATTTTATTTAGATAAAACACTTAAATCTTATTCTTCACGCTGATTATTCCTGTGCTGTACAAGCATACCAAATTTGATTTAATGAGCTTTATAATAATGAGTTTTTTATAGATTAGTGACAAAGCTTTTCCTGCAGGGTCTGCTAGTGTGCTCAATCACAACATTAATACCACTGCTTAGATTGTTAGGCAAATAATTTTAATGTCAAGGTTCATGTGGGTGCTGGTACCGTAGCCAAGGTTACAAAAGTCACATTAATATCTCCTACTTTCAGACTCATTCCTAGTTCGTATTTTAGTCAGTTTTGAAGGGGTGGGTTAGAGCTTCAGAGCATCTTCAAATGATCATGTTTGGATGTTTGATTGCCTAAATATTGGTTCTGTTTACATGTTCTCCAGAAAGGCTAAACAGCCTGCCATGCTGCCTTTCTTAACATCTAATAACTATTATAAATATTAGAAAAGAAAAAAACCACTAATTAGTGCACTAATTGCACTACTTGATTTTGTAGATGATTTAGTCTTCTCCTATGGCAAACAAAAGGAGGTATCTTTGACTGTTCCTCTTTGCAGAATTTCCCTTTGTTAATGTGTATTACTGTGTTATTTTGTCCTGATATTTGGGGTCATTATCCTGCTAAAAGTCACAGAGATAATCCATCTTTAAATTTCTACCAAATATTTATTTAAAAACTTTCAAGTTCATGACTACATGCATTCTTAAAAGGTTCTCAGGCTATTTGAAAAGACTAAATAGACCCACAGCATCATACATCCTGTTCTGTATTTAACAGTGACTGTGATGCTCTTTTCCACACAGTTATTGTTTGTTTCCAAACACTCTAGGAGTGTTTGACCCCAAAAGGCTCAGAGTCAGACCCTGTTCACACCTGGTGCTAACTTGCAACTTGGCAGATTCAGATAAAAGTAGGCAGGGTGAAGGCTGACCATTCACACCTGGTATTAAAGTGGTATTAAAATTCACTGTTAATGATCTGATCACATTTCTCTGCTTTACATGCAAATAAACACACATCCGCATCGCCTTGTCAACAACACCACAAGCAAGTCTGCTAATGTTTTTATGACAAACAAATACATAAATCCCACCACATCATATTATCATTCAACTGTTGCCGTAGTTGAGATTAATCTGAGTCACATTGATATAGGAGAACAAATAATACAGGACAGTTTTAACACATAAAATTACAACCTTTAACACACAAGCAGAACACATGACAGCTCTACACATTTTTATTCCAAACATTGTCCTGCGTAATAGTGAATAATTTTGCTCTTTTTTTTTCTTTTACCAGAAAGAGGGAATTTAACTATAGCTATCCAAACAACTACAATCAGCTCGGAAAAATACTGAGCAAAGTTCATAACTTTCTTACCCAAATCTCTTTTCTGGTTTTCCTGAAGAGAATCCCAACATGAAGTTTATTAAAACTTAACATACAAACCCCAAAATGTTAGAAGATTCCCTAAGATGTTTAGTCATTTTAATTTAGCTACCGGCAGTGTTTTAGTTTTTAACCCACACATCTATATAATAACATCACTGCATGAGAGAAGTCATACCCTGACATGCCTCTGAAACATCCAGTTGGCTCTCTGAGAGCCTCTACTGGGTGCAAAGCACACTTGATTTCCCACCATTTTCTGACAGGTAGATTTTTTTTTACCTGCTTACAACCTGCTTACTGTGCAAGGCAAGATAAAACATGGGTCTTCATCTGGCCTATTGGCCAGTGGATAAAAGAAATTAGATATTAGATTAGATTACCAATTTAACGTTACTGAGCACTGTGATTATTTTTTGTAAAAGTTGACATTGTTAAGTATGGTCAGGGATATGTGTTTCTCTTCCAAAGAGTATGTGGCATGAAGAACCCATTGCAGTACCAGAACATTTTAAATATAAATCTGGTGAATTCTGCAAGAAAACTGAAGGAAATTGTTCTTTCAGATAGATAAGGATTTTATTTTGGTAAAATCCACACAGACTGTACAAGAACAAATTATGACAGATATTTCTCTCCGTACGCACCAACCTTGTGAAATGTTGTGTTAGAAGTGCTTCTCAATTCCAGTCCTCAGGCCCCCCTGCTCTGCATGTTTTAGGTGTGCCTCTATACCAGAACAGCTGATTCAAATGATTGCATGACATCTTCTGCAGCCGCCAAGTACTGCAGAAGCTTGTTAATCACCCAAAGATTCAATCCAGGTGTGTGGCAGAAGGGAAACACCTAAAACATGCAGGGCAGGGGGGCCTGAGGACCGGAATTGAGAAACACTGCGAGATGAACTTGTGTCCTACTGACCAAACTGAAATATACTCTTTATTAAGAGCACTGTTTGTATAAATGTGGCATCTGAAATTTTGTAAGTAATCATAATTTCCATATGAGTGCAGTTTATTTTTAGGCTTTTTACACATCTTTATTGGAGGTGCCCATAGTGAGAAAGTGCTGTCTGCTTTTAGTCAAAGGTATTTTATTACTTTTTAAAAGATTGCAGTAAAAGAAACCATGAGAGCAGCCATTGAGCAACGCTTGGATTTCTTTGGATTTTTTCATCCCCCAACATTAACCAAGATAAACACCAAATTGTATTTTTGTGAGTTGTTTAAAAACTTGGAAATTAAATTTTTTGCCAATAAACAGTAATTGTACTATAGCCTTTTTTTTGTTTTCAGAAACAGCCTTTATAGGTGGCATACTGAAGTTCCAACTGTGGGTCCAACATTTAGCTAAATCTAAAACAGCATAGACGTAGTATTGTGCCATCAATCGTGAGTTATGGTTTTTGTCTAAGGCTTAAACAAAAGACCATAACTTAGACTCTAAGTCCTCATCTACCATTGATAAATAAAGAGATCACAAAGTTATTAAAACCCATCCCAAAGGGGGAGCACATTATTTGGACAAAATCTTTTGATTGCTATTAAGACATTTTCTACTAAACACTACAAGAAGGTCACTGGAAGGTCAGAAGAAGAAGTCTGAACAACAGGAACCATCCATTGAGCACTGCTTGTTTGTTTAGTGGAGTGGGCATTTGTTTGGTGAATGAACTCAGTTGCTTCTGCTCCCACAGAAACTCCAGAAGCTTTGCCGTCCTGAAAAGATGAACAGCAACACAAAGCAACCTGAGCGGTACCCTTTGAACCCGGACAGCGGTCTTACACCTGGGGTTAGTGGATACAAGGGAAGTTATGCTTCTGAGATGGAGATGCAAGTGTGAAACACTTTTTGGTAAAGATATAAATATGGTTATTTTTGTTATTCTTAAGGCATTTTTTTAAGCTTTGTGTTTTTAGAAAATTATTACGAGCAACAACGACTTACAGATCAGATCTGGTCTGAAACCTGCATAAGAGGCAACTTTGAAGTTTTATGTGTAAACGATGTATGCACAGTGCTGTAGTGCTTTTAAGATTTATGTGAAAGATATTTTGATAAACAAAAATACACTAATTTCATGTGTCAATGTTCCTAATGGCCAAGGACTTGGTCATTATTAGCATTCTCTTTTTGATGCTGTTATACATTTTTTAATACGATCCCAAAAATGTATGTAAATGAATGAATACATTTAAAAGTAAATAAAAATTATTAAAAAATAAAGAGAATTGTTGGCATTCGTTTTTGGATTTATTTTACTGATTTGATTTTTTACTTTTGACTTTTTGTTTTTTGTTAACTGTTTTATCTTGTTTTTTCAATTACTGCATTTCTTTTAAGTCTGACCTGCAGTTCCTGCTTTGACTGAGTTCAGGTTTATTTCTTAGCAATATAATACGGTCAAGGTCATTTATTTAAACTTTGTTATATTTCTACAATTAAATGTAACAAGCACCAAGACAACATCTACAATAAATCACTACCATGTTCAACTCATCAAACAATTACATGCATGTAAAGCAGCATGAAGACGCCCTCTCATCATAGCACTCAGAAAGGAAAACAAGTCAAATGTCCAAATAAGTGTGGCTGACACAAGTCCTGGTCCAACATGGGCTAAAAAAACATTTAGAGACAAAGGAACCAATACTCCAAAAGCAGCATAAAAAGCCAGATTACAATTTGCAAATGCGCTGGAGGACAAGGAACTAAATTATAGGAGATGCACTGTAGTCTGATTAAATTAAAATTGATGTTTTTGATTATCATGACCACCATTACAGGAGAAATTTGCAAGCCTGAGGACACCATCCCGACTATGGAGGCATCATTTTGCTGTTTTTGTTGGTGAATTTCATAAAATAGACGGCGTAATGAGGAAAGAACATAATTTGCAAAATCATGTGTATTTATTCAATCATTTTAAATAGAAAATGTTGCTTATTTTGTCCATATGTGGTTTTCAATTAACATGTTAATTGTGATTAGTAAATCAATTGATTACACATTTTAATTGAGTCCCACCACTAGTTCATTCATATAGTTGCAGTTCACAACATGTCAAACAACTTTAAGACAATCAAATTTACATCCAAAAATAAGTAAATAAGTTCGATCATACAGACAGATTCAAATTCAGTTCCATGCATTCCAATAAAATCATGATTATTATACAATGCATTAAATTTCATTTAAAATGCCAACTAATAAGTTGCTTAAGAAAGCCTCATCAAATGCATCTAGTCACCAAATTTGCAATATTCTTTAATCTCTTAGTTTAGCCTTTTGTTCTGAGATCTACAGATCAGGATCCGGTGTAAAGAACTTGGAGAAGGGAAGAGATTAAAGTCACAATATCAAACTACGCTGCATTGTGTCCTATAATCCCATAGCATATTGTGTAAGCATATGGGGCTGTGATCTTAATGGATCAACTTGTATTGTATGAAAAGACCAAGTGATAAATAATGAGGATTTGTGATGCGGTGACAGCGGCGGGTTGATTGAATCAAATGGTCAAACGGTTGTCATTCCAGCAATCCTTCATCTTTGGTAAGCATGTGATGACAACAGGAAGAAACAGTCATATTTTTCAGAGAGCTTCCTATGAAAAGGAACACATTAATATCAGCAGTAGCTCTCTTACTGGTTTTGTTTTAGGGGGAAAAGAGTAGGTACAGATTGGTGCAGTGGGGGTCAAAAAATACAGATCACATGTCGTTTGTTTCTGCAGCAGCCCCTTTAATGGCTAGTTAAAATCAGAATGACTCAGCTGATCGGATCTTCGGCAGAGAAAGAACATTGAGTAATTGGCAGCAATGTCTTAGCTAACAGCCGCCTCCGGGAAGGTGATGGTTAAGCACATAGAAACGGAGCAAAAGACAGACAGAGAACATCAACCTGAAAACCGCAAAGAGTGCGTATAGTGCAAGGACCAGATGCTGAGTAAGCAGGTACATCACAATCTTTAAAAAAAACCACAAGAGACAAGTTAGGCTTTTTCCAAGTTCATGACTGTTGTTTCGGCAAGTCCTCAAGAACTTTTCAATATTACTGTGAGGATAACAGCCTGGTCTGGTGTTTTAGAACCAGGATCGAATTTTATGAGCACTCTGTCTATGTCCCAAGGTTTATCCTGGCTTGCCAAAAATCTTGTTGATCCCAAGTGAGAGTCTCACCAAAACTCAGCTGTCTGAACCATGTTTTTTTTTTTTAGCTTGCTGGTATTTGTGAGTCACTTCGTGCTCCTACAAGTCCACCAAAGCCTGGGGGACTCCTGCAACCTCCTGACTTCCTTCACCTCGTGTGCACGTGATTTACTGCCTAAATGTTGTCTGCCTAAACAAAGTGCCAATAAGTTATGAAGCACAGCCATTCCCCATCCCAACATCTCCCTCAAATAATAAGAAATGCATTGCATTATACAAAGCTACCAGCCTTTAAAGATTCAGTATGTAACTTTTATGAAAAATAAAAAATTTTCATAAAAGTTACATATAAAAAATTTGTATTTTTACATATTTTTTGAAACTGTCACTGTCATAATGAAAAAAATAGGCTCTTGTACCTTCTCCCAATTCTAACAAGAATCAACAAACAGAGTCAAGAAGAGGGTCTTAGCATTGTCAATCACCCTTGTGTCCATGTTGCTCAAATTAAATAATGTATATTATCATAAAATGTGACTGGCATATTATGTCAAAGAGGCATGATGCTATGTAGACAAAATAAAATGTTGGAAAAATAGTAGTATGGGTTTCCATGTCTACAGGGTGTAAAATACGTCTGTCCTTAAGAAAGTTTAGCTTGAGGCCCAGCAAATAAACTATCAGGCAGCAAAAGTAGCAGTTTTTTGACAAGCTATGAAGGAGAAGATACGTTTTTGTTTTACAGGAAATTATAATCTAAAAAAATAATTGTTTTACTGTTGTTTTTATTGTTACTGTTCTTTTTTATGCATAATTTTCAGTTTTCTTTAGTGGCCTAATGTGTCAAATACAATCCCTGAGGATGTTGGAATAGATAAATAAAAATATGAACCAGCTGAAATTATAGTTTAGTAAATGTGCAGGAAGAATGAAGAATTAAGGTATCAAAGTTATTAGAAGTTATTCTGCCAGAAGAAACATAAGCATAACAGACAATTCTTAGAATAATCTGTTTAAGAACTG
This sequence comes from Xiphophorus maculatus, assembly GCF_002775205.1. Lineage (NCBI taxonomy): Eukaryota > Metazoa > Chordata > Actinopteri > Cyprinodontiformes > Poeciliidae > Xiphophorus > Xiphophorus maculatus. Next base: position 17,481,221 of record NC_036462.1, read on the forward strand.
CAGAGATAAATGTCAAGGTTAGAAAGTTTTACAATAAGTCAGCACACAAACAGGATGGATCAACAAGTACAATCTCTTCCTGGCATAAAGCCTCTGCTTTAAATCACAGGAGTTCAAGACTTTTTTGTCCAGTTTCTATGTCCACTGTGTGGATATTCTCCTGGATCTCCAGCTTCACATTCCTGAAATATTAATGTTAGGATAATAAGTATTTCCCCCATCTCATCTGGCGACTGTTCAGAAAGCCAGCAGCAATCCCCTGTGATGAGACTGCTGACATTTTTAAATTTGTGTGTATACAGAGCTGTACTTTGTTCTCACAGTTAATCACATGCTGCTTAGCAGACCGATGCTTCACATTACATATAAACAACTGATTAAAAACACTTGAAGCATTTTATTGTAATAACTAAGACTCTGTTGCTCTACTTGGGACCCAGTCAGCAATTTCTTGACTACAAAAAGTACTGTACAGCAGGATTAGCTCTTGTTAGCACCTTAGTGTAAAAATCATTTAACAACTTCATCATTTGTGGCTGTAGCATTTTGTCTCACTGGTTTCCCCGCCACCTCCTTTTTATTTTTGCATTTAGAGATATACTTCCTTAAACTTAACAACATTAATTAAATGGGGGAAAAAATCCTATGTTATCAAATAATTAACAAAATCACCAATGCGACAATTATTGGCTTCTTGGGTGTAAAGAAAAACTGTTTTTTGCATTTGAAAGCTTTAAGTCTTCTCTAGACTGTCATCAAATAATGTTGATTGACTTGTTAAACAATTTGTATTAATTTCAACATATTTTTGGCTCTTTATTATTGTCATGACGCATAATGAACAATGATGACCATGTTACATCACTGTGCTTCTCTGCAATAATAATTACAGAGAACTGAAAAGAATATGACAAAACTTACACAATATAAATAGATCGCCAAGAAATTATCAAAATACTAGCACAAAAGAAAACCAAAATCCAAATACTCCAGGATTGTGAGAGTTACAAGCTATGATAATGTAACAGAAACCCTATAAATTTGCAAATGCTTTGTTCATTCCATAAAAAAAATAGAGATTGCCTCCCAAACTTTCACTCCAGTTTTGTTGAGCATTGTTTAGTATATAGATTAAATGATTTTAAGTCCATCACTGGTTAATATTCAGACATTTGGCTGGAAGGGATAAAACGCTCCTGTGGGAAAACTGAAAATCCCAAATTGCCAGCCAACAAGCTGTAGCAGAGACATTGTAGATTATTGTGGTAGGAGGAGGGGCAACGGTCCTGAGGTGTGACTCCTGAGCTGAACAGAAGTAACCCTGGAGAGGAATGAATGACTGAAAGCCCTGAAACTGATTAAGACATCACTGCGACAACTCTATACTGAGAGGTGCAAGTATAAAACAAAAGTTTTTTATTTCTTGTGATTTATGTCTCCTGACATACAGTGTAATTACAGTTCATTACACTGACGTGTTCTGGTGAACATCAGCAAAGTTCATTGTGTGCCAGGTGAATAACAATAATCAGATATAGCTCTATCCCACAAAAATACCCAGATGTGAAAATTGCCTGTTTATAAAAACCCAAAAACTCTTTGCCACAGAAATGGTGCATTTTTAGGCTATTTAGAGCAGTAGTTGTAATTTAGACTTTAAAAGGAGATAACATGAGCAAAACATGCAATATGTACAAGGCTATGTGTGTAAATAAAAACTGGGCAGAATCATCTTGACTAAATGCTTTTCTTTTTTTGACAGAAAGATGGACAGAGCTAAATACACCGCAATCCTGTTGGAGGATGGTTGAGGTGGAAGTTCACTCTACAGCAGGAAAGCATTCCTGAGCTTTCAGCCAGAGTTATAAAAATGGTTTAGGACAAGGTCTGCTGATTTTTTGCGCAGGCCTAGTCAAAGTCTGGAATTAAATATAATTGAGGGCCTGTGGCAGAACTTCAAATTAGATGTTCAAACATGCTCCCAATGCAATTTGACTGACTTTGAGATGTTATGCAAAAAAAATTTGCCAAATGTTTCTGTCTCTGGATAAATAAAGTTGCTAGAGGGAGAGAGAGAGAGAGTTTCACACCCCCAAACTATTTAAGTTGTAAAGGGAGCATTTTCAAACATTTACAATGCGTCAGTTTCATCTGAATGATAATAATGAAAAAAATAGAAGCAATCAAAATCCTTTAGCCCATAAGTTTGTTTTTGCATCATTACAAAATGTGAAAAAGCTAAGTGTTACGAATATTTCTGCAAAGCTCTCTCCCCTCACAGGCAGCGCATATTTATACATTATTACTTAAATCTGACAAACTTATCTGTGTGAATGGAGACGATGCCTAGGGTAAAACTGTGTGTTACTGTAATTATTAGTCATTCATCAGGTATGAAAACACTCCTGTCAAAGTCATGTAATCACACTTCTGACATGTCAAACTCACGTTTCTGTTTTGGGACACTGCTGCAGCACCATCTTGTGGCTCATGCTAAGCACAACCTTTAAGTTAGGTAACCATTTAGGTAAGCCCATAACACCAGCTCCCACAGCAAGGCAATCCAAAGACCCACACCAGTCCTCCCAAAAGATCGTTTCTCTCTCAGCAGGATGGCAGACACTCCTTGCAAACTGGGCCATTTCCTGGAAAAGAAAGCCTCACGGGCTGCTGAGGAGCGCGGCAAGTGGGAGACCAAAAAAGAGTTCATCTTGAGTGTGGCTGGTGCTATTATTGGACTTGGTAATGTGTGGAGATTTCCATATCTTTGCTACAAAAATGGTGGGGGTGAGTATTTTTACTTACTAGTCCTCTAGTAAAAGATTAGAAGACTAGTTGGATAGTCATGCAAAAAATAAATTTAAAAAAGTTGTTCAAAAAACAAATTTACAGGCTTTGACAGGTAAGTCATAAAAGACTGGATGTGTTTTCCTAGCCAAGTTAAAGCAATGAGCACTCAACTTTTTAACTTTTACTGAAAACTGAAAACTTGTATTAGGTTTCAGACCATTCAAACATTTAAGACACATGATATATTCGGTAGGTAATCATTTAACTGGAAAATTGTATAAAATCATCTACACAAAATTAGAATATGAGTTCTGATAAGCTTGTATCAGATTATATGAGTCCTTTTGAAAAGCAAGAATTTAACATACTTTTCACTAAGCTAGCTTGTTTTCATAGCTGTAAGCAAAATATCATCATAATTCACATAAATAAAGCCTTTGAAACATTAGCTTTTGTGTAATTATGTACAATTTATTTCACTTTGTGAATCAAGTTGATAAAATAATTAAGTTGTCAATAATATTTTGGTAACACTTTATATGAAGGGGTGTGCATAAGACTGACATGAGACTGTCATAAACATGCATAACACGTTTCATGGATATGAAGGAATCTTCATAAATGTTTATGATTGTTGTCATGAAGTGTCACATGGCAAATAATGACACTTTTAATGCAAAGGTGCACTAAAAGTTTCATTAAAAGGGTCAACTTTGCATTATTCAGTAAATAGTAAAACTTTTAATGGAAAACTTCTTTATAAATTGCATGAAAAGTCAGTTAAGAAGGTAAACTTTGCATTAAAAGTGTTACTAATATTTTGATTAAAGAATTTGTCTTACATAGAATGTACTGTAGGTAATTTGGGCATTTAAATTAGACTTTTAAGATCCCTTTTTTACTCACACACTTTTAAAGAGGATATATGCAAATTTAACTTAATAAGATGTTTAAATTTGGTTTCAGTCCTGAATATGATGGAATGTGGTTTTATCTGAGGCCATGACCTCTAAACCAGTGTCGGCATGTCTAGTATTTCAATCAGTACAAAGGTGAGTTCATTTTGCAAGATGAAAACACTCAGCATTTCCTTTGAATTTGGTTTGAATAAATTTAAAGCTCATCAAACACTTCCCTTGTAAGTATTACAACTAACATGCTGCATATCTAACCCAACATCTCTAGGTAAACCCGACATTAAAGTTAACAGTTCATGAGGTAATAAATAAGTTTTAATATCGACATAACTGTCTGTTTGTAGAGTAAATAATTTGTAATGTAAATAGTTAACTTGGCCTTATTAGACTGAACTGGCTTTTTCTTTTTTAAAAATGCCCTGAGAGATATTTGTTGTTATTTGGTGCAATATAAAGAAGTTGAATTCAATTGTGGTGAGGCTGAAAGTCGCTCTTGATGTTTTCATTCTGCAAACTAGACAAAACAGTATGCATTCAAAGATTATGAACAGAACAGGATTGTATTTTCAACGGGACTCAGCTTCCAGAGAGACAGACTTTTCTGTTGGTCTAATTGGGAAATTCTGACTGTTTGCTGCTCCGAACAGCCGAGGTTAGCTACTTATATCAATGTGTTGCATTCCTCCCTGGTAATGGGATCTCAGGGTTCTGAAAAAAAAACAGTGGGAGTGCTTTTGATCAGCGCTTAGTTTTGTCTGCAGGCACCGCACACCACACCACAGGCTGCTGTGTTCTTTTCAAAACTTAAGTACAGTTTTTGATGGTATACTTAATTCAAAGGTCTGTTTGGTAAGAGTGTTACATAGTCTAATGTCACTTGCAGGCGCATTCTTCATCCCTTACTTCCTCTTCCTCATCACCTGCGGCGTTCCTCTGTTTGTCCTGGAAACATCACTGGGCCAGTACACCAGTCAGGGAGGAATCATGTGCTGGAGAAAGATCTGCCCCTTGTTTGAAGGTGAGTAACCTGCAAGATCAAATATAAAATTAAGACTATAAATTTCATAAAAAATGATTTGTTATTTCCAGGTATGGGATATGCCAGCCAGATTATCATTTTCTATGGAAACATCAGCTATGTTGTGATCTTAGCGTGGGCATTCCTCTACTTCTTCTTCTCGTTCTCCGGAAAGCTGCCATGGGCCAGCTGCAATAACACATGGAATACAGGTACATTATTTTAATTAAGCAAAAATACCCCCATGTAGCTCCTTAAAAGTAAGTGACTTTATTACTTCATGATCATCTACAAAACTATTTTATTTCATTGCATAAAGGATAACGGCCTTTTATAGGAAGTTTAAACTAAACCAAATCCACATCTCATGTTGCAAAATCAATATTGATAAGCCTACATGTTTAACAAAGATCTGCTATATTTCAGATCGTTGTGTGGAATTAGACAACTATAATACCACTGCTAACTGGACCTCATCTGTGAATGCGTCATCGTCATCTGTTATAGAGTTTTGGCAGTAAGTGTTTATGAATATGGGACTAATTTTAAGTTGAAATTAGTCACAGATCAACAGTGATTTGAAGGCGACGGACAACAACAACCTCCATCTTTCACTGGATGACTGTTGTGAGCTCCCTATGATCCTGAACAGGAAAAGGAGGGTTTGGACGGATGGACGGATGGATGGATGGACGGATGGATGGATGGATGGATGGATGGATGGATGGATGGATGGATGGATGGATGGATGGATGGATGGATGGATGGATGGATGGATGGATGGATGGATGGATGGATGGATGGATGGATGTGGGTCTCCACAGGAACAATATCTATGAACTTTGCAGTGCTGCACATTTCCATTTGAGGTATATCTCTCTAGAAGTCACTGATTATTTATTATAAATATGGTGGTAATTAGTCTTAATTTTGACAAAAAACGTCATTTAGTTTTAATCAGACTTTCAATAGAATTTAGTATAATTTCAGTCACACTTTTGACATCTGTACTGATTTCAGTTTAGTCAAATTTATTCAGCTAAATCCTACAATAAATAATAAGTCATAGAGGAAACCTTTTTGGAAAGCCTCTTGGGAAAATATTTTTTTAATTAAAAGTAAAACAGAAATAAGGCTGATATAATCAAAACAAGAGTAACACATCCAAACACAGATTACCAATGAACAAAACTACAGACCCAGATCCTGACCACGGTAAAGTAAAAGATAAAGCTAGTTGATTGCAAATAATTTTTAAAGATGTTTACTCAAACAAATGTTTTCATACATGGGATTCATTTCTTAGCCTGTGCAATGTCACCCTTTCTCTTTTCAGTCAGCTTTACTTCAGTCAGTGAAATTTTTCACCTGATTGTTGGGGTAAAAGAAAAACTGACCTATAGTCAGTTCAAATTATCCACATGCTCATTGTCCCCTAGCTCTTGGATGCCAACTTTATTTATAAAGCCACACAGACCATGTGTCACTTTTTCTTCTACTTTCCAGTTTTGTACTCATTTGTGTGGGTCTTTCACAAAAAATTCCTGTGAAAAAAATTTGAGTTTGTGTTTTTTGCAAAACACATACGATGAAAGACCTTATGGCTTATTTTACCAGGTCATGATCAACAGCAGTATGCGTATCACATGGACCATTACTGGAAAAGATCGTGGACCAAGACTAACCTCAGTTTAAATAAATAAACATGTCTAGCTAAATAGAAATAACACAAAACTATGATCCACTTTACCATTTTTGAATGCTGAGATGTTTTAAGATGTCATTAATCCCCTTTGGGACTGACTCTTTCCCAATAATAATAGTCAAATATAGCTAACACAAATAATCTGGTTATATCAACAACAGATATTATTTACTTCTAAGTTATTAACTTAGTAGTAAGTATAATGAAACCCTTTGCTCAATATGAAAACACCATGAAACTAAACTTAACAATTTTGTTCCGCATCATATTGCAAGATAACGACAGCTTTAACTTTCATCACTTTTATCCTTTTCTGAAATCAAATCATCTGACTTAAGCATTTTTACAAAAGTTAACTTGATGTAGTCATCTGTGTAGATCGAGTGAATAGATCCACAACAGTCTCAAACCTGCTGATTTGGGGTTATTATGCAGGTTTAATTACATTACTACCGTCCCCCTGCAGAGAGAAGCAGCAAAGCTGTCTGGCTTAGAATCAATTAATATTTCCCTTTACTACACTTTAAACAAATAAACAAAGTCTTCATTTGCTCTTGTTGCAGCTGTAGAAGTGATATTCTTTTTCTGTGTCACCAATTATTGCTGCATCTAAAACACCAAAAACTGACATAATCAACAAGCATATTTGAAAACTATCAAGCTAAGATATAAAACATTTTTGTAGTTATAATCAAAGAAATGGAAACAAATCGTCCATCATTGCAACTTGCCTCTAATCAGAACTAGACACCCAATAATCTGATTCAGATAATTCAGATATAAGAGCTAAAATAAAATGAGTAAAAAAAAGTAAACATCATCTATTTAAAAAGTTTGCCTTTAAAAATGGTTACCTGAAAGTCTGGCTCATTGGAAGCTTTTATTGTTTGATCCTGTACATTTCCTTTGCAAAGTAATTTTTCCAGATTATGTTGAGTTTGAGCATGCATAGATCTGTAAATATTTGTTTATCAATATTGACCTCACATACTTTTTGCAGGCGACGGGTGTTAAACATTTCCACGGGCATAGAGGCAATCGGAAACATTCGCTGGGACCTTTCATTGTGCCTTTTTCTGTCCTGGGTCATCTGCTACTTCTGTGTATGGAAGGGAGTGAGATCCACAGGGAAGGTAAGACTGAAATAAATTAATGTGCATCATGTGTGACGCAGGCTTTAATCTGAATGGACACCTTTCATTCAGACAGAAGATAATTGAATGATATTTTAAGTGTCATCACTTCTCACAATTAATCTGAAGGATGAATACTTCCTTTTGAAGGCTCTAACCAGTACCTGCTAAGTACAGAATACTGAAAACAAAAAATCAAAAATAAATAAACTTTTGGACAAAGGAGGATCGATTCACTCTTGGACAACTAAACCCCTCCCGGCCTCCCATTTTGTATTTATGAATGGGCATTTCATCTTTTCCATTAACAATTGTTTTCTCTTGGATAAGTATTTTTACACATCATGGAAAACGATGGTAATGGAGTGGAATGATTTAGTTCACTGTGTACCCATTCATTCTAATTATTTTGTGAAAGTGTTTGGAGCTCAAATTGAAGGTAAAGGTAGTTTGACACGTTATCAACCAGAATACAACACACAGCAGAGCTATCGGAATGTATTTCACAAAGAAAATAAGATACATCCAGCAAGGATGGATGTATCTTGCACTGATCAAGCACTGTAGGCTTGATCTGAGTCAAGCCTACAGTGCTTGACTCAGATCCAACAGTATTTTTCCTCAATGCCTGTGGATCAAATTACATTAGTTGACACTTGAACTCTTGGAGATCATTGGCGCCTCTAAGGTAACCTGAAGCTAATTCTTCTGTCACACATGAATAGATATGTTTTGTAATGCTCAAAGAGGAGGTGTGTAAATAGAAAATAAAACAGTGGGAGTTTTGCAACTAATTCAACATTTGACATCTGCTGATTTGTTGGATAACGTTTTGTCTCATCAGTTTAGAAACTGTATTTATGAATTTCCAAGCTGCCAAAGGTGTGAAATTTAAAAATTTGGTGGTCTCCTCTGATTGCATTCATTTATTACAGATGTTTTTAGGGGGGTTTTCTGTTTGTTTTTTATGCAGGCTACATACTTCACTGCCACATTCCCTTTTGTTTTATTGGTGGTGCTGTTCTTCAGAGGAATGACACTTCCTGGAGCATTGCATGGTATCAAGTACTACCTATACCCTAATCCTTCACGACTCGCTGACCCACAGGTACAAATGCGTCCACAGTTAAGCAAATAACCAGAGATTTTACAGTCATTGTGCTTTATTTAAATTATTATTATTTGCATATTTTAATTGAATTTCTGTATAAAGTCAAGATTGATACTAAACATCCACATGTCCAAATATGTCAGGAAAAACACGTCCTAAATTTTGACATGGCAGTACATTTCACTAACATTTAATATTTTTGCACGAGTAAATATGGTACATTATTAAAAATGATTTATTTTTGACTTCTTTAGGTCTGGATGGATGCTGGTACACAAATATTTTATTCCTATGCCATTTGCTTGGGGTACATGACCACATTTGGAAGCTACAACAAATACAACAACAACTGTTACAGGTGAGGAAATGATGGACATATTATTTTACATAAGTAAACAGCTTTTATTTGAAAATAAAAGTTTGAAGTTATTTTAATTCAATTCTCTACAAAAAAGATACAAGTTGCTTGTTGTATTTCAAACCCTTTTCTGTGCAAATTTTTGGTGCTTTATTTAACAGAACTTTTATGTTTTATGATTTTCTTGATTTTATACAAATAAGAATCTTTTTATGAGAATTCTTCCCGAACATTTGTGAGGTCAGACACTGATGCTGGACATGATGGCCTCACTGCCAGTCTCATCTCTAATTCATCTCAACAATGTTCTATAATGTTGAGGTCAAGACCCTAGACAGACAAATCAAGTTCCTCCACATTAAATGTGTTATTTTGCCTCCTAATAGACTTTGTTTTGTGCTCCATATGCAGTGATATTGGAACAGTCCAGGATTTTTTGGTTTTCTGCAGTTTAAGAGTTTCTTTCACCGGAACTAAGACCTGAGCCCAACTCATAAACAACCTTCATCATGGTTTTGTCATAATATCACACATATTGTTTCACAAATATTTATGAAGCCTTTGGGTTTTTACATGTGACCATAGATGGGATTGTAACACCTGAATTCAATGTATGGAGGGGAAAAAGTGTCTGAAAGATTCACTAGTTTACCCTCAAGAGATTATTTATTTAGCTGACTATTTATTGCTGTAATTAATCAAAATGGCATGTAAAATGATTAAACTGAGAACCAATAGTAACCACACTGGCACCAAACTCATAGTCATAACTGGGCAGCAAATAGGGGTGTATGCTCTGAACACACACTAGTTCGTTTTTAGCTAGCTTCTACACTAGCTAACTAAAAATAACAGCTTGATAAATTCAACGAGACAAAAAGAGTTTTACTTAGCATTCTCTGCACTATAATAAGTCATCCCAATTGTTTACTTCGGTGAAGATGTCTGTGCTGTGACTCAATAAATCACGAATAACAGCAAATAATTGTAATATTTCATCTGATTTGCAGAGACTCCTTCTATCTTTGCTTGCTGAACAGTGGGACCAGCATAGTGTCCGGATTTGCAATTTTCTCCGTTCTGGGCTACATGTCAACAAAACAGGGAGTTGATATTTCTGCAGTTGCTGAATCAGGTACAGATGCTCCAGGCCAGCATGAATGCTTGTTAACTGCCTTTTCTTTTCTCCAGAAAATGACCTTATTTTCCTTTTAAATGACACTGTGATTGATAAAAGAGGATCGCTAGATGTTTATAAGTTATTTGTTACTACATTTAATTTAGTACATTGCAGATATGGCTATGGTTTTGGACAGCAGTCTACCAATAGTATGTAATGTGTTGTTTACAAACAACCATTTCATATGACTAAAGTTTTGGCAACTTGAGTGACTTCCTTTGTGTATTTTCTGTAGGTCCTGGACTCGTCTTCATTGTCTATCCTCAAGCCGTAACTCTTCTGCCGTGGCCTCAGGTCTGGTCTGTGTGCTTCTTCTTCATGATCATCTTATTGGGAATTGATGGACAGGTCAGCATAATTATTTCTTTTATAACTTTAAGCTTTGTTCTAAGTTTTACTCTTGCAGTGTCTGTATTAAGCTCCCATTATGTTGCTTCATTGCAGTTTGCAGGGCTTGAAAGCAACATGACGTCTTTAACAGATCTTTACCCTTCCTACCTCCGAAAGGGATACCGCAGGGAGCTTCTTCTGTTGCTGTTCTGTATTGTTAGCTCTTTGTTTGGCTTGTTTTTGGTCACAGAGGTGAGTTCTTGGACATCATTTAAAGATGAGCAATAAATCCACAATAATTACAGCCATAAGGCTTAGTTCACATAAGCTTTGTTCCATCTGATGTGATGAATTTGATCGACTCTCAGGATATCATAAAAGAAAATAACATGCAGTCTGTGAGAAAGCAGAAGCTCGAGCATCATTGGACCTTCACAGAGGACAATGATCCAATGCTTCATTTAAAAATACATCCTGGATACTATAGAGAATGATTCTGCCTGACTTCAACTTTTCCAAAGAGTTAAAGTCAGGCAAGTTAGATGCAGAACAATTCAGACTTCTTAAAAATTGTCATAACACTAAAAGGATTCTCTCCTGTGTAGCAAAAATGCTTACCATAAAAATGTTGAATAGTTTTAAAACTGTTAGCAAAAAAAACTGCATTTTTTGTTTAATTTGGTGAAACCACTTGTAACACTAGAACCATTATTCTTTTTTTAATTTTGTCAGGTCTAAATACCTATTAAACAAACACAGGAAAGACAAGAGAGTTAGATTCTTTGTTTCTCGCGAGGAGAGCAGACAGAGATGTGCTTTCAGTTACAAATCTCCAACCGCTCTGAAACACATCTGTCTGTTCCTCTCTTTTTATTGCTCTTTAGGAACCCTGCCACAAGGGGCGCTGCAACTCTATGGGGTGGGGTCAAAGCATTCATCACATGGTTGCAGCGCTAAATAACATTCACTATCTAGACACATGTTATCTATACTCTAGATCCCTTTTGCTCCAAGAACGGCGTTGAATAAGACACGTTGCATAGCTTCAAAGCAACGGCTTTGTATCACAAAGCAGAGTTTATTGCAGGATTGTAAAACTCTGCTGGGAGCAACTAACACCTCTGTCTTGTAGGAAGTCCTGCAGGGCAACAGCTGCTGAGAGTAGCTGTCACCCCTATTTCCCAGGGAAGTCTCAGGATAGAATCAAAGTTATTTAACACACAGAAACATTATCTAAATTTAACTACAAGGCTACATGATACAACAAATATTTGATAATTACTAATAATACAATTTACCTAACAAATTTGTTTATTGCAAACAACTGCTTGACTCTTTTTAGTTGCAACTGTAACAGTTAAAACTTGTTTCACAAACTGGGGGGAAAAATGCACTAAACCACAATTGTTGTCTGTCTTGTTTTTAGGCTGGTGCATACATTCTGCAGATCTTTGATCATTATGTTTGTAGCGGCCCAACTCTCCTTCTAATGGCAATCTTCCAGTCAGTGATCATCGGATGGATTTATGGTAAGGCAGGTTTTAGTTCAATGAAGTTGCAGTAACATTTAGACTCTCAAAATGTCTTGTAAAAGACAACATGCAATTTTTAAAAACAATTTAACTTTATGATCTCTGTCCCAGCTGGTTAAGCAGCCTTGCGAAACTAGTCTGGCTGTCAATGACAAATGTGTTTTAACTTGTTTTAATCTTGATATGCAGGGTAAGCATTGGCAGTCAGGCCTGTCACCTGGTCCTAAGGGACACATCATGGATCCTGTTACTCTAATATCTGCTTGCCTTCTTTTTTGTTGAGACTCTATTTTCAGCCTGCTTTAAACACAATTTTTGTTAACTAAGCCCTCTCTCATGATGTACAGACCAACAATTTAGTCTGTTGTGCTTTAGCTCTCTTTGCATACAGCTAAATCTTTAGTGTATCTTATTAAATTAGTTTTCCTTTACACATACATTTGTGACTGAAACTTTATGTAAGCAAAGACACTGAAATGTGTCTTTTACCTTCTCAGCAAATGTGGATTATTGGCACATTTTATGAAAGTTAATTCCCAACTTTAGACATGATTGAATGTCATTCTTTCTTTTAAACAGTGCTTTGCAAATGTAATCATAACCCTTGAGATTTTCTACAGTTTGTCCTTTTGCAAATGTCAAAATTATATATTGAGGTTTTATGTGACGAACACCTAAGTATGTTGTTTGTCAGGTGGAAGAAGAAGAGGACATGGGTGTCTGATTTTTATTTTTGCTTAAAACAAAGCGGAAAGTCACTTGAAGTATATTTGTTACCAGCCTTGGTCATCTAGATTGATGCGGGTTTATCAGGTTACCCAACTTTCTCTGCTAATGCAGAGTGGCATCTCTGTAGAGTTGCTTCTCTGCAGAAGAAAACCGTTCCCACCACCTGGGTGTTCAAATTTGTCTCATTCTCTGCTGTTCTCTGCTGCAGATGGTGTGCAACCTTTGTACACTTTTTTCTTTTAGTAAAGCGACATATCTTTGTTGTTCTAGGTGCTGGGCGCTTTAGTGACAACATCGAAGACATGATTGGTTACAAACCTCTGCCGCTGTTCAAATACTGCTGGCTCTACATCACCCCTCTTGTTTGCAGTGTAAGAGGCCAAATAAGTGTAATCTGTATGGTTAATCTTTCACTTTGATTCAAACAATTTATTTTTTATTTTCTCTTCCTGTCAAGGCAACTCTTGTATTTTTGCTCCTGAAATACACGCCAATGAAGTTCAACAACACGTATGTGTATCCCTGGTGGACTTACTGGATTGGCTGGTTTCTGGCCATGTCATCGCTGTCCATGATCCCAATTACCATGATCTTCAAGCTGGCTAAAGAAAAAGGCTCTCTCTGGCAGGTCAGTAGATAATAAAGCATTCAAAGTTTTTAACATTATTGAAGTCTGTTATTTAGTGTATGTCTGGAGGTTCTGGGGAGAATTTATCACATTATTTATATTTTCTTCAGCGATTTAAGAAAACCTCCAAGCCTGCAGATGACCTTCCAGGAATGGCGGAATAGCCCTAAAATAAGAGTGTAAAGACACGATAAACATATAGAGACCACAATACATAACGCCCACACCTAACTATATATGCTTGCTGTCTTGCTCAGGCATTTTGGATAATGCCTGAGCAAGATAGGCTTAATTACATTAACATGCACATTGGGAGTAGAGAAGGACCTGCAAAAATGAATCAAAATATGGCAGTATAGCACCTTTCTGCAGAGCTGTGAGGGTGTGTTCACAATGTATTCGTATTGCAGAATGCAACTATCGTAAAACAATAGAAAAATAGCTTTTGTCTCATTTGTTTGCATTCAACTCTCCTTTTCCTGGAGGTAAAGTTTGAATGTTGAGTTTACAGACTGTAGGAATTATAAATTAGAGTACACCAACAATTAAGTCTGTTTTTTTGAATGTTTTTTTAAATAAACAACACAAAATCTAAAGACACATTTGTAAGAAAAGTTATTTTGTTAGTTGAGAGAGTGGGCCATGAAAAACTTTCCAAATCCTGCCTTTGCCAAATAGCTTTTGGAGGAGGCAGTGTGATAGTTTTTCATATTTTTATTTGTGCTTCTCAGCCAACACATATATTTTTATTTCAAATGAGTTATTTAAAAAGAAATAAACAAGCTGTAAATGGGATACAATTTAGAAGAATTGTTACAAGAACGAAATAACTGACCAAACACAAATTTTCTTAATTTTGAGGATAGTTTGTCTTGTGGAGGTTGTTTAGTTAAAATATGTGGCATTTGTTATTATTTTAGAAATGTTTCTTTTTAAAATCAGTTAATTTGTATTTAGTATTAAATATTTAAAGTAGAACTTGTGTAAATAAATAATGAAATGAAATTAAAGAGGTTGAGTTAAGCAATGATTCAACAATTGTACAAGAGAAATAGAGTACAATTAAGCTTCACAGCAACTCCATCGTTGAGTGACCAACCTGAATAATATATGTAATTTATTGTGATTTTTTTAAAACACAGGACCTCAAAAGTTACAGCATTCCTCTAAAACATACAAAAACTTATTTTATTTACCTTTTACAAAAGGTTCCATCAACAAAACATTGATACTTCTTATTGAGTAAAACTAAGCCTCTTTTTTGTTATTTAAGCACACAGTTCTCAAAATTAATCACATCTCTGTTTTCGCTTTACTTTTAAAGTTAGTCTTTGTTTCCTTTTACAGCCTGGAGAATAAATTTAAGTCTACATATTCCAATATGCATTAGTCTTTTTGGTTCCTTATTTTGCCTCAGAGGTTTTCTGTTGTGCAAGTCTTTATCCTTCATATTTGACCATGGGAACATGCTTCTTGAGATTAGGTGCTTATGATTTAATTTATCCAGCGAAACAAAGACTCAGGATGGTCCAATTTGGCTGCGGGGTAGCAATTTACCACTAAAACAATATGTGGAACCTCATACCATTTTGTCAAAGGAAACTTTTTTGTCACATATAAATTAGCCTTTGATGTCTGCGAACTGTAAAGAGGGAAATATGTATGAATGTAAAGAACCAAAAACTGTGTATGCACTGGTGAAGTAACCCTCCCCTTAACGTGTTAAGCTACGTGCTGACCCCCAATTTCAAGTTTCATTTGTATAGCACATTAAAGCAACAAGGCAACTTGCACTGATTTTGTTTCCACTCTGCAGTAACTACGCACTGGTTAGTCAATGAGAGCCTTTATGGTGCCTTTATTGTATGTTATATTATGTTTGATGTTGCAAAAGGAGTCAGTATGGGGATCTTTGCAAAGTTTGTGGCTTACTGAGAATCAGCATCTTTATGGGTGTATTAAGAAATGTTTTGGAGATGTCTAGCAATGACACAAACCCCATACTGGTGTTTACCAACCCAAAGAAAAGCCAAATAATGGTGATGTTAAAGCACACATCACTACTCAGTACAAATGCTTATAGCTTTACAGTAACTTTATCTCTTAATGTACAGGAAGGGCATTAAAGCTGTTTTATATTGTTGTAGTATCACTAGTATTTACATCACAATGCTGAAATGTGTAAAGAAAAACATTCAAAGTCAAAGCTAATTAGATTTTTCTGGAAAAGGCCATTCTAAACTTAGATTTGGGAAGAAAATAGATTTTAATGACTTTGTGGTGCTAAATTTGTGTATTACATTTGAGGAGAGCCATATCAGGCATTTTATTCTGATTGTGGCCAAACCAAACTGTTATGATGTGATTTTTATCCATTGGCAGGCAAGACAGTATACTATAAAGACATTTTTGACCACTGCTAATTTGATATGACTACTTATAATGGCTTTTATCTGACTTTTTTTTTTACATGAGATATACATATTTTATGCACTATATGAACCAAGTAAACATATTTTACGACTTTTAAGAAGCTACAAAACAACTTTTACAGAGCCTTATATCTTTTTTGGCACAAAGTATTTTTTAAAGTGTAATAAAGCCTTTTCTCTGTATGGCTGTAAAGTTGTACAATAAAATACTTTCTGGGGTAAGATAACTTTGTTCATTGTTATTGTGTGTGTCTTTGTAGAGTGAGTGACAGTTCAGTATTTTTAAAAAGAAAAAAAAAAACATAAAATGACCAAAGATGAAAAAAGCACTTGTTTATGAAAAATGTTTACTTAATGTTAAAAAACATAAAGGCTTGCAAATATAACAGGCACACAGTACAGATAGTCCGTCATGCATATCTGAAGCACATATGCAGACAGCATGATCTCAAGTTGGAAATTTTCTAACAAATTAAATCAATTAAGGGATACTTTTCCCCCACTTAATGTCGAACAGATAAAGCTGTTCACATATCGTCCACTGTGGGACAATATGTGTTTTAGAAAGCTCCAACTATCATCGTCTCATCAAGTCTCTGATTTTATTCTGGCCTGGTGAATCCATCTTTTGCCTCCTCCCGCAAGTCCTTTGACAGCACTTTGGTGGTTGAGAATTTCAAAGAAAGAAATGTGTTCATTTCTTTTTAAGAAAAATAATATTCCATAGGAGGGATTTATTTATATTTTTTAATGGAGATGGTGAATAGCTGAGCCAAACAGCAAAGTGCTTAATTTACTAATTTATGTAAATTGATAAAGGGTGCTTCCTGACTTTCATAAAAAGAAAGACATCCATGAGTTTCCCAGAGGACAGCTGATGTAGATAAATGTCAATGGGGATGAGGATATACAATTCATTTGGTTTCTTTAAAAGCTGGTGAAAACATGTCAAATGATTCTGTTGCGTTGACATAGAGGGAATATTATGTTTTAATTTTTCTTGCTATTGGTAATTGGCAATCTCTAAGCATTAACACTGCAAGGACAAAAATAAAAACTTTTGTGAAGTTTTAATATTTATTTTCCAAAGCAATAAAAAAATACAAATTAAAAAGAGACGTTTTGTCTAATTAGGTAAAGTGACTCTGACAATTTTAATATCATCGACCGAACGATCTTGACTGTTTGTTTCCACCAGCCCAATCCGGTTTAGCACTCCCATGCCTTGGCACACTCTTCCAAAAATACTATGCTTCCCGTCCAGCCACTGCGTGGGTCCAAGGGTGAGGAAGAACTGACTTCCATTGGTGTCTGGTCCTGCGTTGGCCATGGCCAGAATTCCAGCGCCTGGAACAAAAGAAAAAGAAAAGAGGTGATTTTCTCATGTTCACAGATACAGATATCTTAACAGAAAAACCAATGCACTTTTGGGCAGTCACAAGATAAATTATAGCAAAAAAAAAGACATTTATTGATTTAAAATTCTAAATTAAATATTGAATGTGGATAAAATCCACCTATGTGTTGACATATTTTTTTCCCTGAGATTACCTGTAAATTTCAGGTCCGGGTGAAGTTCATCCTCAAACTGTTTACCATAAATGGAGGCACCGCCTCGACCTAGAGGTCAAAACAAAGATCAGTAGCTGCAGATTTAGCCAACCAACCAACCAAAATAAAAATCACATACAGGACCTTCAACATTTACTAAAAATATAGCAAACATACATTTTAAAATAAATTGAGCCTAACAGCAGCACCATAATCTGACACTTTAAATTTAGAAAAATAAAATAATTAATTTGATTGCCTGTATTTGGTGGATTAAAAAAATCCTACATTATAAAATATCAGATTTTATGTGAAAAGCTCACACAAAACCTATGCACAAAAAATTGCGCACAAGGCTAAATCTGGTGCAAGGTGCCTCTTTTCATGGCGCTAAATGAACTCCACTATTTGATTGAATTTAAGGTTTCAGTTGGTGTAAAGTTTTTAAAAAACAGGCTTCTGTACTGAGCTCCCTGACTCTCTAAGAGATGAAAACATATTGAGCTAAACCAGCAGTCATAAGCTGCAAGTGGCTCTTTAGATCCTCCACTGTGGCTCTCAAACTGTTTTTTACCAACATTGTTAAAGATAATCTTTTAAAATCTTCTCAGCAATCTTTTAAAGTGCTATGATAAAAAAATAAAAACTACTTAGCAGTTCATTTATTGTTAAGAGTAATGAATACATTTGTGAAGTAATTATTTTGTGTTTATGCTGCAAACTATGTTTTTTTTTTTTTTTTTTTTACATAATTTTCTTTTAAATTTTAACATTCTGCTAACAGAAAAGTCATTTATCTTGCAATGTAAACATTTGGTTTTATTTTAAAACCCAAAAATATAAGTAAACTCTCTTTTGGCTTAAAAGTCAAAACAAATATACTATTGTACATAATGTAACAAGTAGATATTTTATTTTATACATACATTTTGCAGTTGTGGCACTGAACATATTTTGTTTAGTTGGAGCAAAGACATAAACGGCTGCTGACCCCTGATCTACATCATTGCACTGTATTTCTGGCTGCATGTTTTGGGTTGTTGTGTTGAAATGTAACCCAACCCTTCACCTTCAACTCTTTCAGGTGTTGTGCTCAACATGATGTTTCACTGTTTCTCCAATAAATGCCGTCTTTGCTCAACCTGTCAGCTGAGGAAGATAACAGGATGACCAATCCTTGGTAGTTTTTTTTCTTTTTTTCTTGTTTACTGCATTGATTCTTGGGTTTCATGATACAGTTTGTCCACTAATTCTCCCGAAAAACTTTTTACAATTATCTGTATTTGTACTTAAATTAGATTATCGACTGGTAGTGACTCTCTGAATTAGCTAACTTCTTAATGGACCTGGCAGAACTGGATTTTAATTAGGAGCATCAGAATAATGGAGGTTAAAGGTTAAAGCACTCCAAACTTTTTAAGTTATTTGTAAAGAGACGTGCACAATTTCCTTCCTTCAGGCTGCTTTGTGTTAAATCACAAAGAAATGCGATTTAACCTGAATGGGATCCTACCTGTTCCTGTAGGATCCCCCGCCTGCACCATGAAGTCTTTGATAATCCGGTGAAACTTGGTGTTGTTGTAGTAGCCTCTCCTGCCCAGCTCTGCGAAGTTCTTGCAGGTTTTTGGGGCATGGTTCCAGTAAAGCTCCACCAGAACCGTCCCCATCCTTAAAAACACATCATCTTTGCCATTAGTGTCGATCTGTTAAAAGGAGAACACGCTCTGCAGCACCACCTCGTAGTAAAATATGAAATTATGATATTAACAGGAGGTACGCTAATTTTTCAATTGGATTCAGAAGCACGTCTCCGTGCACACAAAAATTAAAGCTAGCAAGTTTAGCATGCAGTGTTTTCATACTGACGTGGTCTCCAAAGCCACGGTGGGCGGCTGCCATGTGTCTGGAGGTATCCCGGACATTATAACGGCACACAGTAGGATACAAGTCCAAGAAACCCAAACAAACCAGTTGGACAAAACAAATGAACAAACTATCGGAGCTGGTTGTTCATTCAAACCGATCTTGGAGCGGCTTTTAGTCTTCTTCTTTCAGTTCCTGTCGAGTCCTCTTGATGTTAAAAGTCTACTGTCCTCTGGTGGTAAAAGTCATACACAAACACATGTTTATTTTTCTTCTTCCTCGTCTTCTTCTTCTGAAGGAAGGCGGTTGGCAAACAGCTATTCAGTGTACATTACCGCCACCAACCGGTGAGGAGTTTTAGTTAGCGTGGTAATGTTATTCAAATTCGCTTAAAAAAAACTACCATTCTTCTACTCAGGGGTGTCGTTATTATTAAAAATGCTACCAACGCTGCTTCAGATAAAACAATTGATTATTCAAACAAGTCCGGGAATGTTTTCTTATTTCAAATCTTTGATGCACCAGTGACTTGATCAGTGTCTTGTGTATTAAAAAGACACAAGACACTGTGTTTATTGTGACTCTGCACCTTTTCGTGCAGAGTCCAGAAATAACTAAGGTTGTGTTGCACACAGTTGTGCTGTTGGATAGAAGTTCAGAGAAGATACTTTGCTTTCAGATTTTTTTTTGTGCTCCTCTGCTTATTGGGTAACACATTGATTTGAACATTTTGCTGAAATGTATCCTTGTCATTTTGAGTGACCCTTGTTCTTGTCATTCCTGTCAAGGTAAAACAGGAGTTTCTTTAATCATCTATAGATTATGTATAGTCTTACAATTAAATATCTGAAACAGTTCTTCATTCGTTAAGATACTGAAAAATAAATGTAAAAAAAACCTTGAAGTTTGCTTAAATAAAGAAATGTAAGTAAAATTAATTTATGTATCATTAATTACTATTATTATTATTAATTAGTATTATTATATTATTTTTACATCCCTTGTTAAAACAGTTTAAATGTTCCAGTTTTTTGTTTTACTTAGAGTAAATCTATGTGTAAGGTTTCTATATTCTCTATTTTCCTGCATGAGTCAATTATTTCTGCTGTATTTTGCAGATGTGTAGGCAGCCTGCCATCCTGCCTGATGTCAGCTCTGGATCGTGAAAGAAAGTTTTGTATTTAAAGTCCCTTTGGCTTCCAGAGAAGCCAAATTCACACCGGAGTTTTATCGTGGATTTCACAGTACAGTATCTATAGATTTTTAATGGCTTCACAAAACTTACTTTAACGCTTAATACAGGGAGTAAGAAACATAATATTTTCTCTAAAATTGTAGCTCTTCACTATACCTCACAATTACTCTTTGCACTCACAGTTAATATTTCTTGAGAAATGGACTAGATACTCAGAGACTTCCATTATTGAGGATATGAAACCATAAGATTGCAAAGACTAGAGTCTCTTTTGTGTCAAGAATTAAGCTGTAGGATTTTTTTTTAATTACTGCATGCAGGATCTAATGACCTAGATTGACATGTTATCACAAATTTCAAACATCAAAATGAAAACACTAAGCCTAATTGCGACGTGTCAGATTATTTAAAACTATTGAAACAGTGTCATCTAGTGGCTGCTCATGATTTAACAAGTTGGGAACCTTTCACATAGTCAGGTTAGTTTTGATAGTTTTTTCTTTGCCTTAATAACTGAAGTCATCCTTTGAAGACTGCTTTTTAGTCTGACTACATGTTCACAGTTTTTATTAACATCTATTGGCATTGGCAGGGGCATTTTTCATTCCTTACGGACTTTTTCTTATTACCTGTGGAATTCCCATGTTCATACTGGAAACATCACTGGGTGAACCTTGTGACCATCCCCGTTTGCTACATCTTTACTGACCTGTTCCATATATAAAATTATTTTTTTAAGGTTTTGTTGGCTCCAGTGGCCTTTATTTTTCAGTTGTCAGACAAAAAGGTTTTATGAGAGAGGGGGAAGACATGCGATAAAGGTCGTTGGCCAAACTCTAACCCCAGAGAGTGTGGTGGTCTAAGGCCTCCATACTTGTGTTGCTCTTTGCCGCCGCACCCTGCTGGACCCCATAAAAGGATTTTAGCCAGATATTTAGGTTAGGAGCATAATGTTCTGCTGCTTTCATGTTTTCAGAGCACGATTCATTTAACTTATAGAAAGCTGTTTTTGTAAAAGGGAGCTGTTTACAATGTAGACCTGGAAGACCAAAAATGTCCTTCACTTTTTGTTGGAATATGTTTTTCTGACAGACATCAGTTGACAGACATCAATGCCAGATCTTTGTTTTCCTGCTGCTTTGTGAACAAAATTTTGATCGATACTCACCATGAAATACATCTTGTAGTTTTTCTCTGAATGCCAATGGTATATAGGGATGTAATGAAAAGGGATATCATGATATATTATTTGATAGAGTGGCTATGGAGTGACAGGAGTTCTGTTTTAAACTTTCATGATGACTTGGCTAAAATTCAGAACTATAAACCCAAGCTTTCTAAAAGCAACTACACCCTTCACAGTCTCCAGTTCTCTGGCAGATGGGCTAAGTTCATTATCCTGCCATCCATGTGACTCATCAGCTGAACAAGCTTAATCCAATTAAAGTAGCAGTTTGTCTGTTGGCTCTCCTAAGCTTGCAGCAGGTCAGGATATTTTTGAGTACTCCAGGTAGAGGAAGAGGTTCAGTAATTATTATTACCTACTGATAACTTCATTTAAATCTTTTTGTTTGTTTCAGTATTAACAAGTGTACCTGTGTCTCATCTTCAGGTGTGCACCATGTCTATTATTAAGATTCACGCCAGAGAGATCTTTGATTCTCGTGGAAACCCCACAGTGGAGGTTGATCTTTACACTGACAAAGGTAGGCCTGCACACTTGACTTCAATATGTTTTTGTTCCTGGATTTCAGAGTGTAAATTGAATTGACAATGCATTCTTATAATGATAAACTATAACTGAACTTTGGGTGTCTTCCAGTTTCTCACCCGTCATTTAGGTGAACTCCCCCAAAGCACTTTAATTGCTTTACCAACAAACTGCTTGCAAACCTTTCAGGAAAAGTTGGAAAATATTGCCTTTGTGCTAAACTTGTATAGACTTTCCACCTGTGCTGATTAATGCAAAGAAATCTGGAAACAATGACTGAACATCTGTCTGTTTCTGGAAACTAAACAATTGTCTAGAAACTTGTTAAGCAGCAACCTGACTTTATATAATATTGCTGCTTTTGCACACTTTATGCACATTGTATTGTCACCACCATTACCATGTAGCATCCTCCTGCTAAACTTGAATATAGTACCAGTGTGGCTCAGTTAAAAAAATAAATCTTCTGAAGGGAAAATGTAGCTTTTTGAGTTGTTTACTCATTGTGTTTGGTGTTCTTGCTCCTCTGGATGATTTCCAGGTCTGTTTCGTGCTGCTGTTCCCAGCGGTGCTTCTACTGGGATCTATGAAGCTCTGGAGCTGAGAGACAATGACAAGTCTCGCTTCCTGGGGAAAGGTCTGTGTGTCATTATTGTTGTTTAATGCTAGAAACAACTCGCTGAATTTGTTCCTTTGCCTAAAATGTTAACAGGTTTATTTCCCTCATAGTTTAAATATTTACATCTATTTCAAGTATCTGTGTGCTCCCTCTCATTCATGTTCTTTGTTGTCTCTGCTATTTGACAGATGCACTGCATTTTAAATTAAAGACAATGTTTTCATGTCCATTTGGTAACAAAAGAATTATGCAATAAATGCTATCTCATTAGAAACTTTGTTTTGCAATTATTTATACATCGGTGCATGGTGAATGGAGAGCAAAATAGGATATTAATCAGACAATCGAAGGCATAATAAACCCTCCAAACCAGCAGGGGCCCCCTAGTTGCACTGGAACTGTATTTTGTACAAACATAAATTAGTTGGTTATCGAGGAAGAATTCTTGATGTTGAAAATGTTCCACTTTATTCCATGTAGTTGGACAGTAAAGACTTTCTATCTTTTTAAAATATTTTTATTATACCTTATAAGTTGGTTCTTTTACACATTCCTGCAGTGGATATGCATCTTTAGTCAAGCTGTAGTAGTTGATGCTAGCTGGAAGGCCCCCAAATCAAATTATTTTAATGTACAATATTGGATCGGCTCTGGCATCAATACAGGGTGGTTTTTTTTTGACTCCGATTAACTTCTCTATTAAACTAAAACATTGACACTCATACATTTGGTGCAAATTAGGGGCATTAAAGGTGTAATGTGTTCTGTAGTTTGTCCCTTTGAGTGACTTGTGCATTATGCAGTGAGAGCATAATTAACTCCTCATTACAGGCGTCTCCCAGGCTGTTGAACACATTAATTCAACTATTGCCCCTGCACTTGTCAGTGAGGTAAGACAGCAGTTATGTTCCCAGTATTTGATTTGTCTTCACTGATGTAAATCAGATGTGTGATACTTCCTCTTTCCTCAGGATGTATCTGTGGTTGATCAAGAGAAAATTGACCAGATGATGATCGATTTGGACGGCACCGAGAACAAATGTAAGAAACCATCTCTGTGTAACTTCACCTATCACTATCTTGTTCAATTTTAGCTGGAATCTCATGTGTATAAAATTTGTGCATTTTGTTGTCTTACTGCTATGCTTTCACTAATAATCTAAATGCATGAATTTGATTAAACCTTTTAATTTCTTGTAGCCAAATTTGGTGCAAACGCCATCCTCGGTGTTTCTCTGGCTGTTTGCAAAGCTGGCGCTGCAGAAAAAGACGTTCCCCTGTACCGCCACATTGCTGACCTGGCAGGTAACCCTGAGGTCATCTTGCCTGTGCCGGTGAGACTTTTCATTAAACAGCAAACACACATTCACAGGTTTCCTCTGATTCAGTTAACTACAGGCTTCGTGTCTCTTCTGTTTTCCTCCACCACCAGGCCTTCAATGTGATCAACGGCGGGTCTCACGCTGGTAACAAGCTCGCCATGCAGGAGTTCATGATCCTGCCCATTGGTGCCAGCACCTTCAAGGAAGCCATGCGTATCGGCGCAGAGGTTTACCACAACCTGAAAAATGTCATCAAGAAGAAATATGGACAGGATGCCACAAATGTGGGCGACGAAGGCGGCTTTGCTCCAAACATATTGGAAAATAAGGAGGGTGGGCATTCTTACTATTGATACTATCCCAACAAAGTGCAACTACAGAAACATGTGACTAACATAGATCTACATACAATTCAGTTCCCTGAAGACTTTCATGATCACATTTGTCATTTTAATAGCAAAAAGCAACAGAAAAATCACAACAGCATGTTGACAGTGAAATGTTTCATTTTTCCCACATGTGCTTGCGTTTTGCTGTGAAACCCTGAAGCTCTGGAGCTCCTGAAGGAGGCCATTACTAAAGCTGGGTACACAGAGGAGGTCGTGATTGGCATGGACGTAGCTGCGTCCGAGTTCTACCGGGACGGAAAATACGACCTGGACTTCAAGTCGCCTGACGACCCGAGCCGCTACATCACACCAGATGAGCTGGCTGATCTCTACAGGAGCTTTGTGAAGGATTATCCAGGTATGTAACTTTTTACACATTGATTAATTAATTATTTAACAACAAGATGATTAAGGGTAAACAGTGCCATGCAATCTGTTCATGCCCCTTGACATGACTTGGTTGTAGTTGTAACATGACATTTTCTCTTTTGTCATGTTACAACTACAACCTCTATTGTACTTAAGGGTGATTTTATGTGACAAACGAATGCAAATTATTGCATAACTAGGAAATAAGGAGCTCAAAAGTGTGTCATGCATTCATTTTTGGCCCATTTTATTCTGATACCCCTACAGAAAATCCACTACAACCAGACAACTTTAGAGGTTACCTGTTAAAGTTTCTACAGTCCTTTTTCTACAAAAAGGTGGAAGGTGTTCTTGTTAGATCGGATCAAATTTTAACTTTCTGGCCTACAGTGGACTCTAGCCTATTTATTATTCAAGAATTTACCCATTTACTGATTTTTCTGTGGAACTTAAAATCAAATTATTTAAAGAAAACTTACCTATTTGAAGATCTTTCTTTATTAGTGCATAAAATATTAGGAAGAAAAGCTTGGGAAGCTAAAACACCTAAGCACATTACTTGATTGGCTAATTTAGGAGCCATTATATATTTTAGTAGCACTGAAACTAACTGAGGTGATTCAGCTACATGTGACAAAAAGCCTAAATTTTAATATTGAAAAAGGTTTCAAAAGCTTATGGATATGGGGTGTTATTTGTACTATCACACACTATGTGTCTAATGAAAACCTGTTTATTCAGTGGTGTCTATTGAGGATCCGTTCGACCAGGACGACTGGGCGGCCTGGACTAACTTCACAGAGAGTACAGACATCCAGGTTGTTGGAGATGATTTAACTGTAACAAATCCCAGCCGCATCTGCAAGGCGGTGGAGGAAAAGGCCTGCAACTGTCTGCTGCTCAAAGTCAATCAGATTGGAACAGTTACAGAGTCAATGAGGGCGTAAGTCGACATCAGTTCACCCCAGAGTTACCAGTATGATGGTGACATTCCAACGAAATGTCTCTGCACCCTGCAGGTGTAAGATGGCCCAGGAGAGCGGTTGGGGTGTGATGGTGAGTCACCGCTCCGGGGAAACTGAGGACACCTTCATAGCCGATCTGGTGGTCGGACTGTGCACAGGACAGGTAATATGCAGAGCAATGTCCAAGCTTTAGATAAACATATATTCATGCAAACAGATAATATTCATGATGAACTTTCACCTTTTTGGAATGGATAATAAGTTACAGACTTGAAGCTGGTCACCAGCAGTCAATCATGTGTCTGGGAAACATACATTAGAACTAAAACTAAAAAAAAAACTAAATGTTTTTATCATGTCCAGATCAAGACGGGGGCTCCTTGTCGTTCTGAGCGCTTGGCTAAGTACAACCAGATCCTGAGGTGAACTTTAGTTTCATTGAAAAACATAATGATTTCTGTTACTTGGTCAAAATAACTTATTTCACTCTCTTCTTTTGTAGTAATAATTGCTTACAACTACATTGAACTAGAATTAGACTGAAAACTTTCTAAATACAATACCTTGCAAAAGTGTTTGCAAGTGTTACCCACTAACTGTAATTGGAGTCTCTCTGCCAGTTGTTCTGTCATATTAAACACAAAAAACACTAAATTTTACACTTGTATGACGGCATTATAAAGTTAAAGAACAATAAATATCTTTTGCAAAATACTCTATTGTATCATTTAGAATATCTAACACTGCAGTTTGAACAACCAGTTCAGAAATGTTTTAATGTTTGCTGCATTATAACACCCCGCTTTTTTCCCTCTCTCTGGCAGAATTGAGGAGGAGCTGGGGGACAAGGCTCAGTTTGCTGGGAAAAACTTCAGGAGTCCTGTGATTGAGTGAATGAGACATTTACTGGTGAATGCAAAAATGTGTGTGAACACTTCAGTTTAACGATTAGATGTGTAGAAGTCCTTCTCTCAGTACATAAAAACTACTATCCATGTCAGCCATGAGCTCTGATGAGGGAAATAATAGCTCTGATTGTAGTACAATATTGTTTTGACCACAAACACCTGCACTTTGGAAAGGAAGATAATAAAGTTTTGTTAGTGACAAAAATACCTTGAAATTTTGTGTCATTTTTCTCTTTTTGTCATTGATGTTTCCAATGCATGTTGGAACCATGAGTTTAAATCCCAGATTAGACCTTTCTGTTCTTCCTATTCATACCTGCTAACTGTTAACTGGAGAAAACATGTTTGCTGGTGATCTTTCTATGCCCTGTATGCTTTTTTTACTTATGTACAAGTAGATGGAGGGAGGAAACAGTAATATACGGTAAGTCATGCTATCAAGTCACTTCTGTGAGCCTTTCTGATGTTAAAGTTTTTACTTAAAGGAGTGTTTTCTTAGATCTTACACCAACTTTGGTTCTTTGCATGAGAAAGTATTGAATAGTTAAAGTTCAAACAGGAGTTGAGCACATTTTACATTGAGTTTGGTTTACAGAGTAACATGATACAGCCAATCAGTCTCACATCAACACAATCACAGAGGTTGATGTACAATGGCTGTTAGTTGTTTTGCAGACAGCTATGATCTGAACACCTTGCAGATAGTGATAGTGAGTTGACTATGAATCTTTCTGAATGCAAAAAGTGCCCATCTGTCCCAGAGCAGGTGGTTGCTCCACAGTGGGTCAAGCCACAGCATGACAAACCCAAGAACTACTGTAAATCCACAAATGAATGGGTGAAAAAGCAAGACCTCATTATCTTTCTGAGCCTAATGGCATAAAATGCTAAAAAAAAAAAATGCTGTTGCAAAGGGAGAAATGTCTTAAAATCGGCAAAAGCTACATAATTCTGGTTTTAGAACTGATAAGTTTGGAATAAATTACAATAAGTACCAAATGAATATGATATAACATGTCTCAAAGTTGCAGTGCTTTACAAACTATTGTCACCAGGAGCTTATTTTCAAATCACACTAAATCAGTGAAGGAGTGTGACAGAGCAGGAGAGAGATTGCTGCTGAATTTAGCCAATGGGATCCTCTGCTGGCCAAAGAGGAAGACAGCAATTAGAAAAAAAAATCTATACTAAAGAAAATAATTACAGTATGAAATCAGTACCATAATATTTATTCATCTATGCATGATGAATAAACCCAGCTCATAGGCCATAAAAACTATTCTCAGGAAACACAATGGGTTGTTCCCAGTCAGGTTGATTATCCTGCTTGTCAGGACCTGCAAGGCAGCATTTAAGAAAACAAAAAACAAGCCTGGCTGAAAAAGAAAGGGAAATTACAACAGCCAATGTGCTTAAAAAGATCTATACCACCTAGTAGAGTTAAGAGTTTATTGACTCCAATGTTAATACTAGTTGTGCCCTCCACAAGTTTGGAATTAAAAAAACAGGCTGGTTATAAACAAGAGGCTGATTATGAAAAGATGAATATTTTGTGTTGTGCCTAATTTTTTTTGTCTCAAGTTTGTCCTAATTAAATACCATCTGTCAACCAGCTTTAGTGCAGGGTCAAATTAGACCCATAATGCCAGTCGGGGGCCACAGAAAATCAGTCCTGGGGTCACAATGGACCCCAGGGGCCGCAGTTTTAACACCTCTAACCCTAAATCAGGTAGCGCCGTTACTGATAACGCAACGCAAATTTTGCAAACTTTACAATTCAAATAAGTTTTAATGCTCATTTTCCTTGTTTGATTTTAATAAAAATGTTTCTTTTGAAAACCGACAAAGTGTAACAAGATGCCTGCACCAGTTCTTACATTATTAAGAGCGCAGTTGTATTCGTGGTAGGAATGTCGTGCATAACAATGTTAATGACCGCAACAGTGCACACAGTATGATAAGCGGTTAAGATTCATGGCTGACTGTGCAGCAACAGCAGCACTAAGTGTTGATGAAGCCCAGCGTGTCTGCGGCACATGCTCAGTAATGTACATCCAGATAAAATGTGAACGCTACGCTGTGGCTGTTGAGGTCACTGCACTGAAAAAATAGAGCGAGTCTCTACACTACACCGCCTCCATTTTGAATAGCCATGTAATAGGGGATTCGCACAGTTGGTGTGTGTATGTGAGTGTGTGTGTCTCGCCCACTGTGCTGCGTAGTGTCAACAAGCCACAACCAACCAAACATCCGTCGACATGGACGACCTGTTCAGTCCGCGCAGGTAACTTCAATAACTTGTCATTCGCGTTGCGTTTGTGGTCAGTGTGTGCTAAATGCTTCTTTTCGTGTCCGGCGGCGTTACTTTGAGGGCCGTTCGTGTTTAATAGCCGGAGTGTCAGTGGTCACGAAGTTCGTGTGTGGCTAACAAGCTAGATGTTACCTCGTTAGCAGCTAGCGGCTCCCGCTGGGAAAACGCCTCTTTGCTCGCTTTAATGTGGCTAACACTTGTATCCCGAGGCATAATTTAAATTATTCTGTTATTAAAGACTTGTTTAAACATTTAGTGAACCAGCTGTTTAATTCACCCTGAGGCTAAGCGCCTATCTGTGCGGCTCGTTGCTAATGTACATTAACGTCTTATGGATGCTAACCTTTACGGTTTATTACTGATTGCACACTTTAGCCGCCGTTTTATCACTAAACAGGTACGCACAGCGTGCTTTACTGCCAACTTGTTAAGATCTGCGAACAGCACACACTGTTCTCGTAATGGTGACCGTAAAAATTAGCAGCTTATGCGTGATTGATTGACAGTGTTTTGCAGCCGCTGTGGAGTCGGATTTCATTCATGCAATAGAAGAAACAGTGAGCTGAGATTGGATCACAGGAGCGAGGGGCGGGATGATAATCTGTAACTAAAATCAGTGCCAGGCGATGGGAGGAAAGCCTCAGATGATACAGGAGGCTTATTAGATCATACTGTTTGTCTGCATATGCTGTATAAGAATTGGCTGTACTGTAGCATATCAGACGGATATGCTTTCACTCAGTTTCCTTTACAAAGAAATAATTTTTATATACTTTAAAATGCTGTTATAAGTTGAATTTATGTTTTATTTCAGGAGCCTGAACAGCACACAAGGTGAAATAAGAGTGGGACCAAGTCACCAGGTAAATTTAATTAAACTGTAGATGCTTATTCAGTGGTTATAAGAAAATGATTTAAAGTATTTCAGGTGTACGATTATTTAAAACTAGCTTTTGAGGCCTCATTTGCAGGTGCATTCATTACTGTTGCAAAGTTGGAGAAACAAAACCTTTTAAAGCTGAGCAATCTGCTCAGATATTATCATTGACACGCATCATACTGTGCATTGGAAAAACTGGATTTTTTTTTTTAACATTTCCTCAAATTGATTTAGGTCTGAACTTATTCATGCAGACATGTTCGGGTCTGTTGTCATGTTGGGAGGGAAACCTCTGTCCCAGTCTCAAGTCTTAAAACACTTTCAGTCCCAGCGGTTTCCTTTAAAATTGCCTGATATTTGGCTCAATCCATTTCCCTTTCCCTTCAGAAGTAATAATAAAAAAATCTTAACAGGATGATGCCACCATTACCATGTTTCACAGCGTGTTCAGGGTGATGTGCAGTGTTAGTTTTTCATAACTCATAACATTATGCATGTGTGCCAGAAAGTTGGTTTCACTCTTGCACATTTTTGCTTTGTTTCCTTACTTGTTTTGTGGTAAACATGACTTCCTGTGGCTTTCTTTGAACACTAGCTTTCTTCTTGCCACACTTCCATTAAGAGACAGTTTGTGAAATGAAAGATGAGTAGTTGTTCTGTCAACAGATCTTCCCACCTGAGCTGTGTATCCCTGCAGGTCCTCCAGAGTTACCTTCAGCCTCTTGACTGCTTCTCTTATTAACAATGTGCTTAAATGACATTGGTACATTTGCACCACAAGGCAACTACCATAAATATCTTCAGCATCTTATGGAATCTGTTATCCATTATGCAACACATTGTAGCAGCCTTTAGCGCTGCTCCCTCCCAGTAAGAACATGCTAGCTTCCAGTCTGAGCTGGGGTTTAGCTGTTTTGAGTTTGCTTTTTTTCTAAGTATTTCCATGGCTTCCTCTGAGCACTTTGGTGCTGACCCTTATCTATGGCCATGAGGAATGGATAATGACTGAAAGAGCTGGACACAAGCGAGTGTAATGATGAGCTTCTTTCGTATCATTTTTATTCAATACAATCAGACAATTCTGGAATATCGGAATATGTTCCAGTAACACCTTCCCAAGTTTTCTGTTTGTTGTTTAAATGTCAAATAATGTTTGTTTTGAGTTTTATTTCCTTTTTAAGTGTCGGAGCTCTTTCAGTTCACTCTTTGTTTGTTCTGCAGGCCAAGCTCCCAGAGCTGCAGCCACGACCAGCACCTAGTGCACAGACCCAGACGGACAATGAGGAGCTCATGTGGACACCTGGAGTCAATGACTGTGACCTTCTCATGTACCTCAGAGCAGCCAGGTCAGTAGCCCTCTTAGTGCACCTTTATTGCTATATGTTCAACGTAATTCTTTAAACATACATCTTTGTTTCCAAAGCACGTTAAACTATAAGCGTACTAATTAAAACATATTCTCAATAACGCATTTCACACAATATTTCATGATTTTGACCCTTTTTTAGGAGCATGGCAGCGTTTGCAGGGATGTGTGATGGTGGATCCACAGAGGATGGATGTTTGGCAGCTTCCCGTGACGATACCACGCTGAACGCTCTCAACATGGTGCGGAGCAAAATTTGTATTGTGTAACTTTGTATGAATGAGTGATTTCAATGCAGATATGGAAAAAGTATGTTGACATTGTTCCCATCTCAATTTTAGCTCCATGCAAGCCATTATGATGCAGCCAAAGCTCTGCAGCGTCTGGTCAAGAGGCCACTACCCAAACTGATTGAAAAATGCTGGTCAGAAGATGATGTGGTGAGACAACTTTTTGAAATGGTTCAATTCTAGAGATTTTCTTGCAGTGAGAAAGTCTTGGGCTTGAATCCCAGCCTGGAGACCTTTTCATGGAGTTTACTTGTTCTCCCTGTCCATGCATGGGTTCTCTCTGGCTACTCCAGTTTCCTAACTCTGCCTAAAAACACAACTGTAAGGTTAACATATCTGAACTGTCCTAAGGTGTGAGTGTGTGTGTGCATGGTTGCTTGTAATGTTTGTCTCTGTGTGTCCCCTCGATGGACAGGCGTCCTATCTAAACTAAAGCCTGGCTCTCACCCAAGATAGGCACCAGCCTTCTTTCAACCCTACAGACATTTGATAAACTATTAATTAATCAATAATCTTAATTAAGATACTTTGTAATTAAAATTTCAGACTTCTATAGCTACCAGATAACAGTTAACATTGATAATATTAGCTTCATTGGATATTGAACTGTATTAATATTCAAAATATTCTTTGCATTTATTTAAAATGTTAAATTAATGCAGTCATAATTAAAATATTTGTTTTAATTAATTGCTTTGATTCTGTCATCAGAATCAACTCACTATCATTTCAGTTCAGATAAGTGATTCGTTGAGGAAATTGATTTAAGTAAAAATGTTTCCTGTTTGCCTTCCAGAAACGCTTCATCAAAGGTCTGAGACAGTATGGAAAGAATTTCTTTCGCATCCGAAAAGACTTTCTCCCCAGCAAGAAGACTGTAAGTGTGTGGTTTGGATTAGTGTCTTGACATATATTACATGTTTTCCCTTTGTTACTGATATGTGAATAATGATTACAAATCATGCTTGTTATCAGGGAGAGTTGATCACATTTTATTACCACTGGAAGAAAACCCCAGAGGCCGCCGGGACCAGAGCTTATCGACAGCAACGCCGGCAGCCGTCCTCTCGCAAAGCAAAAACTCGATCTGCAGCGGCTACTGTCAACCCTCCATCTCGAAACTATTCAGGTCAGTTTCACTTTTTGGTTTTACTGTTCCAGTGAGAAGTTTGCATACATTAATCACAGCGATACATTTTCAAGACAAATTTGACTGCTTTTTGTTTTTTATTTCTGGTATTACTTAACGACTTAGTTTTTTAAATATCTCCTGTTGATTTTCTCTAAACCTCATAGTCAAAGCATACACAAAGGCACGAGCAAGAAAAAATGACCTTGTTAATGGCTGCAAAAAGTGTTTTTCTCTCCAATTTAGTTTGGAAATGTAAACTGCATATTGAAGAGGGTGTATGCCCATATATCTGGAGCTATAAAGTTAAGTTTGAACATTTTTAGAGAAAATCTATCATAACTTTATACTTGTTAACCAAATTGTATTTTGTAACCCTCATTCTAGTTATTTGTTGTATCATCATATATCACGCTGCTCAAAGGTGTTTTTAAAAAGCCCTAAACCAGTGATATTGAAGCCTGTAATCAGTTATGCACTGTTCTCACCTGTTTTTTATTTGATGCTGTTGAATGGAGAGGAACAAATTTGATCACAAAATGTTCCTGAATTTACACACGTGACGCTTACCCTCTGCAGTTGAGGCCAGTTCTGCCAGCGAGGATGATGTCGACAGTGAAGACAGCGAACAGGAAGCAAAGAGCTGCAGCCACTGTGGAACAACAAGTAGGTTGTTCAGCAGAAGAAAAGAGCTTTAACCAGCTTCTGAAACTTGCATCTAAAGCCGTTGTTTATTGAACAGCTTCTAAGGATTGGCACCAGGTCGGGAGAGACAACTCTCTGCTCTGCACAACTTGCCGCACATACGAAAACAAACACGGATGTCTGCCGCCTGCTTCTAAATCTGGGAATGCTTCCTTTATGTTCAAACCTGTGAAAGTGGAAGAAGAGGTGAACAACAAGCATGGCATGAGGACTCGGCAGAGCAGAGCACCTGTAAGCTCTTGTCTTCATATTGACTCACTATCGCAACTGAATTGTGCAACTGAAGCACAATTTAAACTTTATAACAAATATTTTTCATACAGAAAAAAAACAACATTTTATAAGTGATCTGGCTTCAGCTGTTGTTTGAAACAATAATTACTGTTGGTTGTGTTTTAAAGCAGCTGACATCGTTAAGAAGTGGCCTCAGGAGGTTCACTGGCTCTCCAAGCACGGAGGATTCACAGTCCGGTAACCAGAACTTCCCGACTGGAGGAATCTCTAGTTCCTTAAGATCCTCCGCAGATCATAAAAATGACTCCACAAAAAAAATAAACAAGGTGAGCATCGTGTTGTCATATCCAAATGATAAACTTAACCATACATCACCATTTTGAAAGAGAAATAAGCTGATTTAACTGTTTTTATTTTTGTAAAACTTGTATTACTGTGTTTTTAAATAAGGCTACACAGGTTGCTTAGACAGTTCTTTAATCTGAGAGGGGATGTTTTATGAGAGCAAGAACTAGCAGTGAAGACTCTTTGATAACACTGGTGTAATTATGTGTAATTTTGCTTTTTGTGCAGAAGATAAAAGAGGAGGCAACGGCGCCAAAGACAGCAAAACGTGTGCGGGAAAGTCCTGCTCTGGAGTCTGATGAACCTGAAAAGATGACACCTAAAAGGCCAAAGACACAGGTGAAATACTTCCACAAGTAAATTCTGCAGCGCACAGAACACACCAGATCAAGGCGTTTCATACTTCAAATTTATTCTCTTAACTACAGGAAACAAAGAGACAGTTACAGGCTCGGTAGAATAGCCTGAATCTGTAGTTCAATCAGATAAAAGCAGAAAGTCGTTCATTTTAACTACTGATAAGAAATTACACTATCATGACAAAATGATGTCTTCACAGCACCCTTGATGCATATCAGGGGGATTAAGGTTTGAATGATTAATTTCATTTTCTCACCACAATGTTCCCCATTCCGCACCGTGTCATCAGCAGAACAAATTATGCGAGGCTGGAGATCAGATTCAGCGAATTTAATTTCAGGATTTTTCAGGTCTGGATAAGCATGGAAACAGAAAATAACAGGATGTAAAAAAATATTTGTATATTAACACATTATTCCCTATTCCACTGTCTAAATATTATAACCTTTCATGTACTATTTATCCATCAGTCCTTCTGTCTGTCTATCCTTCTATCCTTCCTTCCTTCTCAATTGTAGCAGAACGTATTAAAAAACACCTATTAACTATTTGTTGTAATATTACTTAATAGCTGTTCTCAGCATCCAATGACTTAAATTAAATGCGGAAATTTTTTTAAAATTGATGTAATTTGGCAGTATTTAGTTAAAAACTGCTTTGATTTGATTGATAAAACAATATTTAAGCACACAATTATTAACTTAATGATACCATTTATGTGGCTCTAGAGTCTAGAGGGCCACATAAATAGCTACTGTGGGCCAGATTTGGCCCCCAGGCCTTAAGTTTGACGCATTTGATGGTTTGTACATCTTTGTTTACATTCATGTCTCTAAAGAATATAGCAGAGAAAATATTAGACACAATTTCCCTTTGACTGCCAGACTTGACTTGACTTGCTTCCCTGGTTTGCATCTGATTGGTTGATGCCTTCCCTTGAAGCTGTTAGATGAGAGGAGATATTTTAACCTTACATGGACTTATGCTTTGATGTTTTGTTCTCTGATATGAATCAAGTTTTTGTTCTTGAAGGAGCCACGAGGCGGGTCCCGGTCAGAGGGAGAGGCAGAGGAGGAAAGCTCTTCAGAAAGCCGCAGCGCGCAGGACGACGGCAGTGACACCAAAGACATTGACCAGGACAACCGCAGCTCCTCTCCCAGCATCCCCAGCCCTCAACAGGGCAACGAGAGCGACTCAGACTCTTCTGCCCAGCCCAGCGGGGCCCCAGCTGAGGCCGGTGCTGCGACTCTGACGGACGCCCCGGTCCTCCAAGCTGTCCCCCCTCAGGACCCTCAAATTCCTCCTCAACCGTCACAAAGCCTACCCTCCGCTGACCCAGCTCAGAGCCCCCCTTCATCCTCCCCAGACCCTCCACAGGGTGGAGCCACAGCCGGCTCAGGTTGCCGAGCAACGCCGGTCTCTTGTCCAAGGCCGCAGCCAGCAGCGGTGGGTCTGGACACGCCTCTCGCTCCTGCGTCGCACTTCTCACCTGCTCTCGGCTCCACGCAGCCCCCGCAGCCGAACGGTTCCCCCCCTCAAACCCTGCCGCGCTCTGTGCCCTTCTGTAGGGATGCTCAGCTGCCGCACCCACCTCAAGTCAAGCCCCCTCCTACAACCCCAATCCCACCGTCACACAAACAGCTGCCTCACCCATCTGCAGCAACTTTCCCCCAGATGCCCTCTAATCTCCCACCACCTCCTGCTCTGAAGCCTCTCAACTCTCTCCCCAACCAGCATCCTCCAGGCGCCCCTCCCCCTCCTCTGCAGCTCATGCCTCATCCTTTGCCTCCACACTCAGCTCCATCCCAACTTCCAGCGTCGTCTCAGGTGCAGAGCCACCCTGGGAAAAGTGGGACCTCTTCCCTCCCAGCGGCTCCGGCTCCGCTCCCTCTCACATCCTCCACTGCTGGCCCCGTTCCGACCCTGCAGCCATCCTTCCCAACGCTCCCACCCAGACCCTCTCCAAGCTCTGCTGCCGGAGGATCACAAGTTCAGATTAAAGAAGAGCCGCTGGATGAGGTGGAGGAGCCGGAGAGCCCGCCGTCTCCTCCCCGGAGTCCCTCACCAGAGCCCACTGTTGTCAACATGGCGAGCCACGCCAGTCAGTCTGCAAGGTATGTTCTGAGTCGTTCCGTAAATTGAGAAAAATAATGCAGCTTTGTCTCATAAAATACCAATAAAGTACATAAAAAAATGTGGGACAAAACTGTTGCAGGCATTATAAGGCAACCTATTATGCATATTTGAACATGTTAGGATGTTCATTACATCTTTTGGACAAAGTCATTGTTTTTGCCAAATGTGCTTGAGCTCTCCTTGGGTTGCTAGGTGATGACACAATGTTCATCAAATGAGACTTAACAAATGGGAGGTTTATGAGTTTACTCAATTTCCAGACCCCAAATTACATTAACGTATTCCCAAAAAACTGCTGGATGTTTTTATTTTTAAGTGCTTGAGCTGCTTTTAGAAACAGTTGAAACCCAAATGGAAGTACAAACGTACAAAATGTGAATTTTGTATAATTGGTCTTCTTTAGTGCTTTAGAAAAAAAATATTGATGCTGTGTGCTCATTAAATCTTCTTGTTACTTTGTCTTGCAGGTTTATAAAACACTTGGATCGAGGCTACAACTCCTGTGCAAGGACGGACCTTTTCTTTACTCCGCTGTCTTCCTCCAAGTTGGCCAAGAAGCGGGAGGAGGCCGTAGAAAGGATGAGGAGGGAGGCTGAGCTCGGCACGCGGCAGGAACGTGAGAGAGAGAAAGACAGAGAGCGGGAGAGAGAGACGGACAGAAACTCTGTAAGTTAGACTATGGTCACGCAGTTGGCAAATGCGACCTAACTCAATTTAAATTATATATATTTTTTGCTTGTATGCAACCTATATGTAGCATATTTGAAAATAACTAAATTGTTATTCAATATAAAATGGCTTTTAACCAAGTAGACAGGCTAGGTTTTCTTCCCGTATTCAGAAGAGTAGGTGCGACTCAAAAAAGGAGCAGGTAGGCTAGAGTTTTGCAGCTGCGAGTATTTTGTATTTGCATTGTGAATATTATATTTACATATTTACAGCCACACATTGTGATATGAAACATAAGCATGAATGAAAGAAAAAGGAAATAAAAAAAAGAAAAATACAAGGAAAAAAAAAACAACAAACGACAAAAAAACTAATTAATTAATCGGTCCCAAAGTTAAAGTTCATCTCACACCCCCCCTTAGTCCATCCACCCCGAATGGGGATCAATCAGGCTCACCAACAAGGCGAGTATCCGGAGCTTGATTCACGTCTTGGGTAAATGAAAGTCCAATCAAAGAAGGAGCAGAGTCCTTTGTAGGATTCTCCTACCGGCTGGGTAGGAGAAGTAAACAGTCCTTAATCACCAACAGGTGAATTCTTTCCTTGGCTCTAGGCCTGGTCTCATAGCTCGCCATCCATCTGGCCTGAACAACAAAACAGGACCACTTCCTCAATATAATTATATTTTCTAATATTCTTAGTGTATACACGGTTCAATAAATAATTCTATCATATTCAATCAATTGCAATAAATCTAAAATTCAATATAAATTACATTCATGAAACATTCAATAAATATACACCATATTATCAATTAACATGAAATGTAAAATACTAATACAAACCAGTGCTCAATAAATACTTCAGTTACCCGTTTTGGTTATCAAAAGCAATGTTCAATCAGTTTTTAGTGGCTACACAATAGCAGTGATTACAAGCCAACGCTAAGTCATTCATAAACACTCACCAGTTCCGCAGTTTTGTGTCATACTACCGGATCTTTTCCATCTCCCTTTCCGGCTCACAATAATGGGCTCCTACAGTTCAGTACATTAAGTGAGCATCGTACATATTTACAGACATTAAATGATACTATGCTTTAACTGACCTGCCAGCTCTGCTCCTTCCGACGCGATCTAACCTTCATGCCTTTCGCTCCAGCTAATATACCGAGCCAATAAACTGCGACGGTACACGTGACCCCAATACTTAGCCACGATTGGCTAAATAATCTCGCGAGAATCACTCCTAAGGTTATTAAAACATCGCGAGATTAAGGCTAAAAGGCAAAAGTAGAAAATCAAAAGACATGAAGGTTTAAAATGACACTTAGGTTACATATATTTGGCTTATTCATAGCAATCTGACTGGCCCAATTCCAATTTTCTACTCCTCAAAAATTACGATCTGTGCTATTTCCATACTTGATACTAATTCGGATATGCATTCGATTGTTTTCAAAGCGTCTGCAGTCTCAATGGTCATGTTGCATTTTATCCAGCTTTTTTGTCACTGATGTGAGACTGGCGTCATAATTCTGCACCAGATAAAGCCAGACGCAGTAAATCAGGGCGTAAACAATGGCTGAAAATCACTGTCAGTGAAGTGTGCATCTCAATCTCACCACTACTGGCTCTGACTACACATCAGACCAGCCTTCCCTACAGAACTTGCCATCTATGCTTCACAAAAGGCCATTGCTATTAGTTCTTTTTTTATTTTTATTAACTCCCGTCAACTTGCTATGATCTTGTGTTGATACTGTCAGTTCCTGTTGCTGAATAAACGTTAAAATTGTTCTTTGTGTTTGCGGGTCAGTTGAGGACATAAACACACAGAAGTCTCATTGCTGTCGGGTTTAATTAGTAGTATAAACATTTCTCTGACTGTATTTTTTTTTTCAGAGGGCGTCCAGCTCTTCCCATGACAGTCGCCTGAGTGAAGTGCAGATGACGGCTCAGATCCATGGCCGGCCCTCCTTTGACCAGCCCCCCACCACTGTAGCGGCCGTGCCCCCGTACATTGGCCCAGACACGCCGGCAATGCGCAGCCTGAACGACTATGCTCGGCCCCACGTCATGTCGCCCTCCAACCGCAACCATCCGTTCTACGTCTCGCTGAGCCCAGGCGACCCCCTGCTGGCCTATCACATGCCCGGCCTGTACAGCACGGACCCCGGCCTCAGAGAGCGGGAGCTCAGGAACTTCAGGGAGCGGGAGCTGCGCGAACGAATGAAGCCCGGCTTCGAGGTCAAACCCCCAGACTTGGAAACCCTTCACCCGTCAGCCAACCACCTGGAGCACTTTGCTAGACACGGGGCGCTGGCTCTGCCCCACATACCCGGACCATCCCACCCTTTTGCTCCCTTCCATCCGGGGCTGAGCCACCTGGAGCGCGAGAGGCTGGCGCTTGCTGGGCCTCAGATGCGCCCAGAGCTGAGTTACGCCGAGAGATTGACTGCGGAACGGCTTCATGCTGAGAGGATGGCCTCTGTGGCGACTGATCCAGCCGCCCGGCTCCAGATGCTCAACGTCACCCCTCATCATCACCAGCACTCTCACATTCATTCCCACCTGCACCTCCACCAGCAGGACCCCCTTGGTCAAGGTGAGGTCGAGTTGTTGGCACCTTTTCTGTTCGAAGGTTTGAAACTTAGTTCTTTTCATGTGTGACCCTTGTTCAGGTTCAAGTCCTCATCCTCTTGTCGACCCACTGGCTGCCGGACCACGTTTGGCTCGATTCCCGTTCCCTGGTGGCCCAATCCCAAACCCCTTACTCGCTGATCTCCCTCATGAGCATGAGATGCTGCGCCATCCACTATTTGGTTCGTAATTTCACCTCCTTCTGCAGCCTTTGCTCTGCTGGTTTTAATTAGTGGTTTGTTTTTTTTTTTACAGGAGCTGCATATCCTCGAGAGCTTCAGGGACCGATTCCTCACATGTCTGCCTCACATCAGCTCCAGGCCATGCATGCTCAGTCTGCAGAGCTGCAGCGGATGGCAATGGAGCAGCAGTGGCATCACCTGCACGGAGGCCCTCTGCCAAGTCAGGAAGATTATTACAGGTGAGCATTTTTAAGCAGATTTTATACCATCAAAAATCCTTGATGTTTTACCACTTAATTTACTGATACATCTCACTAAATGAGAATAAGATTCTTTATTCCTGTAATTTAATTCAACAAGTGAAACTCAAAGCCTAAATATAGATTAATTACATGCTGAGTTTTGAATTATGTCTTTCAGTTTCTCAGAAGATATGATATAGTCATTTTATGGTCTATGCAATCAAGAAAACAGCTACTGAGTTATCAGTTGTTCAGTTCTTGACTTCCTCCATATGGTGAATAAGCCACAGAAGTTTGTTGCTATGGATGGTGTCTGTTCATGTGCTGGTTTCAAGCTTTTTAATGGAAACTTGAGTGGAAGTAAAAAATGTCATTAAAAAGGTGCAGAGGCAACTGAAAAGCAAAGTCTGTCCATGTACAGTACAGTATATAGACTTGGTACATGGTTACATGAATTACTGTGATGTAGGAAAGAGGCGATCAGCCTGTGTTCCCTTGATATTCTAACCTTCTGAATAAACATGACTTTACGTTTTTATTACCTGGAAACCATAAATATCAAAATCAACAAAAAAGAATGCCTGAAATTAGTGTTTCAACAAATTCTTATCTTGGTAATCAATTTTCTATTGATTATTTTAAGGATCTATTATAAAAAATTAACACATTCTGCAGATTCTTAATAAATGAAAAATAAATATTTTTTAGCATAAAATTCAATAACATATTTCAGTTTGTTACATGGATGCATCTGCAGCTACAATAGGTACTTCTAACATCAAGATGTGAAAACCTCAGCCTAAGTCTAGGGCTAAACTGTTGACTCTTTTGATTAACCAATTAATAATTAGATAACAAAAGTTGCTTATTGGATATTTTTCTTTTACAGAGTTTGAACCAGGTGAAGCTAAAGGGTTTATTTTCTCAAGTGCAAAATGCATATATTTTTGTTCAGTTTTAACTTAATTACTGTTCTTAATATGTTGCTCCTACTGCAAATAATTGCCTTTTTGAGGTTGTATACTCTAGTAAACAAGTAATTGATCACTAAATTAGTTGACAATTATTTCAATCATCGATTCTTCATGACTAATTTGATTAATCGTTTCAGCTCTACTTGAAATGTCACCCAAGGTTTCCCCCAGAAAACTTGCTAAGCCCGGTGGATGGGCGCTAGGAAGGTCATTCATCCAGTGTCCCGTCGTGTTTTTGAGTTAAAAAATGTTTAAAGTCACTTGATAATTATTTTAATGAGAGATTGGAAGATTAATACCTGAACACCAACTATGTAAAAGTCTTAAAAAATGCAAACATTTTAAAAAGACTTAAATAAATAAGCAATACTTAGCCTGGTGGGGGCACAAGTAAAGTCTGGTTGGCCGCCAGGCTTATAATACACTGATCACCTTTAATTTGGATATACTCTACTTTTGTACAAGTACCAGAGTAAGATAAACAGATCTTCAGGGTAATGTTTATGTTATCTTTGGGTTTTTTCTCTCTGTTTGAATCACATTGGACTGAAAAGTATTCTGTAGATTTTAAATAAATTGTGACTGTTTTTAACTTTTGAAGCCGCCTGAAGAAAGAAGGTGACAAGCCGTCTTGAGGTGGTGCATGCTCTGAGCTCCTACAGATCAATGCTGTGTACTTTTAACACTCTAAATGTATTTTTGTGTGCTGTCTTCTGTTTGTTTGTGTTGATAAATTTTAGAAGAATAGTGGTGGAACTCAAAGTGTGTTTCGTGTTCTGCGCATCATGAAACCCTGAGATTTTCCTTAAGAATTTACACTAGTTTTATCATCCAATTAATGAACAGTCCCACCAACTGGGACTTAAAGTGACAGGTTTCCTCTCTAACCAACTATTAAACTGTTTCTTATGCAGTCATATGAGTTTGCTAAAGAATAATGAAAATAGACCGATTTTGGTGTTGACTTTAAATATGTTTATCGTTTCTAATAGAGTTACTGTACAGAATAATGTTTAAATCCATGTGTGTATGATAGATATGACCTAGCATGACTCACCCTTCAGTTTTTCCACTGAGATAGTAGATCGAAGTTGTATTGTGTTGGTAGGCTTTTAAAGCACTGTAGGGGACTGGATTTAATCCGAAATAAGATGAAATGTATCTTTAAATCCTAAATTTTTATATATCAATATATCTTTTCACAGTATAACCGAAGCTCATTTTTGAGAATGTAAATACTACATGTTCACAATAATCTATATGACTGAGTATTATTGATATATCAGTAGATGTAAACACTTGATTCAGCATGAGAACAATAAAATCCTAAGGTAGTGTTATAAAGTGTGCTAAATACTTGGACCATAACCTGCCTGTCTGTTTACTGACAGGAAGTTTTATTAGGAGAATCTATTTACATTGTTTCCCTGAAAATGTCACAGCTGGATAGAAACTAAATCTTAAACATTTGGGTGGAGTTTTTCTAAAAAAAAATAAAAAATACTGCCTAAATTCAGTATTTATGTGATATATATCAGTCTGTATCCATACCATATTTATTTCAATAAATATTTCTCCAATGATACAATTTTCTTGTC
Source organism: Xiphophorus maculatus (assembly GCF_002775205.1). Taxonomy (NCBI): domain Eukaryota; kingdom Metazoa; phylum Chordata; class Actinopteri; order Cyprinodontiformes; family Poeciliidae; genus Xiphophorus; species Xiphophorus maculatus. The sequence goes on from NC_036462.1 coordinate 17,524,039, forward strand.
ATTTTTGTCTCCAAGGCATTAATGATGCTTATAAAGTTAATCATTTGTTTAAGCTTTAATAATATGCAGCTTTCATATATTTTTATTGGGTGAATATGGCATATAATTAATAAAGGTTTTACAACTCCAGGTTTTAGAATGTTATTTAATGAGACCACAATAAATTCTCTCGTAACATTTTCCACCTTTATAGTGTAATATATATCTACCATTTAGCTGAAAAACAAACTAATCTGTTAAATGACAAATGTAAACAACTAACAAAATAATTGCATGCCTGCCTGTATAACTGATGCTGTTACAAAAGGTTTCAGCATTCAGTCTTTTTTGAGAGTTTATCAGCATTTTTACATCAACTTAACCTTCTGTCTGTGAGGACATCTCTTGTTCATGGCACATACTAATTAACTTTATCGGATTTAAAATCTTATTTGCTTACAGTGAAACCATACTTTTGCTTATTTACCATACTTATAAATTAAAACATCTGACTTCTTCAGATGTGAAGCAAGATTGATAGATTTAATTTTCACAAAAAGCAAAAATAACTCAAAAATGAGATACCGCCATCTACAATTTGTAACTCAATAATTTCATCCACCCCAACAAAATCCCTTGTTTCTCCTAAAGAAAAATAACCCCACACCATGATGGTGTCACCACCATGTGTTACTGCAAGCATAGTGAGTTGGTGATGCTCAATGTTGTTTTTGTGGACTAAAAGTTCAAATGGGGTTTCATCAGATCACAAATTATTCTACAACAGGTGTGTCCAAGTCCAGAGCTACCGTCCTGCATTATTTAGGTGCATCCTTCAAATCAAATAGTTGAATTTCCTCATCATCAGTAAACCAGCTCTGTAGAGCCCAGTCATTTGATTCAGCAACATTTTATTGCAGTAATAGTCACAGAGGTCAGTTACATGTGGAAAATCATTTTTTTAAAACAAGAAGGTATTGAGATAACCATTGAACTGATTTTTATCTTTATTACACATCCAGCAACAAAACCGTTACAAATATATGCACTAATATGTTTAAAGAAAATACGGTAACAGCTTTGGCCATTTTAAATATAATATAGAAAGTGTTGTTGCAAATATTGTAAAAGAATTACCAATAATATAAGTCATTATGTTGTTGGCTGTTATGGTGAAAAGAAAGCACACCCTTTGTCATTTCCAAGATTTCTGTTTACAGGGATTCTGTGCAGACTTTGAAAAAACAGTTGAAAAGTGTTACAAGAACATGTTGATTGACCTAAAGAGAATCATAGCAACTTTTCTTTGGACTGTTGAAGTCAAAACTGTTCTTTTACAGTCTAGGAGGTGCAGACAGTTTTGTCAAGTCATAACAAGGGTACGGAGATATTTCTTATGCTATGGTGTTGGGCATGTTTCTTGCATACAAAGGATTGTGGATTTGTTTGAATTCATAAGAGATTTTGAAGAAGTATTGCCTTTTGTCAACGAACAAATGCTCAGGTGTGTTCAACAAGACAGTGATCCCAAACACATCAGCAAGCGAGCAGCATTGTGGTTCCAGACCCACAATATCAGTTTTATGAAGCAATCAGGCCATAGTCCAGTGGAAAATGTGTGGGGTGACATCAGATGTGCATTTCCTGAGGTGAAACCAAGAAATACAGAGCAACAGCGAGATGCTCACAGGTGACCAAAGTTGGTCAATGTACAGTAGATGTGAAGCAGCTCTCAGAAACTGTTTATAAAGTGAAATATTAGTTTAGTGATTCAGATAAAAGCTCAAACTTTTATCTGTTTTAAAAATAATTATTTAAACAACAATCAATTAACACATATAGTAATATTTTCTTCATGTTTTGATTTGGAATAGATGGTTTACCAATACAGACATAAAGGTTATTAAAAGTATTTGAAGCTTTGCTGACTGTTTTTTTTAAACACATTTATGTTATTTTGAGCAGAGATGTACATTGCCAGCACTGGTTAGTCATTAAATACTAATTCAGATTTTTAATTTACTGAATCCTGTTTGTAGTTGAAACTGATTATTTGGTTTGTTTGTTTAGTATTATGGGGTGTTCACAGAATGACTCCTCTCCCACACAGACTCCTCCTTTCTATTTCACCAACCTCCATCTACTGTGTAGCTAATTGTGAATGTTTTCTGTGTTTTTAATCAACGTGGACCCAAGTGAGAATGTTTACAGTTTCTTCTTGTTTGTGTTCCTGTCAGAGGTCATCTCTGGGAGGGTTCTTCATCTTCATGTACTGCCGCAGGTACTGGATTGCAGACAGTGCACTCACGTTTGCTAGAAGAGCTGAACAATAGTTTAAACGTGTTAATTTCGTTTGATAGCCATCCCTGTGTTTGTTATCTTTTGATTACATTTTTTGCAGCCTAAATACCTTGAAAATTTCAGTATTTGCTTTAGAATGTTTTTCAGCTGCAAAAGTGGATTGTTGGGTATGACTATGTTTTAGTTCTGCAGGTTGTTTCAATGTGCCTCAGAATGACAGTGTAGTTGATAAACAGTAAAATCAAGAAAAATGTAGCAAATAGGTAGATACTATAGTATTAGAAAATTATTTTCTCTCAGCTAAATGTTATTCTTTAATAACATTTACTTGTCTGTTGTTAGAATGACAAAGGAAACGGTTCATACCTGCTTTCCAGGCATCTGCAGCCTCTGGATTAGAAGATCTTAGCACCCAAGAGGCAAAAGCAATGCAGACTAAACACATGTCTGACTGCTTCACTCTGGAGAAGAGGCCTTCTCGCTCTGTCAGAGGAATAAAATAGACTTTTAAAGAGAGATTTGTCATGTGTGGAATGCAAATCAATCAATTTGAAAATTACTTTAATCTCATTAAATGTAACATTATGGAGTTGATGTATTATTGTATTGTATACTGTGACTCTCAAAAGTGTGCACACCCCTGTTAACCAAGGCAGGTGTTAGAAATGCAAAAACAGAGTCTATGATCAACCATTTCAAAACCTTTTCCACATAATGTGACGTTTATCCTCGACAAATTAACTTATAAACAAACAAGTCCAAGATTAAAAAAAAACTAAATCTTGAAATAACAAGGTTGAATAAATCTTCAATTAAATGTATTAAAGGTAAATCTTCAAAGCTTTAATAAATTGAAGCACCTTTCGACTTAATTTGAACATGTTTTCTGTCGGGATTATGTCTGGACACTTGTTAAATAATTCCAAAACACAAATTTTCCTCTCATCAAATCAGACAGCATCAGTGCCACCCTGGGCAGTAAGCCATGTTGCCCATATCAAATTCCACTACTGAGTAGAAGCGACACAGAGCAGCAGAGAACAAGTGGCTCCACATGTTATGTTCTTTTTTTAATCTCTGACGTGAGAAATTGGGTATATGAACAACGTTACCTCCAAGTTCACATGGTTCTGGTTGCAATGTGGAAAACTATTAGCATGCTCAGGAGCCAGGCTCAAAATTGGCAACGAAAGCTAATTACGATGTATTTCTCGTTCACATTCAGACACCACAGGAACATGTTAACTAACAGCTTGTGTACTCCTTTGGAAATATTCAAATGAAAATAACATCTATATTACTGTAATTTACAGTATGTGGTAGCAGCCAAATTAGACTTTGATATCAGGGTGGATGAGAACCTTCAAATTTCCACTTGAAGTTTCTAATTCTAAGGACTTCCTGTTTATTTTTCCAAACTGGGCATTATTAGGCATAATTCTGCCTACAGTTCACCAAGGCCAACTGAACTGGTCTTGGTGAAATTTCAGAATAAGGTTAAAAATTTTCTCAAGAATTTATTTGTGTATTGGTGATTTAAAAAAATGAAGCTGCTGTGTTGTTTTGTTTTTGTCTCATTTATAAATTTCATTGCAGAAACATTGCTATTTGTTCATTATGAAATATTTCCTTTTTGTATCACATTTTTATGTGAGTGCTCTGAGAAGACTAAATCATATTTAAAGGTGAAAAAAAAACACTATCACCTTTATAGGTGATCCTGATTTGACTGCATTTACCCAGCTGTTCAATATTTTACAATTAACTGCTTAACATGGTATCCTCTAACAAAGCAGTTAACATTCATTGAAGTGTATCTTGCCATTGTTAGGCTTAAAACAGGACGCACTAATGGAGAAGTTGACACTGAGCTTAGACTGTCAGAGTGTTTAACCATCATAATCTGTTGCAACTCAGTAAGTTGCAACAGAGACACCGAGACTGGAAAAGTCATAGCAGTGGAAATCCTTTGGCCACATCCCATGCTGATGACAGCTTAATGATGAACTGGATGATCAATGGCACTAAACTCCAGATCCATATAAGGGAGACGAAACACCAGAGTTACATTAGACCATTTAAAACGTTGGGCTTTCATGGGTTTTTTCCCCCCCATGAAAATGTTTGAAATAAAGAAAAAAAATGGCACACTAATCATTCAACTTTTGCAGCGCATTATCACTTTAGCATGAACATTTCACTACGTCCACAATTTTCACCCGAAGGTCAAAATTCCCTAACTTTTTGCGAGCACTTAATGTGTCTGTGACATTTCAAAATCTTTCAATATAACTGGATTTAACTGATTACATATTTCAGTATCTAATTCAGTCATAAATTGGATCAGTTGTTTTTTTGTGTGTTTTGAAACATTTCAGTAAACTGAAAATTTTATGGAATTAAATGTCTTTCATGTGCGAGTGCATGGAAAACCTGGTATTTATAGAAGTGATGCTTGTTATAAAAAAAAATTCAAAGCAACTGACATAACCTGCTTTTTATGACAGCGTTGCATGCTGGGACTTACTTGTTGTCCATATAGTTTCCGAAATCCAGCATTGCTCTTCCAGCTCTCTGAACTCCTGAGAAAAATCCAGACAAGCTCTCCTCTCACTGAATGATGTTACTGCCTGATTCTGACTCCCCATCCGGATCTCTTTAGTGTCAACAGGAAAAATCCAGGCACCTGACTCGCTGCAGCAGATGCTGCCTTTGTCTGGAAAGCGAATTTTCCTCAAAGACAGAAAACTTTTCCAACTGTGGGATCCACCCACACCTGTTGCTCCTGAGGATCTGTTCAGACTGGCGTGAAAAAACGAATGAGATATGAGTCTCATTGGAGACACTTTGTCCATTTCCTCACAGTCTGTGCTCAGGAAAACGTGCGGATTTGGGAATGTGAGGTCTTGGACAGCAGGACGAGAGCAAGAGAAGATTGGGATGGGTTTCTCTGTGCTACACTGGAAAGGAGAGGTCCATGGATCTTCTCTGAAGGTACAGAGAGGAGAGTGAAAGACACGAGATACGAATATCTCTTCAGGATCACAAACAGAAAGAAACTGTGATGATGTGCTGTCGTCATATTCTGTGAAAAAATACTCAAAGATTTCCGGGAAGGATATTCTGTAATCCTCTAAGTCTGTGTGGGATAAAAAAGGTTGAGCCGCACTAAGAGGCAAATCGTTCTGGTCAATACTAAGAGAAGGTAGTGGAGCTACGTCCTCTGTGGTGATAGCCTGTATGTTGTACATACTTCTGCTTTTAGTCATCCTTCTTTGGCAGGAGATTATATTTTGGAAATCTTGACAGTCAAGACTTTGGTCTAGAGCAACTGGGGTTTCTCTTCGTTCGTAATCAGTGGAGTCGTCCTCATCTAACAAAAGACCAGAGTCACTTTGTTGGGATTTGTTTTGAAGGTCAGGGCTAGAGTTTTTACTTAAATTAGCAAACTGCCAGGGCTCTTCCTCAAAATCTGAGGTTGAAAACTCACAAACTGACCAATCACGCTTGGATTCATCTGGCTGTGTGAAGTAGTCTGAGTCTGCGGCGTCAGATGTGTCCATCATTGAGCTATCAAGAGGATCAACTTGGCTGGGGTCTGTAGGAAGGTTGCTTGCGTCGGGCCTGGCTGTTTCCTCTGGTAATCTACTGCTTCTCCCCATTCTGATCTGCAAAATATCGTTTATAGTCAGTTTTTCCACTTCATCCCAGAACGCAGAGATTGCATACACTGGCTGAGCCTGGCCTGCAGCTTTGGCGAATGTCTCTGGGCTGTCTGCTGCAGAGCAAAGTGACTGAGTTGAATCTGGACTGAGCTGAACCTTCTGGGAGCCACCAGATGGTGAAGGTGGTGGGTGGGTTTCAGAACATGTGTCATTTCCATAAATGAAGCTTTCATCTGGTATTTCTGGGGATGGAGGAGTGAAAAGGGGCTCCGGAGTGGCATAACCATCATAATTTGCTGCTGTTGCATCATTGGAGAGAGTCAAGCTGAAGTTTTGGTTGTCACATGTTGGGGATAATGGCCATTCCAGAGGGCGGTGTTTAATGAGATGCTCTTCAAGAGGATGCTGAGCTTCCTCCACTGATTCAACAGCTGACAAATAGCTGTCAGAATCCCAGCTGCCAGTGGAGGAAAATTCAGCACCATATTGAAGCTCTGAACATCGCAAGCACTCCAACGCTGTCGGTGAGGGTGAAAAGCTGTCATAGGATGTGTGTGCTGAGCTCCCTGGCTCCCATTTGTCTCTGTTCATTGCTGCAGCTGACCGAGAAATAAGCGGTTCTTCTGATAAATCTCCAGATTCCTTATTTTGGTTCAACTGAATACCTCTTGATTGTTCACGCTCTCGTTTGATATCTGAATTTTGACATTTTTCTCCCTCACCAGGTTTTTTTTGTTTGAGTTTTTTTTTATCAGAGGTAGAACGCCCTCGCCGCCATGCCAGATTGTCATTCACAGTCACGAACCAGCGCTCCTTCTCCGCTCTGCCTGTGGCGTCTGGCTCGCTCACACCCGGCGCTGCTTGTTTGCAGGAAAGTAGGTCAGGTTTCTTGTTGGATTTGAGGTCACTTGTCATTTGTGCAGCTCCATCTCTTGACAACATTCCTCTCCCTTCTGAATTGTAATTGCTCGGTGGATTTGTTTGCGGCGTGTTAGTGTTGCTGTCACTTGTCGTGACCAGAATTTCTTGTGCAATATCTTTGTGTGCAGACTTTGTGGAGATTGTGTTTCTTTCTTTACAGCTGACACCTATTTCCCCCTGTTTCATACATGTTGCATCACTTTGAAAAAGCTGCCCTAATAGTTGTATGCCACCTGTGCAGCTCTCCTCGGCGGTGTTGCTATCTGTACTCCCATTTGTCTCCGGTTTGCCTGTGTTGAAGTTTCCTGAATCCTCCGAGTCGCTGAGGCTGGAATCATCAGGGTAGGCAAGTGAGGCCTGCAGCAGATTACATTCCTCGCTGTCATCGTAGAAGCTACTCCAGTCATTCTCTGCAATGTGAATGCTGTGATCCAAATCATCCATGCTTGAGGGCTCACATTACTCTGAAAAACAAAGAGGATGAGAAAACGTAGTTTCAGTCTGATTGGAAATCAACTGCTTTTTGGGGTTATACGCAGTTTCCAGGTTCAGATTTCCAAGAGTTTTCAGCCCTTTTTAAACCAATAAACAGAAATGTTTATCAATAACTTAAGACATACATTTCAAAAGTGGTGAGGGTTTTTAAACGAAACCTTTAAAAGTAGATGGATGGGCAAAGTAGTGCCTTGCAAAGGTGTTCACCAAACATTTTCACATTTTGTCACCTGTCAACTACAGGTTTTGCTGCATTTTAATGGGATTTCATGTGATTGACCAACACAAAGCAGTGCAAAATTGTAAGGTGGAAAGAAAATAATATTTCATCTGAATTTATGCAAGAATTAAATTACACACAGGTGGAGTCTATTTGCTAACTAAGAGACCTTTGAAGGCAAATTGTTTCACAGAATATTTTAGGGGTGTCTTTCTCCCTCACAACTATGAACTCCTGTGTTGATCTATTACAATAAATCCTAATAACACAATAAGTTTGTTTGCAATATAATGAAGTGCAGCAAAACTCAGAACTTATTTTTCACAAGGCTACTGAAAACAATTGGATAAATAATAAAGAGTTGACATGAAAGTGTTTTCTTTTTCCATAATTATCTAAACCTGAAATTTCCCTGTATTAAATTTTATACAGACAGTGGAGGATCTCTGACTGAGCTGTTTGCTTGATACAATGGACCTAAATTTAGAACAGGAGCATTTGGTTGTTATCACCTGCCATGTTGGAAACTAGCAAACATTACCTGTTTTACTGTTAATAGTAAAGCAGAAAACCAATTCAAAAGCAATGCAGTCACATGCCAAACCCCAAAATACCCCCACAGCTCCACTCTTAGAAAACAAGTTACATGATCTGGTAGGGGGGGCAAAGAAAGCAGGGGTCCAACAGATCAGCTTAACAAACAAGATATGGGCAAAAGAAATTACACAGATACTACACATATTCATTTTAAAAAAATCCTGCCTTAAATGTTATGTTCTTCATGTTTTACAACTCGGGGAGCTTTATCTGTGGGACAAATACGCTTAAGATTCATATAAACAAACCTATTCAGCTCTCACAGCAAGGTCACACTGTTCTACATTAATCATGAAACATGCAATATTCTTTATAAACTCATTGATGTGTTAAGCAGCACAGAAGATCCTACCTGCTGCAGATGGACAAGTCATCCTGTGTGAAAGAGCTCTCAATGTTTTCCTGCTGGACATTTCAACTATGATGTCCATCTGTCCTTGCACATGTCCCTCCGTGGCCCTCCACTCCGCTGGTATAAATAGAGTAACGTGTCCTTGTCACATGCAGCTTTCCATGCTCAGAGGTGTGACATTTTACTTCTTCTAATAATTGATAATAGTAATTACTTACTAATAATGACAATTCTACAATTTAACAATGATGTTGAGTCTCTAAAAAGGAAGTGAGTGTTGTTTTGTTGAGTGGTATTTTTAAGAAGGTACACTATTTTTTTTTTTTTTTGCTGGTGGCAAACAATAACTGTCTTTTGACTAAAAAAGATTTCATGTGAGTCAATGCACAATAACCATTGTTTACAAGTCATGTTCTGGGTGTTCTCTCTTTTAATATAACAACTTGGTAACATAGCCTCTCCTCCATGCACCTCAACAAGCTAGACCAGGAAATTAATCAGGCCAGTAAGATTTTAGGTGTGTCACAGCTCTCGTTCAAGAAGTGACAGTACACAGTCATAATCAATGAATTAGAATATGTGTTCAGATGAGGCTTGTTTGCCAGTTTAATAATAGTCCTGTCCAAAAAAAAAACTGCTGGGGCTGAAGGTCACATAATCACATTGAAGATTTTGGGTTGCAACTGGACAAGTTGTGTAATGTAACTTTGCTAGGGTTTCCAGTTAATGAAAAGAGCAATGAAATCCCAATACAATGCATTTATCAGGTCGTTTTACACCTTCAGAAGACCCAAGTTAGATTCGCAACTATAAAGATTTCCAAGTGGATACAAACATTAATACTTAACTTATTTTCTTTGCATGTACATCAGGGAACCTTCATATTTAACTCTAAAAAATAAAATACAGCCTTTTGATTAGAGAAAGATTTATTTTTGCAAATTATACATCTTCTGAACTTTTATCATGGCAATAAAACAAAAAAAGGACATTACAAAAACACTCCATTTGTATAAAAACAATATATGCACATATCAAGCTTTTGTTTTACTGTACAACAAATACCATAAGTAGCAAAAAGGATGAATAGCTAAGGAGTGACGACTGCAATTGTGTGACTTGAAATAGTAAAACACATGGCTGCCATAGGGTTGTCAAAATAAAACAGAACAGAGACTTGGATGAGGAGTAGAGATACAGTAAAGGCCACTGGATACTATTCAAAAATCAAAATCATCACAGATATATCATCATCAAAAGCTCCTCAGCTGTGTTTAAAGCTCATAATGGCACAATTATCACAGTAATGTTATCACGCCATTTCCTTCTGATATTTGGCAAATTAAATATTAGGCAAACAGAATTCATGATGGAAAAAATATTGCTGCATCCTGGAGAAAAAACAACAAGAAAACAGCTATACTTGGTAAGATACTTGGAGTTTTTCTATTAAAAAGCACATTTTCATCATAAGCTTGGTACCTTAAAGTGCACATAAACCCGCAAAGGTTACGTTTTAAAAATATAAGTTTGAGTCTAAACTGAACTTTGCGGAACAAATTCAGTTGTTTAATTTGATACAATGATTTCTTTAATAAATATCCTTATAAATATTATGATTATGAAAGCCAGTGGAATGCAGTTCATGACAACTAGAATACAAGATAAACCTCAGTTGGTTACAAAAATAAATACAATGTCAACAACGCAAATTACAAAATTAAAAGATAGAAATATTGATCCATACAGTGCCTTTTGGAATTCTCCTTGATGAATTCTGACCCACCAGAAAACCAATATTGGTTTAATATAAGCAATAAAAATCAGTGCACAAAGCAAGAACAGAAGCAAAAACAAGCAGGTTCAGTAGAAAAAGAAAAAAAAAAAGAAAAAAGAATGTCAGTCAGTTTGCTTCACAAAAATCGCAGCTGCCGAACCCTTTTAGAGGAAAAATGTAACTATTATATGCCAAGTTATTTAGATGGAGCTGCTGAGCTCATATTCAGAAGCAGCAGATTAAAAACAGCTTATTTTAAAACATGTGTTGCAAACATAGAAAGGTCTTTCTATGTTTGCAACACACCAGGCTTTTCTCTGGTTTAAGCAGCTAATTTTCAACTATTTCAAGCATTTCAAACACAACTAGCCAACTCTGAAAAAGGGTCTACAATGCCCCTCTCTATTCTTGGCACTTAATTTATTATAGTGATCTGGGGGGAAAAAAAGAATCGTAAGGATGAACCAATAAAATTGGGGAAACAGTGTGTCAACTAAAAAACTGAAGTCATTCTAAAGATTTTCACTGGAAGAAAAAAGTAAAAAAAAAAGAAGAAGTGATTTTCCAGTGAATTTAGAGTATCAGTGTGACAGGCTATTGTTAAAAACACAAACAGTGTCAGCCTTAGTGATTCAAAGGCAGGAGCAGCAGCAGTAGTTTAATTTAGCCAACATTCCCAGAGTCAGCTGGTCTTCCTTCAGATCCGTCCTGAGCTTTCCTCCCTACCTGCACCAAACCCATCACTCCTCCTACAAATTATGCACCTGAGTGGCAGCTGAGGTGGGGATCGTGGTGATGTTTCGCGTTGAGGGCCGCTCCCTCCTCACATACCTTTGCTTCCTCCCTGCAGAAGAAAAACAATGCGTTTAATTAAATGTGCTCTGAAATCAGAGGACTTTCTGCTGACCTTAGGAGTTTTGAATCGAAGCATTTAAAGTTGTCGCTCAGCTTGAACATAACTAATTTAAACAGATTTGTATTTGCATTGTCCTGCAGAACCTGGTGAAAGGCTGAGGAGTGATACGATTCAATCACTTGAAGCAAACATATTGGAGTAGTGACAATCTAAAGATGCAAGACTTTTAGAATGTTATTGAAGTTGGGTTGTGCTGCGGTGGCGCAGGGGTTAAGCACAACCCACATATAAAGGCCCTAGTCCTCAACGCGACCGTCGCAGGTTCGATTCCCAGCCTAGAGACCTTTGCTGCATGTCTTCCCTTCTCTCATTACCCACTTTCCTGTCAATTAACTATCAAATAAAGGCCACTAGAGCCAGTGAAACCTTTTTTAAAAAAGAATGTCATTGCAGTGCTCATTTTTAATTTAAAGGCATTCCGTTTCTTGTGTGATGTACTCAAAACTCTCCTTAAAATTTATTTGCATTTCTTGAATTTGTCCACATTTTGTCACATAGACACCAAAGTCGATTTGTTTTATTTGGATTTCATGAAATAGACCATCATAAAAATAATTTGTTAAATTAAAGTAATGCAAGGCTTTGGAGGATTGGTGAAGGAACAACATCATGAAGACCAAAGAACACAACAGACAGCTTAAGGCTAGAGTCAGTTGAGACAATCTGTTAACAGAACAGCCAAATCTTGTGCTCCACAAAATCTGGCCTTAAGAAACAGTGGCAAGAATCAATCCAGTCAAAGGAAGGTCATATGAACACCTGCATAAACTTTGCCACAAACCGTTAAGGACAAAGCAAACAGGCGGAAGATGGTGCTGTGGTCAGATGAAACTAAAATATAACTTTGGGCAACATTTAAAATGGCCATGTCTAGCAAAAAGTAACACACATCACTGCAAACACACCATCCCAATCAGGACACATGGATGTTCCTAGGATGATGATATGAGCTGAGCCTTATTTAAAATAATAATAATAAAGCGAGTTGAGATATTGTTGGTAAATGTTAGGATGATGATATCAGCTGTGATTAGTCCAACTTTTCTTCTCCCCTCCATTCGTGACCTTCAGCATTTTGGGTTCTGTAATTCATGTCCGGTGTTGGCATTTAATGAGACTCAATTAACAGGTGAATATTACAACGTAAATACTACATGTGAGCTCCTGACAACTACTGCAGATCAAAGTCTCGTTTATCTTATTTATTGCACACACTGATGCTGTGATGATGAAGATATATGTGTGTTAAATTCTGCAGCTCTAGATGGGAAGCTTTTTTCCCCACCAGAAACTGATCAGAGCTGACAAGAAGTTGGAGAGAGTTAAAGCTACGTAATCTGGATTCCTGCACGACTGTTTCTGAAAACAGAAACAGTCGTGCAACCTTAACAACCTTAACAAAAAGAAAACATTTGAACTGCTGCAAAACATCTGAGCCAAACATTTTAGGCATTGCTTAATAGCTACACAACATTAAAACCTGTTGAGCAAGATCTTAAAACAGGTACTTTACAGACAGTCATCTTACCTGAAGGGATCATAACTGCCTGTAAGGGATAAAAACAAAAAAGCCATTAGCTTCTTTATGATTTCTAATGTTAAATTAAAATGTTTGGAAGAAAAAAGAAAGATTTACCGTCTCACTTGGTTGAAATATAAAAGCTGTAAATAGTAAAAAAAGGTATACATAAGATAAAAAAAAATACTAAGAGCCGATTCATAAGAGTCTTTCCTCTGAGCAGACTTGTACTCACCTTTGTTTCGCCGGTAGAAGAAACCAGGCAGCCGGTTGGAGCGTTTGAGGTAGAAAAAGGAGGCAACAGTGAGAATGAGGAACATACTGATCAACAGAGTTCCCAGAAGAACGGAGGCCGCCACGCCTGGGCCTCCTGCACAAAAACAGGAAACAACCCCCACTTACAACGCTGCCAGAACTCAGAACCTGGGAGACGGGTTTTAGTCTACCTTTCTTACCAATTTTAGGAATGACAGTAGTTACTGTTGTGTGGTTTTTACGCTCCAATGTGTAGTCTAGAAGAACAAAAGTCAAATTATATATATATATCTATTAAAACTCACTCTGAACAATTAGAATTAAAAAGCTCTTACTGTATGTGCAAACGGTTACATTCTCCAAATCCACAGCTGCAGAGTCACAGAATATGCAGACCACGTTGCTGTTCTCCAGCAAACGATAGAAGCAACCTGCAGAAGATAAGCAGTGAGTATTTCAGCATTTAGTATCTTTGATAATAAATCAAATAGAATAGAATAAATTATAATAAGCTAATATTCAAACTAACGTTACCCTACAATTTTTTGCTTTAATGTTGTTAAAATTTTAAAGTCTCCACAAGCACAAGAAAGAATATTAAAAAAGATCTTCAAACCCCTTGAATACCAAGCTTCAATATATTCTTTTGGTAGTTACAGCAAAAGGGGTCCTGAATTTCTTTACCTGTTAAAAATCTGAGGCCTGTTTAAGTGATGCCACTAAATAAAATTCAACACAACATATGGTCATAGCAGTAACACCACAATTAACATCCCAAAGCGGAAACATGTCAGTAGCTTTCTTTTCCTGCCAGGACATGGAACAGAAGTCTGGAGTGAAAACGCTGAAATCTTGGAAGAAAACTTGACATTCCTGATATAGGTTGCAAAAGACTCAAGGTAGAGGTGGAGTTTGACATTCTGGCAGGACAGTACCTCTAAAAATACAGCCAGAGCTGCAATGGTATGATTTGTATCCAATTTATGTGTTAGAATGGCGTAGTCAAAGTCCAGACCTAGATGTAACTGAGAATCTGCAGACTCAAAAACCTGACTGAGCTTGAGCTATTCTACAAAGAATGTCAGTTTTAGATGTGCAATGCTGATAGAGACATAATCCGAAAGACTTGCAACTGTAACAAAAGTTAAAGGTGATTTAACAAATTACAAACACGAGGTGTTGAATACAAACTATACGACACACTCTTATTTTATTTGAAAAAAAAAAGGTATTTTTCTTCTTCCAGTTCACAATTATTCTCAACTTGGTCACATATAAACCCAAGAAAAAAAAGCTAATTGAAGATTGTGGTTGTGATGTGATGGAATGTGGAAAAGTATGAACACTCCCACATTACCCGGTTCACAGTGAGTGTCATTAGAGCACGAATTGTTCACTTTCTGCTTCTCTCCACAGCACTCCACAGAGTTATGATGTAGGGCCTGTGAGCAAAGAACCAGGCTTGGATTAATAAAGCTGCACAACCTCAACTGCACATAGTAAAAGCAGATTACCATCCGTTCTGTACCTTCGTTACAGGCGTCTCCGGTCTGATCAGGATCACAGAGGCAGCCAAGACCAAAAGGAATGACAAACCCATACTTGAACCCTTGAAGATGAAACGGATTTAATTTAGACATAAATCAATGTTCCAAAGCGAGATAAAACCTTAACTCATAAACTCTCCTGTGGAAATAATCATGGTGACACATAAAGACAGCTTCTTTCAGGCACCAAACAGATCTCACCTAGCCTCAAAGTAGTTTAGCTTTAAAGTTAAAACTCAGAAGAAGTGCCTTCTTAAAGCTGCAGAGTGTAACTTTTATAAATATATACATATATATATATATATATATCTTTAGACATTTGTTGAAACTGTCAGCATGTCGTAACAGTATGGTATGAGAAAGATGATGCGTTTAAAATAAAAAAAATAAAAAAAATGAGCTCCTCTGCCTTCTCCCAGTGCTAACTGGGAACAACCAATCAGATCCAGGAGGAAGGTCTTAGTGCTGTCAATCACCCCTGTGTGTTTGACTCTTTTCTACTCTTTTCCCTCTACCTCCAACTCTTTCTCTCTATTACAGTTTCTTCCTGACAGCAGAAGAAAATTTTTTTTACACTATTGAGAAATAGTTTTGCTTGAGGAGCTCTGACTACATGCAGAGAAAGATATTAAAAACAAAGTTGTTTTTTGCAAATATCTTTTATTGTCATTACAATAAATACTGTCAATCAGAATCAACAAAATTAACAAGTTCGACCATCTCCAGTTAAGTTCAAATTGGAAGAACTGATTATTTCTAGCACATTTTCTTTTACAGTGACAAAAAGACCAACATTATTTTGATGTTATTAAGAAGCACAGACAGTTGTGGTTACACTGAATAAAGAAAAACATGTAGATACTATTTATTAATGTTTTATATCCTGCATTTGATTTCTGTTTATGATATAACTAAACTGCTCTTCCTCAAAATAACTGGAAAAAAAGTTCAAATGTTCATACAAATATTTTTAAATAAAACAAAGACAAATTAATGCATTTCATTTTCAACATATATCTGCCTATCTTGGTCCTCAGATTTCATTTTCTAGCCTTGCTTTCTCTAATTTTACAATCAAGGAACTATTATAAACGGATGCATTTAAAAACTCTAAAAATAATAGATGTCAATTTTAATGAAAAAGAAGTCAGCTTGTTCAGTGCTTGACATTTCAATCACCAATGCAAGAAAGAGAAATTTGCCTTTTTTTTGGTCAGCAAACTCTTATTTAAATGATGAAGATGTACTTTTATAACAGCACAACTATTGTAAAATGATTTTTTTCTTCTTATATTTTGTTTCGTTTTTTACTTTCTTATGAGTGGTGGAGTTTCAATGAGTAAGCTATGATTAATATTATGCTTCTTCAACTTGTTTAAACTAGCCACTTTTATATATATATATATATATATATATATAAAGTATGCATGTTGCGAGGCTACAGTAAACATAAGCTGCGTTTCTCTTGATTGCATCTGCATCTCTGCCAGCCACGTTGTTGTGTACAGAAACAATGTAAACAGAGGAGCAGCAGGTTAGCGTCAGCGGGCTGATGCACCAGGTGTTGAGCTAGCTAGCACCTGCCCTAATGTGAAATAATAACCAAAAGGTACGAGCAGGCAGAACCGAAACATCTAAACCAGTGTTGCATAAGAACATCTAAAAATCCACTTGAATTAGTTTCATCTCATCAGTTTGAATTACAGAGACAGACCCGTCTGCTGCGTGCTGAAACGTAAGAAAGTTAAACTCACCAGCCATACGGCGGCAGGCTTCGGCCTGACCGAACTCACCTGTATGGGTTAAAAAGCCGCAGGTCTGGTCTGCAGCAGGGCTGTTACCACACAGTCACTGGTGTTCGTTGGTGGATTTGTCATGGATCCACCTCTGTGACTGTCTCAGACAGATAATCCCACGACTCGGAGATACTCGTTTTAAAAAAATCTGGCAGGCTGACTTCCGGGAACGATTTTCAAAATAAAGTCCACACGCCACCGACTGCTTCTTCTTGGTGGAGCTCAACATTTCTCTGCCCCTAAAAGAACCTATTTCTCTTAATTCCCTCGGCACCTCTATAAATAAAATGTAAATAAACGTGCATATATATTAAAGTCTGCGCATTGACTGAACCAAAATAGCATATAGATCTTTATATAAATGTTTCCATTGTACTTTTATATAGAGTTGTTGAAGTTAAACTTTCACATACCTTCAGGTATTTTACAACTTCCAGCAAGGTTTCTTCATTCCTTCATTGCTTAGTTTAATTTCCCCGTCAGTTCTGACCAGTTTATGTCTCTTTTTCAAGAAAGGCCCTCCCTTAGCATGATGGTGCCTTGACCATGTTGAAAGATAAAGATGGTGTGTTCAGGGTATTTTGCCTGTTTTGAAGTGATATGGCAGTGTATATACTACTCACACCTGGCGTTGCCCACAACGTTGAAGATTACAGAGTGATAGAGTCACAAATGGAAAGGAGAGGAAAATAGAAAATAGGAGGGCAACTATCATCATGACAATATTCACAAATTGTATTGCCAGTGCAAGATTATTTAACATTGTGCAACCCTAAAAATAACAATAACTCTCAAATACAGAAAAAAAATACTTGTAATATTCACAAAAACAGGTAAGACCCCTGCAGGTCTTGTTAACAGGTTAATTGTTAACAAGGGCAAGTGTGCAGCATAACCAAAGGTGCTAAGCTAAGACAATTTCTTCTCTTCTATAATCCACAGTAAACGAGCTGCTTCAAGATTATCATGTTATAAGATCTCTTGTCTCTAAATTCAAACTAAGTCCGTATTGTTTTTCATAAGAGTAAATATTCCAAAAGGTATTAATAGGAGCATGATTACTAAGTGAACAGTAAATAGCAATCCAAAATGGTTGGATATTTTTACGTAATAAAAAGCTTTCTTTTCCACGGTCAGTAAACGCAACCTCGCCTCGCAATTAAGGTTTAAACGGCGGGAAATCTAAAACAGCTGAATAGCCTAAAGGTTTTCTTAAGCTATTTGCAAATAAGTCCCAGGGAGGAGTCCAAGCGACCTGTGAGTTGATTCATTTCTATATTAGTGTAGTTATGTCACCTACAGTTTAGATTTTAAACTTTACATATGTAATCTGTAGCATTCTTTAGCTAAATCCTTCTCTGTTTGACTGAAATAGCGAGCTAGCATGTTTAAGCTAACTTTTTTTTTTTTTTTTAAATATTGAGGTAACTTGTTTATCTTTCAAGCAGGAAACAAGACGCAATGAGTTATTTGAGGAACATCAAGGAAATGTTGAACATACCAGCAGGAACCAGGTAGTTAGCTATATTTTTAAATATTGTTTCTTGGCCACCAATGTGAATAAATAAGCTGTTATTTTGTATTACATTTATACTTAACATTGCCCTTTTATATACAAATATTTTTTTTAGTTAATTTGTGTTTGATTGTTTTCCTTCAACACCACATGATGGCGACTAATTAATGAGCAGAAATGTGGGCTCCAATGGACATCCCAGTTTGACAGATTCCCAGGTTTTCTTTGGCTCACAGTTTTGGCATGAACATTCCCAGGGTATGTCTCAGGAAATGAGTCTGTCATCCAGAAACTCCCAGCAAAGTTCGCAGGAGGTAAGTCTCTTTCCTGCATAAATTAGTATGTTATTAAAAAAGTTAATTTATTGCAATGAAACACATTATGATTAATTACACTCTGACTGATAGTCACACATGAGATGTTTTTATATTTTTGTTTTCAGGGAAGTGACCCAACAATTTTAAACAGATATACCTCTAAACCTCTTCTGTTTGGGGACATGAAGGACAGAACGAGAACCTCAGGCTTGCTTGACAAGTTTGAAGAGGACAGGAAAAAAGCAAAAGAGAGAAGTGACAGGTGAATCTGTGAACCATAAACTTAAATCAGTTCATTTGATTACAAACAGGTTGCCTAAAAATGTTTGTGTACTGCATCTACAATCCCTGTATTTTCTTTTAACAGTGACCACTTTTTAAAAGAATCCCAACATATTAGAGAAACTCTCATCAATGTAAGTGGACATGGACGGTCATTCAGTGTTCATCACTGACTTCTGTCCTCTAGATGTTTAAAACATATAACTTCTTTCAGATTCAGCAACTGGTGGCTGGCACTGAGAAAAACACATCTGTGTGCCAAACGATCTTTGAAAATTTTGACAGTTTTGCATCATCACGTAAGTTTTCCGCCGGTTGATTCTGCATTTTCTGGGATGGATTTATGTGATGCAACAAAGACAGGGTTGGGTGACCTCCTTTCTTTTAACATGCGCCTAATGCCTTTTTTTGTTTGTTTGTTTTCAATGCTGACTTTAGAATTGAGTTGGCCCCTATCTGTGATACATCATGTGTCTCACTCAATGCCACTACACTAATAAGAATAAAATAAATGTATTGTAAAATCTTACAATACATTTAATAATTTACAACAGCAAACATTTGCTTTCTCCAGTGTGTGGTGCTGTTTGCCCTATTATTACAATTTGTGCATACAGTATAAAACTCCCAAGTCACCCTTTATTTCTATACATTTTACTTCAGAGGAGCCAGACTTTTTTGTAATGTTTTAAGGTGGTCTTGATCAACATTTCTACATGCTTTCTGAAGGTTCTGCAAAGTTTGTCTCTGGCGCTTTTCTGCTTTTTTCACTTGTCTTTAGTGCACCACCATTTTTAGAGAAATTGTGATTTGTTCAAGTCACTAAGCACTTAGATATTAAATCTTCAGGCACATAAGCTCCTAAAGCTAAAAAGATAAACCTTTTTTTCTTTTTTTACATATATGCAGCAGACAACTTAGCAAACACTGATTTTATTATATGAAAAACACTAACAGCCTTCCTATATGTATGGAAATGGGAAATTTGTTTGAAATGATAATACACTGGGACAAATGGAAAAAGAATTTAATAAAATATTTGTCTTTTCAGAATTTCTTCTTATTATTATTATTTATCCATCTATCCGTCCATGGATTTGGTTCCAAATTTAATAGTTAACTTTTTGTTAACTTTAACAAAAAGTTAAAGAAAGTTGACTTTCTTCAAGTAAACTTAAGCTTTTCGTTTAAATCAAGCTCTTAAATCAAGTCAAACTTGATTTCTTTAGCTGAAATCCTGGCATGAAACACATGATGAAATGAAAAATGATGCTTCCCTCAGATTTTTTACCAGTTGTGTGGTGAACATTTAGAAACTGATCAACATTGGTTGATAATTTTTTTAACCTGACACTTTTTGGTCCCCAACTTGTCCATTTGCTATTTTTAAACATTTTAAGGCCTTCATAAAGCACTGCTAACTATTGATCAAGATCATTCTGTAAGATTAAAAGAAACATCTAACTCCTTTGATGTTGATTCAAACATCAAATAAAAGGAGTTGATGCTGAAGCTACAAGAATATAGATTCTTGTATTCATTTTAAAATGAACCGACTGCAGGGTAAGTTACGATGTCTGTCTTTCCACTATCACCTTAGTGAAAACTAGTTTGGAGAGCCTTAAGAGAGACATTTCCCAGATGTTTGAGACTTGGGTAGACAAATTAAGCTCTCAGAAGGAAGTAATGGCAGAGCTGGAGGAAAAACTGCAAAAGGTTAGCAATTTATGGTGGTATCTAATTTTTGACAGCAGTAGAAACAGATCATTGATCAATAATGAGCATAAATGTTTGCTTGTTTGTTTAGAATGGGGAAGCCACATCAGAGCTTGCAACACAACTAAAGAGCTTAAAGAGTAATGTGGAGTGTCTGAGAGGGGAGCAGGAAAGAGAACAAAAAATGCTGGAGGAGGCTCTGAAGCTGCTCAACTCTCTTGTTCCTAAGCCTTCAGATAAACCCAGTCCTAAATCAGTGTTAGACAGCGCCATTCAAACATCTCCAGAGCGGGAGATGTCAGCGCACAACATTCTGCAGAGCAGTCAAAGTGAAGGCACACAGCTTCCAAATGTGCCAAGCAACCTTAAACATCAGGGTGAAACTTCCACACAGGGCTGCAGGCGCGTCTTCGGAAAGAGAAGACTCAATCTGAAGGGCCAAAGGTGCAAAAAGAGACCGCTGGTGCTCTCTCAGAGTAGGAAGCAGTTTGTCCCAGATGAAAACACCAAACCTATAAATCCTTGTAAGAAGTCACAGAAAACATCAGGACCTCTTTACGAGAACCATGATCAGAACATCCTGGCCGACCAGCAGAACCTCGGTTCAGGCAGCCTGATACCAGGGAAGAAAGGAAGTAGATCCTCCATGGCCGCAGGATGTTTCATGAACCCGCCGAGCTCCTGGTCCCAGGACAGCAACAGCTCAGAGTGCCTCGCTGCCATCGAACCCATCCTGGAGATGCTCAGCCCAGTAAAACAAGGAGACTTATGGGAGTTGTTTGATTCTGAATTTGACTTTTAGAGAAAATCTACAGTCCTAAGCAGTCTTAGTTTTGTTTTTATAGGTGACATGAGTAAAATCTGTTAACATAAAACAATATTTATTATTACTTTACTAGAGTTATGTTGGAAAACTTTCCTGATTTGGTCTGAACTCAAGAATAGTTTAAGAATATATAGCTTAATATAAGAACTGTAGTAGCATATAAGAGTGCAGACTGATCCTCAAAGTATTGCACAATCTTATTGAAATACAGTACAGACCAAAAGTTTGGACACGCCTATGTGTCCAAACTTTTGGTCTGTACTCAATACAGACCAAAAGTTTGGACACATAGGTTTGTCCAAACTTTTGGTCTGTACTGTAGTCTTGTTGAATTTTTTTCATGGCTTACTTAAAACATTGTAGTTAAGTTTTGCACTGCTGTATCATTTAGTTCAATTATATTTCCAGTTTCAGAGTGAAAATAAAATGGTAAACAAATTAAACATTTGTGTCACTTGATTAAAGCTGATAATTTCTATGATCTATGTTTGAATTTAAAGTACATATTAATGTCTTTATTGCAATGTTGCAATAATGTAACATGAGTGGTTCATTGCTTTTCCTGATTGTTTCCACATGTCACTTTTTCCATTATTCGTCCCCACAATCCACCCTCTCTTTTCTGTTCTGTTCATCCCCCTCATTCATCTCCTACCTATGAGGAGAAATATGTAGAAACCCTGAAAACAACATACTTATGCAATAACGATTTAAAAAAATGATTGTGTATAATCAAGCTACAGCATCAATGCTCCAAATAAAGTGCATATTTATTTCCAAAACAATTACATTTTTATTCAGCTTCAGCAAGCATACTAAATACAGTTCAATGACTACGATGTAAAATGTTCAATTTATAAAACTATAACAGGTGCTTCCTGTACATGATTTACCATTTTGCATTTGTAGTCATCAAAAACTGAATAATCTTTTCTGGGGATGTCCAAGTCCAAGTTGGGGTTATATGTTATATCGAAGAAACACAAGTCATTATTAATCATGATAGATGTAAAGGGAATCACTTTTTTTATATTTGTAAAAATAGGCAGGTTTAAATATTCACCGAGTCTGCAAGATTCAGGAAATCCTCTCTGCAGGAGCAATACACACAAAATAGTATTTACAAATCACAACTCTGCCTACCAAAGTGCATTCAAGTCATTAAGCGCATACCTTCTTCCACTCAGACTAATAAGTGCATCACTGCTTAATTTCCTTTGCCGATTTCTCGCATCCAAACTCTACTCTGACTGACAGCTGTGGATCACAGTTTGACTACGTCTGAGGGTGGGGATAAGAGTCCCCTCGGATTGAGACTTGCCACCAAGCAGACATCATAGTTGTCATGCATCAGTGCGCGCCGGGTCACCACTGTCCACCGGTTCTCCCATGGATCCAGCTCCAGTATGTCCTTCGTTATATCGTCATGACGATCTGAGATGAAGGAGTTGACAGAAAGAAATGTAGTTGCATCTTGAAACTAAATTAAAGAAGAAAATTGTCAGTGCAAATTTCCTGTCAGTACCTGCTCCTTTGTAATATCCGCAAACATAAATTTTTCCTCCCACAGTTCCTGCATTAGAGGCATTAGTACGCAGTGAGAGTTGGGGACACGGGAGAGGAGGTCCATCCTTCCAGTAATCTCCATCTGGGTTGTAGATTTCCACAGCACTCAGACAATGACGTGACTGCCCTCGGTCCATTCCCTCACATCCTATTCCCCCTGCAAAACACGTAAGCACCAATAACCAAATCAATGCAATTGTAATTAATTAGCAATATTACGGACTTTCTTGTTTTTTTGTTGTTATCAGGTATGTCTCCACATAATACTTTTTCATCCTGTAAGTCTATGAGCCTTTTTGTGTCTGATTAACTCAGGTCAACAACATACAGCAGACGGGTCAGAGAGAAAGTTGCGGAGAAGATTGCAGCAGAATTAGGTTAACATTTCAAGCTTTTAGTTATAAGACATTGTTAAATGCAGAAGTGTGTGCATGTCGGAGATTTTCTTTTGCTGCTGTAAGGTTTCTGCACCCAGGAGGGCACAGTTGATTCCACATTGGCCATGAAGAGCAGAGTGTACAGTTGAAAGAAGAGATTTCTTGATCGTTTGACAGCATGTGTGCTGCATGAGTTAGGTGGAAAAGGTTAGTGTGTATAGAAGTATTTTGTTTAAATTTGACTGAATCGGATCTTGGTGTTTGTGATCTAGCTGAGTGGCTTGAATCTGAAGAGGGAAGTTAATTATCTTTTGTTTATCACATTAGGAGCATTGTCCTTCCAAATGTCACTATTTTTTGTTCTAATGTTACTTTATTGCCAAATGAATGAAAGTTCTAATAGTGAAGAGAAATGCATTGTAATCATTCCTAAGTTTTATCAGTTTAACTAGTCCAGAACCTACCTACCTATTACAAAGATTTCCCCATTCAACACCAAAGCACTGCAGCGGTACTTGGAGTACTTCATTGGAGCGAGCTCAGTCCATTTGTTTGTGTTTGGATTGTATTCCAGGAGGCGGTTACTAAGACGGTCCGGCTCATCATCCATACGGTATGACTGGAAGTTCAAGTGGGGTAGAGAATGAAAAGGCGGAGGAGGTGCAGACATGATAATAAGCTGCTGGCAAAAGTGTAAAGCTCTAAGTTTCACATAACCAAAGATAGATGTTAATAGTACCTGTGGAGTGCGTCCACCTATCACATAAAGGCAGTCTTTCATTCTGACCACACTGTGGTAGGCCAAAGGCAAAGGCAGAGGTGCTGCACTCCGCCAGGGCCCTCCCTGCAGAGACCACCGCTCCACACAATTTGTGATGAGAAACTGGTTCTTTAGCTTCATCTGCCCCCCCAAGAGGTACAGAGTGTCTCCCAGAGACCCCAGTGCGTAGGAATCCCGGTACTCTGCAGATGTTAGGTGTTCCCAGCTGCCCTGGGCTTCTACTTTATACCTGCAAACCCAGTCACACCACAATTAGTTTCTCAGAGAAAAAACAAGCTTTCAGCTGGAAACAATGTCACCTTATTCTTACCTGTAGATTTCAACGTTCATGTCTTTCTGTCGGGCCATTCTGCGTGCACTTGCCTCTCCTGCTACAATAATGTCATTTCTTTCAGTAACGACTCCACCACACACATATCCCAGAGCGTCTCCATAGCGAGGGGAGGTGATGTAGTAGGTTCGGCCAGTTGATGGGGCAAAGCAAAAGCTTCGTTCTGTGTAGTTGCCATACCTTGACCTGATCCCTCCGCCGTCGTTACCAACACAAAGCAGCAGGTCTGTGGTTTCCATTCCGTACCTGAGCTTCAGTTTGCGTGGCACAGCAGATGGATGCATGATTGCAGCCTCCAGGGCTTCATTCAACATCTTCAGACATTCAGCATCAGCCAGCAAAGCTGTGTTCCTCCTCATGGCCTCTCTTAAGTAGTCAGGGTTTACCAGCGGCAGACGGACCTTCTTCAGGAGCTCAGGTAGATGCCGAGCACGGAGCTCTCCATCCATCAGGGAGTTATGCTTCACCCAGCGAAGGACAACATCTAAGATAGTTTCTTCTCTTGTCACATTGAGATCATCAGAACTCAGGAGCTTTCCAAGTTGATGGGCCTCCAACTCCAGAACCTCCTCATTCTGGCAGACTTGGACAAAGTGCTGCCTTAGGAAGCGTTGAGCGTGATCAGCCAGCTCCTCTGCACCAAGGTCACGGGCAAAGAAATATACACCGAGACAGTTGGAAGCATCCATGTTCTCAGTCATGTGCTGCCGACAGTGTGCAAAGACCTCATCCATCTGCAGGAGAAAAGCTGCAATTGATATACCTTGCACATTGTCATTAGTGAGAGGAAGATCTGATGTGTACATGTAGTTCAGGAGGAGGGCCAGGCTGTCTGCAGGTGTGTCACGCAGGAAGATTTCCCTGTTACTGCACTCACGCAAACCACACGTGAACATAACGCGGAAGTAAGGGCTGAAGGCGGACAGAATGACTCGGTGGCAGGGGAAGCTGATGCCCTCAGCGACCAGCACCACGTCCGTCAGATGCTCAACCTCTCTCATCTTCCTGAGCTGTTCAAGCAGCACCAGCCCATGTTTGGATGTAAGATCCATTCTTTTCTAAATTTATCAGGAAACTGATTATTTACAAGAAAACACCGGAAACTTTACACAACCAGAATAAGTAATGTAGTGGTTTCTGAAAGACAAAAAACACAAAGAGATTTCAGTTCATTATATTGTTTTTTAGTATACTGAAGTGTATGCAGGTGCTCAATGCACACCAAAATATTTGCAGCAATTACTCCAAAAATAAACCATTTCTGATTATTAATCCAAATGTATTATTTGTGATTTGAATGACTGCCTCTTACATGACAGTTAAGGAGGGAGATGTATTTCTTTCCATTTAGCTCAATATAGTGCCTTTCCCATTTTTTCTAACCCTCGTAAAGATGTAGTAGAAGCATGTAATAAAATAAATGAAGATATTTTTTGAAAATTCTTTGGATAAATATTTTCCAACATATTTAACATAAATGGAACAATAATTCATCACCTTTAAAACATACAATAAGTAAAATGTATGTGAAGTATTATTTCCAAAAATAAAATGTCTCAGTTTCATGTTCTGATATAAAATCTAAACATAATTTTCTACTAAAAAAATAGTATGTGCAATTTATACAGGTTTCGTAGGAATATATATCGCTCGTATTTATTTTTTACTCCTCTCCGATATAATGTTTTGCTTGAAGGTCCTGGTTGAGATTTCCCAATCTGTTTACACAAACATTTATATCCAATTACAAAAATACATATTTCTTAACTAAAAAAGAAAAACATGCTGCATTGATGCGATTGGATTACTCTTTTAGATAGTTAATATAGTAAATTAGTTACGAGGTTATTCTGTCATTAGATAATTTTATAGAAAACTGTTTTTACAGTCTATCAAAATATCAAGTTTCGTCCTACAAAATTGGGATAAATTCTAATAAAATATTTGACAAAAATGTAAATAAAAAGGTTAGAAAATCAGTTGTGACAATTAATCTTTTCATTGTAATCAATCTAATGTGCAAATTAGTCAAGCTAAACTTTTTGCATTCTACATAAAGTAAAGTCAACATGCAGATGAGAACGTTGTGTTACAGTTTGTTTGCTTGTGATAAAATCTTACCAAAGTCATCTGCTCTTCTTGACTCACTGAGTTTTCGTCGGTCTATGAAAGCCGGTAAATATCCATGTTTTTCTTCAGGCCACACGTGTTGTTGATGTTGCTGAAAGTGCAAGTCAGAGGGCTCAGAGGGATCTGAGCAAACTCGATGGCCAAGGTATGTAACCCCCTCCGGTTCTGCTGCCCTCTGAGCTGTTGGCCCAAAAATAGAGACAGTGTTGTTGCTGGCAGTAAGTGGGTCAAAGGAGTTTGAGTTACATATAAAATGTCATATTTTGAAGCAATTGGGATGGCAAATGTGATCAAATTTGTTTTTATTTATAAATTGCTTTATTTGCCTTGTATCCCTACTTATTGGGCATAATTCTTCTTCCAGTTTCTTCATCTTTGCCATGTGCATGCTATCCTAGAAGAGATTAAACCTTTGCTCTCAGCTCAGAGTCAGGTTTCATGGCAGCGCTTTCCTAAGAACTGAGTACATCTTGTTTCTTCACAGGTTTCAGCTTTTTTTAAAAGCTTGAACTATAAATTGTAGCCCTGATCATTTAGGCTGCTAGGATTGCAATAAATGTCTTCAAATCCAAGAGAGAACACACTTTTGAATTAGACACACTTTAAGGTTAATTATTTAATAGAGGCTTCCTGTAATAATGTAGGAAGCCTTCCTTTTTGTTGCTGAGTAGAAATCTAGCCAGAATGGAAACACAAAGTCATCTAAAATCAACAGAGTCGACATCCGTTCCTTGTTCTGATCATTCATTAGTTTCAATGGTTCTGTCCACAATGTCCTGTCTATAGTTAACCATTACACACTGCTGCATATAAGAGCAGATCCAGCTGTGCTCTGGGCATATCGAGGGGTTCATTGACTTTTGCTGATGGCTTGTAGTTTTTATGCATTATAATAAATAGATCTAAGTTCTGCATCTGATGCTCAAATGGATTCAAGAGCAGGATCTGGGAAATATAGAGTGGAGAGGCAAGTCTTGGATGAGCAGAGTCTGGAAGAGCTAACAAAGAGAAAAACACTCTCAGAAATCCACAAACCTCTGACTGATTGTTTAAAAGACTCCTTCAGGTAAAGGGCTTGCTGTTTTAAAATACATCTTTCAATTTTTTTGCGGGAAAAATGATTTTGAAAATGAACGTTTCTATTTTTGTAGATGTACTCTGCCAAAACTGAAGCGAAGTGTAATGAGCAGCTGTCCTGTGCTGTACTGGCTACCAAAGTACTCGGTGTGGGACTATGGGATGCCTGACCTGGTTTCAGGGATCAGTGTGGGGATAATGCACCTGCCACAAGGTATGATAATTGTTAAAAATGAGTAGATGGATCTTGGCTGCAAGTGATTGAGGCAGTGACTAAAATGATCTTAACTTGATATTATTTTTGACATTTAGCTAAACTGTATTTCTGTATTTATTTTTTAAATTGAGCTAAAATTGTGCATTTCACAGGTATGGCATATGCACTACTGGCTTCTGTACCTCCTGTATTTGGGCTCTACACATCTCTCTATCCAGCTTTAATTTACTTCTTCTTCGGGACATCACGCCATAATTCCATTGGTGAGCACAGTCTCAATCATAAAACCCTTAGAATAAGAGATTTACAAGCTCTCAGCATGAATGTGAAATGATTTTGGGCCTTTTAATCTTTTTGTTGTTGTTGAAAATCTCACTTTTTTAAAGTTCAGATTAAATTAATTTAAAAAACAATAACTGATTGTACAGGTTATAATTTATGATCAGATTTCTCTAATCCATACATGATCTCAGTTTTAGATTTTTTGGCATAAAAGCTACATCTTTAATTTTTCTGAGCATGTAAAGATTTTTCACAAATCATTTGTTTGTCAATTATATTTACTTTGAAATTCTGTTGAGCTGAAGATTTTAGATCAGGGGCTTCTGTCTTAGTCCCTCAGTCAGTTTGGTGTAGAAATGACTCTACTGCGCAGTGCCTCTGGATTTTCTATAGTTTCCAGTTCACAGCAGGTTTAAACATCTTAATCTGTCATCTGAAGGAGAGTTTTTGAGTCTTCTTGTGGAAAATAGTAAGAGATTTAGGTAAATACATGTAATATATATGTATTTATGAGCCTGTGTGGATTGGAGAAAATCTTAAAAATGTCAAACAATTCTTAAAGCTCTTAATTAAATTTCTTAGCTTTGAATGTCATTTAAATATGCATTTCTTGCTGAAAATGTTTATGTCACTGCATATATGTTCATTTATTTTTTAGGTACTTTTACTGTCCTCAGCATCATGGTGGGCAGTGTGACAGAGAGACTCGCTCCTGATGAGTTTTTCTTGAAAACAAACGGGACCAATTTAACTTTAGAAATGGACGTAGCGGCCCGGGACGCTTACAGGGTGCAGGTGGCAGCCGTTACTACCTTCCTTGGAGGACTTATTCAGGTTTGGCAAACAGTGCAGAAAGTACGAGAAACTCTCAGGTTTTGATTTTGCAACTTCCTGACCACATAAATGACTGTGTTTGTGTAGGTGCTGTTGGGTGTTATAAAGTTTGGCTTCGTGGGAACATATCTGTCTGAACCTCTGGTGCGGGCTTACACATCAGCTGCAGCAGCACACGCTGTAGTGGCACAACTCAAGAACTTATTTAAAGTTTCCCCGAAGCGCTTCACTGGGCCTCTGTCGCAAGTTTATGTGAGTATCATCATCTGCTCACTCTGGCTTACTGGGCTTATTTGAGCCAACATATATGAGTACTCTTACAATTCCAACATATATGCAAAAAAAGAAAAGTAAAATAAAATAAAATAAAAGCTAAAAATATGTTGTTCAATAAACAACACTGACAAGTCAGGCTTTATTTCTAATCTCACAAAATACTACCTGCCATTAAAACCATTTTTAAAGTCTGCGAGTTCTTTACAGCTCTGTACCTTTTTCAAAATTTCTGTACAAATGTTTGATAAAATACAAACGTATGTAATTTTAAATGGATAAGTTTACAAAAATACATTAAAGTATGTTTACAGCTTCAAAGTTATGTTTGGTAAGCAACATTGTGCTTCCTAAAGATGAACTCAAGAGGCAACATGTTCAAAAATAAAAGCAGTGGACTCAGTATGGATCTCTGTAGGACCCCAAAGTGAGAAGGGACTGCAGAATAGAAATGGCCCCATAAACAACCTGAAAAACTCCTGCCTGCCCCAGTTAAACCAGGATGTTCCTGTACCTTGGTTACCAACAACATATTCCCCTATAAATTTCAGATTATTATGATGAGTGGTCTCAAAGGGTACTCATAAGTCTGAAAATACAAAAACAGAAGCATTTGCAGAAGTGTTTTTGTTCAAAAGGAATGTAATTAAAAATTGTTCAGCTAACTGTATCAGTGCTGTGGTGTAAAAACTGACTGAAACTTCCCACGGATGTCATGGGTTTCTAAAATCCTTTGAAGCTTAATAAGGACCACTTTTTCTAGATTAGAGAGAAATTATAGTTCTGATATTGGTCTTTAGTTCAAGAGAACAGTGGGAGTGATTTTTTGTTACATAAGGAGAGTGTTGAATAAAAGAGAGTGCTGCATTAACTTAGAAAATAGTTGCTTGTTTTGAATTTTACCTCAGACAAATTACAATAAATCACAATAACGATGAAGCAGCTTCTAGATAAGCATACAGCAACATTAAAGACCTCTGTTTCAGTATTTTAGGGCCCAATTTAAAGGATTACTAACTTTCCTTCTGCTTTGTCTTTTTTTAATTTTCAGACTCTGGTGGATCTTTGCCTCTTGCTGCCAAAAACTCATCTTCCCACTCTGCTGGTCAGCTCTGTAACGATCGTTCTCCTGATTGGAGCGAAGGAGCTTAACTCATTTCTGAGCACAAAGCTGCCGGTCCCCATTCCTGTGGAACTCATCACAGTCAGTGGATATAAAGATACACTCTTTGGCCTCTTTTTGCTTTATTAACACTGTGTGTATGGGTGTATACACTGCTCAGTGCTGCTGATGATGCAGCACAAAAAAAGAAGCATAGATGCAGTGGAAATAAGCAGCTGATTCAGCAGTAATGGAAGGACTCCTACATTTATGCACTTCACTGCAGAAATGTGTAATATATGGCTAATAATTAGGTCTACACCTGGTCCATGATTTACTATATTTCAATGAGTAATGTCCAGGGATGGAACAGTGTTGTGAAATATGCTTGTTTTTAATTCATGTCATATAATTTCTTTAGATTGTAGCAGCGACTCTGTTATCATCCACTATACACCTAAACAACAACTACAGTGTTTCAGTTGTTGGAGAGATCCCGAGTGGGTGAGTGTTTTGGATTTAGATTAGGCTGCTATTATTTCTGTTGAGGCTTTTTTCCCACCACTTTTGCATTTTTCTTCTTCCCCAGTTTAAGCGCTCCCTCTATGCCCAACCTGAGTCTTTTTGGAGACGTTATCGGTGACGCTTTTGCTCTGGCCATTGTTGGTTATGCTGTATCTATTTCACTTGGGAAAACATTTGCATTGAAGCATGGATACAAGGTGGACAGTAACCAGGCAAGTCTGTTCTCACATCAGGCTGTTTAATCTATCTGCTTTTACTCTTCTTTTGTATTTTCCTGCATTATTGATTCATTCTTTTTCTCCACCGTGGTGCAGGAGCTGGTGGCGCTGGGTCTCAGTAATGCAGTGGGAAGCTTCTTCCAGTGTTTCTCTGTCTGCTCCTCCATGTCTCGAAGTCTCGTCCAGGAGACCACTGGAGGAAAAACTCAAGTGAGTAAGCAGCAGACAAGATTTAAATTAGCTCTGTTTTCCCATTTTAAGTCATTCTGCAGTTTCTGAAATAGAAAACAAAACTTTTAGTTGCAAGTCAAAAGAAAACCCAAGTAAACAAATGAAACAAGACATGTTTAAAAGAGCTGTAGAAACACTTTTGTTTGCTAAAGCTTCTCCATAAGGAACAAAGTGAAATAGTTTTAAAGCAACAAATGACATGATATTGTAAATATTATTTGTTTCTACAAGGCAAATCATTTTGCTGGTAATACAGCATCTTACATTATGCATTAAGTGGAAATGGGAAATTATTTATTTCCATAAATATACAAAATATTCAATACCTGTTTTTTACCATTTGAAATTTTGCATACTGTTTTCAGTATGTTAAATGTAATAATTCACTTTCAAATTGTAGTATTTTTCCTAAAAATATATAAATCAGGCATGTCATGAGTTAAATTTACTGAATGACATTAAGAAGTAAAAGTGATTGTTTTAACTTGAACGGTTCTAAAATAAGTACTGTAAATGTCAGGATCAGCAATTTATTCAAATCTATTAATCATTTTGTTTGTTCAACCTACTATATAACTATATCTAATTTATTCTGACAAAACTGACTCATATGTTCCATACACATATTGTATAATAAAACTTCTGGTGTCATTCTTGTAGATGGCTGGAGTGGCCTCTGGTCTGATTGTACTGGTGACGATACTAAAACTTGGGATGTTGTTCCAGGAGCTGCCAAAGGTCAGATATTTTCCTCTCTTTTACGACTACAACGACAGTTCATATCCAGGACACAAGCGTTAGTGAGGTCACACTCTGGTTTAGGTCTAATTAAGTGTGTTGCTTTAGGCCGTCCTCGCATCGATTGTGCTTGTGAATTTGAAGGGCATGTTCAAGCAGTACTCTGATGTCATTACACTGTGGAGGAGAAGCAAAATCGATCTGGTGAGATGTTGTGATTAAACAGGGACTTTAATGTTTGCGTGCCATCATGATGGACCTTTTGATTTCTGCGACCCCCAGGTGGTTTGGTTAGTGACTTGGATGTCAACAATGCTGCTGAATCTGGACCTGGGTTTGGCTGCGTCCATTGCCTTTTCTCTGTTCACAGTTATCTTCAGGACTCAGATGTAAGATTCTTCATCACCTTATCAGAGTTTCAACATACTGTCCCACAACACAGACAAATGACAAATAAATACATGTTTCAACTTCTGTTAATTAGGCCTACATACTCTGTTCTGGGAAATGTTCCTGGTACAGAACTCTATGTGGACATAGAGACACACAGAGAGGTGAGATAAACATACAGAAAGCCAAAAATAGATGGGGTTTTTTTCTGCTCTGACTGCAAAATAATCTGGTGATATTTATGTATGTGACAGGCCAGAGAGGTTCCAGGTGTTACTATTTTCCGCTCCTCTGCTACAGTTTATTTTGCCAACGCTGAACTCTACCTGGAGGCCCTGAAAGAAAAGGTTGGTCCTCTTTCTTTCTGTTCTTTTGTTAAATTATCCTTTTATTAAACATTTCAGTATTACAATATATTGGTAACTGTAAGTGTTTCATATTTTTGTTCACATTATTTTATTTTTTTTACTTATATTGACAAAATAATTACTTATTTTATTGTAAAAGACCAGAATTCAATAAGATTTTATTTAAAAGATGTTGATTCTTCTCTGACATGTATTTTCTGGGGCATGTTTTAAATATTTTGTGACAACATCTCAGTCTACAATACACTATACCTTAAAGATAAGGTATAGTTGAGATGATATTGTTTCCAAACAATTCTTTGTGGTATGATTTTGTAAAAAGCAGGAGTAAATTACAGTGCTCTCTCTCTCTCTCTCTCTCTCTCTCTCTGTCTACTTTGTTGTAAAACTCCTCGTATTTCCTCCAGGTTAAGGGACAGGCAAACAACCATTTCATCTTGAGTCACCAGCTAAATCAGCCTAGATAATTAAAACACTGCAAACACTTGGTGGTTAAATGAAAAGTGACGAAGAAGCCTAAATATTGAATGAACAACTTGAAGTAAAAATTGGGAGTAGATAAAAATAGATGTCAGATGTTTACTTTAATCTTTTTTATTTTATAGGAGATTTTATAGCATACTAAGTTTACCAAAGCATCCATTTCTTGTTTCTGTTGTTTAACTGTGATGTTAACTTAATGTTTACCTGTTTCCAGAGTGGGCTTGAGATTGGTAAAATGATTATTTATAAGAGGAGGCAGGAGGCCAAACAGAGGAGAAGAGAAAGGAGAGCTGAAAGACGAGCAAAGAGGCAGGCTAAAGGAGAGGTGGGAAATGTCCAGCATAAAGCAAAAATGATGATTTTTTTTGTTCAGTTTTAATATTTGAATTTTTACTGTGATGTTTATGGCAACTTAAATGCAAAAACAAGACATTCATAATATCTGTGCTCTACACTGATGTAACCAAAGCTTAAACTACTTCCTTTTCTCTAATTATTCAGAAACGGGCACAGAAAGCAGCTAAACAGCATTCTGGGCCTCCAGAGATCTCAGTGGAGGAAGACGAGGCTGACGACTGGAGAGACACACACGTAGACATGACAGCTGCAGAGGAGGAGGAACAGAGCCGGGCTGAGAGGGGAAACGGGACAGTGTTTGTGATCCCAACCACTCCCCGGACGCCCGACGGTTGCTCCAGGTGGGAGTACCTCAAAGGAGGACATCCAGACAGCACCAGTTTGGGATGGATGTCGGAGCTGCAGGACGGGGACACCACCACTCTGGGCTCCAGCAGCGAGGACACTCTGAGTCGGGATTTAGAACAGGTCTCTCTTGGGTCTCTTGGGAAGTGGACATGGGACATTCACTCCATCATCCTTGACTTGTCCACGGCTAACTTCATTGACACTGTGGCCATACAGACACTGACAAATGTAAGTAACAAAGAAATTAAAGGACCTGGTCATGTCCCTTTACTGGAAGGGTTTATTGACTGAGTTCTCGCTCAGCAATCAACTTCACTCTCTGCCAGTTTTCTTGTTCAATAAAAGATAAATTGAGTTCAGTCTGTACTAGTACTTGTTTTCCTCGGCAGAGCAATGAAGAAGTTCTTGCTGACACTGACTTTGTGCAATTTGTTTGTTTTTCTTTGCCACATCCCGACTCAGTGCTTCTCAGCCTAATTGGAACTCCAATTACAATGAAGTTGGGATGTTGTGTAAAATATAAATGAAACCAAATTACGACTTGCAAATAATTTTCAACCTATATTCAACTTATAGGCAAGATATTTAATTTTCAAACAAATTAACTTTACTGCATGTCTTTAAATATTCACTCACTTGAAATTTGGTGCCTGTAGCACATTCCAAAAAAGTTGGGACAGTGGAAAACTGGGAAAGTTGAGGAGTGGTACCTCCTGCCCTCCACCCCCTTGTATTTAGACCATTCCACATGTGAACAGGTTCATTGAAAACAAGCGAGTGTCAACACTGGGTATAAAGGTAGCATCTCTGAAAGTTGTTCACAAATTCACCACTTAGTGAACAACAGTGTGAGCAAGCAGTCCTACTGTTTAAGAACAATATTTTTTCTGTGTTAACAGATCTTCCGGGACTTCAGTGAGATTGATGTGGATATCTACTTCTCTGGATGTCAAGGTGAGTGAAACTCACTTTTCTAAAGCTGATCTTTAAGAAATACATTTTGTCATCCCTTGACTCCCTTCCTTCTTTACAGCGTCCATTGTAGAACAACTGGAGCGTGGTGATTTCTTCTCGGAAACTCTAAGAAAACAACATGTTTTTGTGTCTGTTCATGATGCTGTACTCTACTGCCTCAACCATCGTGGGGCAGCATCGCTTCCCAGATACGACCCAACACCGGTGAGTAAAAGAGGCTGATTTACAAGTCACATGTGATGAATCCAGAAATAACACACAAATATCTCACCATTCATTGTCTGTGTGGCTTTTTACAGTAATTACAGTTTCTTATTATTATTGAATTCAAATTTCTGATGTCACATCCATGTTTGTTTCATGTACTGACTTTCTGAAAATTTTCTGTTACAGGCCCTGCAGTGCGGCACAAAATTTTAAAGGCAACAAGATATCAAACGAAAAGAAAAAAATGAATGTGAAAGAAGCTGTTAAATTTCATTTGGAGGTGAATGACCATGAGCAGAATGAAGTTTAAACAGGTATTAGGAACTAGCTATATAAAACGTACAGTGTGGTGCAGGAGTCAACGTTTATTTCTTTGGTTTGACTTTTTTAATCCTTTATACTTGATGGTTCCAAGTCTTCTGGTGGATTTTTAGTGATTTTTTGGACTTTGGAACTCATGTTCTGTTTAGTATCTGTCTATTGGGGGAATTGTTTTGTTTATCAAACTCCTAACTCCATTCATTTTGTTCTAATAGCCTTCAGAACTGAGAGAATGAACCTGTGTTGTTGTTACAGATAACACTGAACCTGTTTTAGATTTGATCTTTGGGCATCTTGTTACCAGTAACCTTTCACACATTTGTTCATATTTCTAAATCTTACAAGTTTGCCATGTTGCACAAAACGTTTATTTTTGTACCGATAATATGATTCTTAAATTTTAACATTAATCTGCAAAAAAAAAATAAAAAATACTACAATAATTTTAAAAGTTAAAGTAGATTTTAATGCAATAGCATATTCTCACAATGATTTTTTTTAGTCCAGCCTTTAATTTACTTAGAATTTTTTTTCTTACAAAATGAAAAAGTCACAATTAGTAGCAACTTTATAAATAAATAAATAAATTGGTACTCTTTAAGTCTAATTAAGTGCTTGATAATTTTTTAACATTAAATTCATGATTTTCTGCTTCCCTGGGCTTTAATTTTGATGAGACCCATAACCATTCTTCATCAAAATGGGAAAATTGCATCTATTGGCGCATAGATATCATGAAGTACATGCCATTCATTTAAATCAGGAAATAACTGCAAGAGCAAATTAGCGCCTCCTGAAAACAACTTTAAAATGTCAAACATTAACAACTAAGCCCAGACCAACATTTATCTTGTCACTGAATGCAGTGGAAGGATAATGTTAAGGAAGATAAAAAGATTTTATAAAGCAGCTGTTGGAAAACTACAACATTATGCTTTTGAAAAATATGTTTTATGAAATTGTACCTATCTCATTTTTCATCTGAAATTTAAAAAGTGTTGTAAGCTGAAAACTTGTTATAATGTAAATGATGAACTGATCTTTTAGATGCTGCATCAAATCTTCCCTGCTTCTTAAAGATAATGACTTTCAAATGATGGAGTTGAAGATCACACAGTGCAGAACAAGCTGTCATTATAAGGTCCAACAACTGGTCAGAATACATATGAAAAGCAGCCAAAGTCTAAAATTTGATCATAAAGAGCAGTTTTACAGATTAAAAGAAGGTCTGTCACCTCAATAGAAACAAATTAAGGAGAGTTTAAATCCTTTGCACCTCATTGTACTTTTGGTTATGTTTTTGTTTTCATTTTATTGTCATGTTAAAATGTAATTTAAGCATATTTAAAGTATTGTTGGAAAAGAAGGATTCAGAGGACTGTTGAGTTTCATTACATTTTATTCGGTGCAGGAACAGCGAGAGAGTGCATTTTCAGTAATTATTTAATAAATAAATAAAATTAACTCTGGACATCATTTTTATTCATTGTGCATTCTAGAAGAAAAC
The DNA here is from genome assembly GCF_002775205.1 of Xiphophorus maculatus. Classification (NCBI taxonomy): domain Eukaryota; kingdom Metazoa; phylum Chordata; class Actinopteri; order Cyprinodontiformes; family Poeciliidae; genus Xiphophorus; species Xiphophorus maculatus. The sequence continues at coordinate 17,560,674 of NC_036462.1, forward strand.
AGTAGTATTGTACTGAAGAGACATAGACAAGGCATCATGCATCACACCGAGAGGTGTGAGCTTCTTTTGGTAACGGCAGCTGTCACAATTTTCTAGTGCAAATATTTGCTTGTTGCCACAGCAAAACCTTTTAAATTATGCATGCAAAGAAATGTGTCATTTTAAGTTCACGTGTGTAACATTTAGAGGAATCTACTGGCAGAAAGGCAAGATATCACAATAATATAAGAAACGCTGTGCTATTATTGAAAAAAAAATAGATGTTTACATAGAGATTGTTTGAGTCGCTTTTTTGCAGGTTCCTGCAGTATTTTTATAGTGGATCAGACAAACCCTGGCTATGTCAATAATTTTAAAAATACTTTTTCTCTTTGACAGCTGCTGATATTGACCTACAGGGTCTGGAAGATGAGTTTCAAAAAGGGAAAAAAAATCAACAGCATGCACTTGGAAACTTTGCCACTAGATGTCACTAAACCCTACACACTTTGAAACATTTAAAATTTACAATTCTTCCACAGGCTCTACTGCAACACTCCTACAGTGGGAAATAGAAATAGAATAATACACAAAATAAACAGACTGTTGTAGAAAAAGGATCTATTTCCCACAGTGAACTCGTTCCCTGAATAAATCTCAACCCTGCAAACTGGTCCAAAAAATGCTGTGCATGGGAAAGAGGAAGAGGTGGAAGATTTTGTTGTTAAACATATGAATGTATTGGTGTCGGAGCTACAAATCTTGATGGATGCTGGGATTCTGTATGTCTGCATTCGAAGTCAGATCGTCATCATTCTCATCATCTGGCAGCTGTGAAACCAACTGCTGGTAGCGAGCCTGGCGCTGGTAATCTGGATCAACATTGATCCATTTATTGGCTACCCACTTAGTGCCGTGGGTGACCACACAGCCTCCATGCAGAGCATATTCATCCTGCTCTCCTACCCAGCCTGACAAGAAAACAAAAACAGAGATGTTTGATTTACATTTACAGATGTAAATCCTATAAAACATCCTTTCAAGGAAAAAGATATTCCTAAAAATTTTGAAAACAATTTTAATCAGTATTTGTCTTTGCTTTCTAAACTAGTATTACAAGAAAGTCTTGATTTAGTACAGGAATAAGAACATGTGGAATGTTAGGAGACTTTTGCACACCATCAAATATTTTCTGATACATAGTTAATATTTAGGCGATTATAGAGAATGAACACATGGCCATTTTGTGAAACATACAACAACTAACATCTCTTGTTGGGTTTGACATTTTAAAAATCTACAAACAGGCAAGTCATGTACAAATGCGTTAATTTAGAATCTGTAAGAGCAGTGGTGAACAATATCCTTAAAATAATTCAAGCAGTTAAGGAAGAAAATGCAACTAGATGCAGTTCTGTGAAGCCTTGGGCAAACCCTTACCTATAATATCAAATTGAAACTGTGGACAATAAAACATAAATAAAAACATAAATAAAATTGTGTTTAGAATGTGAAAAATGCAAGAATGACAAATCAACCCTTCCTGCCTGTGTCATAAATCTAGCACAAATCGTCCAATAAACAAATGTCACTGTATGGGTTTAACACCTGATTTCAACAAGGAAAACATCACTTTTGAAACTAAAATCTTGCATTTGAAATGAAGTGGAATCTTTGCGAAAATTATTCCAAAAAAGCATGCGCTATAATTTCCGCACCTCTTCCATCGGAGAGGTAGTTGTACCAGAAAACAGCCATCCCTTTGGTGGGTTTCACTCTGAGGTTGCTCTTGTCACAGTTTCTTCTGGTGTCCATCAGATCCACATCATTCTGAATCAGAGACTAAAACACAAACTGGAACTAAGTGGAACAATGTCCCTCATGCCAAGCACAACCACTCGCTGACAAACAAGTGAGTTAGCACAGACGTGAAACCCAAGCACTGTACACTTTTTCCAACTCTCTTCGGACACATTTACGCACCACTTCATCATAGGTCCTGTTGTCTGCCACAGGGAATGCGGTCTCCCCGCCCCCATCAACAGAGTTCAGGTAGAAGAGAACTGTGATGTACCTAAGTGTGCAACACAGGTTTAAATTGACACACACACGTATGATGCAAACGAACACGCACACATGCATGTACAAACAGTTAGCAAACCAGCAGCAGACGCACAATGTCGAGTCACCAAACGTAGCATGCCAGCTGTCACACTGCACAGTTTAGTAATGACATCAGACAGATGAAATCCCAGCTGAACGTTCTGTCAGTGCCTCACCTGCAAGAAGTCTCAAAAGGAGTGGAGGTGTTTGCTGCAAGACGTGTGTGTGTGCATGCTGTTTCAGGGTAGACCGGCCCGCTGTCATGGTGGGCGTGGTAGTGGCCCCCCTCCTCATATCGAACCACCTGAAGCGGCTCACTCAGGTCCACTAAAGCGGCCGGCAGCCGAGTGAGGCGAGTCACCCTTTAATGGAAGAACAGCCACCTTTAAACATATATCAAGCAGAAACTTCTGAATCATCATCTGCAGTTTAGACTTGCTCACCTCTCTTTGATTTCCTGGAGGACCTGATGGGCTCCTTTGCCCTGATAGAGCCAGGTGTGCCGGCTGTTCCGAACCAGCTGACTCCTTTTCACCCCTCGCTCCAGCAGGAAGCGCTGGAAGGCGTCGCTGCTCAGTAGCCGAAACTCTTCCTGGTTCAGCAAACCTGTCACCATGACAACAGTAATTAACCTAAACACATTTGCACAAAACTTATAGATGAATCCAACAAACCTCCATAAGGCTTCAAACTGGAAAAAGACTATTGAAAATCCTTATGACTGCAAAGTTTTACAACCAAAGAAAAATAAAAAATAAAACTGCTTTATATGAATTACCTGGATGGATGGATGGATGGATGGATGGATGGATGGATGGATGGATGGATGGATGGATGGATGGATGGATGGATGGATGGATGGATGGATGGACAACTTAAAATATTTTCAGGGTGAAGAGCCTCATATAATCAGTTCACGCAGAAATCAGCTCTATTTCTTCTAAATACTCTTGCCAATCATTCATAGGGAAAATCCACATATCCACATAGAAGTAGTTTTTGGTGCGCACTACGAGTACAGCAGCATCAACTTTACCTTTACAATAGCAGTCCAAATTTGAATACAAGAACTGGCTTGAGTACAAACTTGTGTAAGTCCTTAAGCGGGTCCAGTTCTGTCTCTGATAAACCAATGCTGTTTCTACCTAATTCTATCTCTGGCTAACAAGAGGCTGAAAAAAAGAATTGGAAAAAAGCATTTTTCTCACCTGTAGCCGTACAGTTTGACTTTACTGTATAAGCAGTACTTCTATGTGCTTTTTCTAAGCTCAAGTATGTTTTGATATAAATATATTTTCAATGATTATATTTAACTTTGCACATCCTTGCAAAAAAAATGCTTTCAGTCTCTACTTTATTGCACTTACTGTTGCTTACTTACTGTTACTGTTGCTATCATGAAGAGGCTGGTTTGAAAAAGATCATTTTGGGTAAAACCCAGCAGTTATGATGAAGTACTACAGAGTTTCTTACCGTCACCATCCTTATCGGCTTTGAGCCCGTCATAAATTTCTCGCAGGTTCTCTGGAGTGAGCCAGATGCCGTCTCTCACTCTGGAATGAGTCAGTATCTTTGAGGCACAGCAGGAAAGACAGCATAAGATATTTCACTCTTAGAAGAAATAAATAACTTTCAAATCCACAAGCTGACATGCACCTCATGCAGCTGCAGCTGTCCATCCTGGTTGATATCAAGAAGGTTAAAGATCTCTTCAGGGCTCAGGTCGAGCTCTTTAGCCAGCTCCTCTTGGCCTTCTTGTACCATCAGCTGACTTTCCATCAGACCCTTCAGCTGAGCGAGCTGCATCACCACGCGGCACTCGTCCTCTGACAAAAACCCAGGGATCTCTGCATAAGACAACAACACACACTTAGAAACATAGATATTTCTAAAATAAATTTAGGGTGGTTTACATTTTGTGTTAAGATTTTTTGCTACGATGGTGTTTTGCTGCAGTGGATTAATGCAGACCCAATTAAAAGTACTAAAAAATTTAGACCTTACAAAACAAATGTTAAAACAACAAACATCAGGCTCAGACTGAGCCTGATGTTGGACCTTCTTGCCCAACATCAGTGTCTGATCTTATAAATGAGCTTCTGGAAAGAGGGTAAAGCGTTACCACAAACAATCTCCTAAACCTTGTGGAAAGCCTTCCTAGAAATGTCTAAGCATACCTGCAAAGGTTGGACTAAGATCTTATTAAACCCTAATGTTCTCTGAGAAGGCAAGTGATCCAATACTTTTAGCAACTGTAGGTTTGCAATAAGCACACAGATGTTTGCTTTATGCTTGGCTGTTAGAGACTCTCATAGGTATTTGTTCTTCTCACCAAACAGCAGCGGTTTCAGGCTCAAAGTCTTCATCTCATGCACTCTGCCTGGCACCAGAGACACCTTCTGGACATGTCCCACCTAAAAACATACATCACCGCTAGTTGACATGCAGCAGGTCAAATAAAAACTCCAAAGAGACTCATCATCACATATCTCGCACCCGTATCCCCTCGATTCTCGTCAGGGAAACATCCCGCACAAAGTCGGGCTTCGATGGCGACGGACGTCGCGCTTCCGAGCGCTGGGGTTGGCCACCTCCGCTGGGAGCATCGCTGCTTGAGCTGGCGTCCTCCTGCCCGCTGCTGTAGTGCACGTAAAACAGCAGCGCTATGACATTAATGATGTAGACATGGAAAAACACCATCACGACCACAAAGTAGGAGCGGGAGCACACGCTGCTCTTATGGCAGGGCAGGCGATCGCAGGGCGGCCGGAGCGGCAAGGTTGGGCTCCCGGACGGAGACGCGTCCTCAGCGTCGGTGTTCTCCTGGTTGTCCGTCATTTTTGGAATATTAAAAAAAAAAAGAAAAAACCAAGAAGTTGACTGCTTCGTTGCAGCTAAAACCGTTGAGGTGTTTAAAGGGCAATCTGGGAGTGGTGTTTGCACGGAAGTAGTAGATGCACTGAGTGACATATGTGGAGTTTAATTTGAAAAGGCGCAGAAAATCCTTTTAAAAGCGCCGATTAAATTAAGGTTATTATCCGCTTACAGAGATCGGAGAACAGGAAAAAAAAGACGCTTCTTGATCAACACAGTGTCTTTCAAGCAGCTGTCAAGAAGTGCGTGGTGATCTGCAGCTCCGCAGGCTCGGACAGTCTTGTTTACACTGCAGTCAGCAGCGCACTGCGCATCCCAAGCCACAGTGGATAACACCTCACCTCCTCCTCACATGAACACCAGCAGAGAACGGCCGAAGAATATATCTATACATATATATATAAAACTATAAGCAAGAAATCTCGACAAAACAGTCTGCGCTTCACCTGATTAATAACGGCAGCGATCAGCTCCCGCTGCAGACAGCAGCATCTACCGTCCAATGCTGACCCCTGGCGACCTAAACTAGCAGCAGCATGTTCCCGTCACTCATTTCACCACGTTTCCAAAATATCCATCAACCATGAACTTCAATAGCTTCTATTGGGACTGTGGGAAATATTGTGGGTGATTTTGTTTTTTTTTTCAAAAGGGATTTTTTTTTTCATGGATCTTCAACATTATATGCATAGATGCTGCTCTCTGTGACATATTGTGGTGTGGTCACATATGTTTGTCAGTTCTTTACTGAGTGCAGGGGGCACCTTTTTTTGATTCTGTAGAGGCATCGGCCATCTTCTGGGGTGATCTCTGTAGGAGCAGCACCTTATCTACAGCTAAGAGGAAGTGATTAGATAATCAGGGAGGCCAGCTCTGTCCTAGGACGACCCCTTGGCCCAGTGGAGGGGGTGGGAGACAGAAGAAATCTGATTAAAATAACCTCACTGACTGTTAAATAAAGTCTTGCACCCCATGCATGAAGCTGATGCTGAACTGGAGAGTTCCTTTAGTGACAGACTGATGCATTCTAGATGCACAAAGGAGAGTTATTAATGGTAATTTTAGGATCTACAACCATCACTGCTCACTACAGACTCAATCAGTGTTCACATCCCTGGTGTTTGTTGCACGTCCCTGCTGTATTTGCACAGTATATTTTATTCATTGTAAATAGTTTGTTGGAGCTTTCTACGCAAAAACTAACACTCTCTGTAAATGTTTTAAGTAACCCTTCTCTTTTTAATTTTTCTTTGGACCTTATGATAAATTTAATATCTATACTGTATTTTTTATATATGTTGTAAATTTGACTTTATTTTCTGTTTTCCTATTTCTTGCTTCTGGTACACCTGAATTACCCCACGGTGGGACAAAAGCACTGCCTTTCAATTCTCTGGTTAATATTTGCCAAGTGACACCAAATTGTCCACACAGCACCACTAGAGAGAGCCCGTGTACCACAGTTTAAGCAAAAATGGTTCTAAACATCTTGACCAAAAATGTGCTTATTTTTTGTGTCCTTGAATTGACATTTTTCTTTGGATAATTGCAATGGTGACAATAATTTTGTCACTCACAGACAGAAACCAGAAATTATAGCAGCAAAAATGAATAGCATGGACGGTTTTGATTGATTTGTAGTTGCAATAATCAACTACAAATCTTTTGTTCGTAGACTGGTGAGTTTTGCATACAGAGAAACTCAAATACATAGTGATTCTGTATAACCTTGTTTAGTGAGCACAGTATATCTGCTCATGAATATTTGTATTTGCATCAGTGCAAAAGTTTCCTATTCAAAGATGTTTGGAAACGAAAAATAACCTAATTGGTGATATTAGCTAACTGGCTTATGCTACAGTTATTTGACACTGACACAATAAGTTTAGTACAGTAGCTGCTCTGTGCTTGAATTGTCATTGCAGCTGCTGCTTTCTGTAAATGGTGAAGTTGAAGTTATAATTTCAAGTTTCTGTTCAAAAGTAACTATGTTACCTTCAGTTGTAATAAAAATGCTTTAAAAAT